>NC_138369.1:61016988-61120401 GCF_054177405.1 Leptonychotes weddellii
AACAGAGGCAAGGGAGTCAGAGAGAAAGATCTGGAGATAGGTCTAAAGATGGAGGAAGCAGCCACGAGCCAAGGACTCCCTCCAAGCAACCAGAAGGAACCAGCCTCGCCAACACCTTGAGGTTAGCCCAGTGAGACTGATTTTGGACTTCTGACCTCCAGAACTGTAAGAGAATAAATCTGTGTTGCCCTAAGCCACTAAATCTGTCATAGTTTGTTATAGACTCGATAGGAAACCTAACACAAAAGAAAACAGTGACAAGCCCAAAAAAAGCCAGCACTGCGTCAAGCTTGTAGCCCGGATGTCAAATATACCTCCTTCCTAAGAGGCAGATATTTTAAGTGAAACATGCCAGCCGGCGAACGCATCTAAATGCTTCTGGCCCTAAAGGCGGAGGAAGAAGACCGAGGCAGGAACAGCTTGGGGGGCATGTCGGCGGTGGCGCTGAAGGTGGTAAGCGCCCCCCGGTTCTTGCTCCGTGCCAGGCGCCGTCCTGAGCTCTCCCATGCGTGAGCTCGCGTCGTCTTCACAATTCCATTTGGCAGTTACCACCTGGCAGGGCAGCTGACCACCTCCCTGAGAGGAAGAGGGAGGTGTGGCCGAGGCGGCAACCTCGTGGTCTCCAGGGGTGGGCGGGGCTTGGAGAGCGTGAGGCTGGGGGGCGGGAACCCAGGGAGGGAAAGCGAGCTGTGCTGGCACGCAGGTGCTGGGATGCAGGTGTCGTGGCGAGGGAGGAGGTCTAGGTTAGCGAAGCTGCAGACAGCAAGCGGTGCAGTTCAACCCGGTAGCCTAGAGGGTGGAGGGGACAGAGTCAGGCCAGACATGGAAGCCACAGGTAGGCTGGGGGGCCAGGGTGACTGGCCACCGAGCGGAAAATTCTAGGGTGGCTCTGAGGACCTACGGGCCAAATGCCCGTACTCAGCCAGACTCTTCTTCAGTCGGAAAGCAAAGCTGCGGTGTGGGGCCCAAGTGCCATGGAGGACAATTTGGATTCAGGAAGCACCTTTTGAAAGCATCATCCTAAGTTAGGTGACAAACTTCCTCCCACCAGAACTGACCCAGGAATGGGCACAAAAGAGTGAATATATTACAAATACCTTCAAAAATGGCATGCTTTATCATCCCGGCTGCAGAAAATATTTATACATCCGTATAAAGAGGAAGGAACTCAAAATTTAAAGTAGCTGAATTACCATGGGGGTGGGGGGATTTGGAGTCAATTTTTTTTTTCACAACTTCACTGAAGTATAATTTACATACAATAAATGACACCCATTTAAAGTATATAGCTTTATAAGTTTTGCCAAATGTATTCATCCATGAGCCACCACCACAGTCAGAACTCAGAACATTTCTGCTGCCCCCAAAGCTCCCTTGGGCTCATTTGCAGTCAGACCCTCCCGCCACCACCTGGGAGCCTACCGATCTGTTTTCTGTCCTACTGATTAATCTGTATTTGAATTTCATACGGATAGAATCCTACAGCACAGAGGCCAGCACAACTTTTTCTGTAAAGGGCCAGACAGTAACTATTTTATGCACTGTGGGGCGTAGAGTCTGTCACGACCGGCCAAGTCTATCTGAGGAGCACAAAGGCGGCCACGGACAGCACATAAATGAAGTGTGAGTGCGTTCCAACAAAACTCGATTTGTGGACACAAACTTCAATTTCATGTGATTTTTACATTTCACAAAATTAGCATTCTTATTTTAATTTTTTCCCCAACCACTAAAAAAAAAATGGAAAAGTCACTCTCGGTGTTTTTGTAAAGACAGGCGGTGGGCCCAGTTTGGCTTGTAGACTGGGGCTTGCTGACCTCTGGTACGGTATAGACTCTACTGTGGATTCTCTTATTCAGTATAATGTCTGAAATTCATTTGTATTGTATATATCAGCAATGCCGATTACTGTGCAGTATCCCACTGTATGGCTCTGCCATGATGGTTTATTCATTTACCAGTGGATAAACGGGCCCGACTATTCACATTTTTTTTTTTTGAAGATTTTATTTATTTATTTGACACAGAGAGAGAGAATGCACAAGCAGGGGAAGCGGCAGGCAGAGGGAGAACCAGGCTCCCCGCTTAGCAAGGAGCCCAATGTGGGGCTCCATCCCAGGACCCTGGGACCATGACCTGAGCCAAAGGCAGACACTTAACCGACTGAGCCACCCAGGCATCCCTATTTACATTTTCTTTATCATAATCTTTATTAATTGTTAAAACATTAACAATATATTCTACAAAATGTCCAGGATGAAAAGCATACTTTTTTTTTCCCAATTTCTAAATTTCTATAACTTTTTCCAAATTTCTATAATTCTTTTACTTGTATAACATAAGAATGCAAACCAGGGGTGCCTGGCTGGCTCAGTCAGTAGAGCGTGTGACTCTCAGGGTCATGAGTTCAAGCCCCACACTGGGTATGGAGTCTACTTAACTAAAGTAAAATAAAAATCAATTCAAATAAAAAAATTAAAAAGAATGCAAACCAACCCTATAAAATGAGTCACAGTATTTCCTAAATAGTTTGCAGGTTCAGAGGCATGCCGGGTACCTGGCATTGCTCGAGGCCTGTGCCTGCAGCTGATGATAAAGGATTACCAACACATAATCCTGGCGGTGAAATTCTCAGGCTCCTAGGAGGAAACCCACAATGGCAGTGTGCCCCTAGCTATATGATTTCTTCCTCATATTGCAGGAAAATAACCCTAGAAGAAAGTGGTTAAAGGGCTACCTCCAACTCCAACCTATTTTCATTAAATTCATTTCTTCCTTTGGCACCCTTCGTAGGCAAGGACAAAGCCTCCTAGTAAGATGTTATTTACTCGGGGCTCCTGGCTGCCTTAGTTGGTGGAGTATGTGGCTCCTAATCTGGGCTTATGAGTTCAAGCCCTATGTTGGGTGTAGAGATTACTTAAAAATCTTAAAAATAAAAAAAAATTTTTAAAAAATGGATGTTAATTACTGAATGGGAGATTTCTGAAGAGCCTCCAGACGGCATATCTGCAGCTCAGGTATAATTTTTCTTGGAACAAAAACACAGCTGGGCTGTAAATTCAAGCTGTAGCCTAACAGTGCTAGCAAAATTCCTCTGATAGCATTCTGATGGGCCCTTCCTTCCAATGAAACCATCTCCAGAACCTTCCCCCACAGATGAGTACAGATGTGACTTCTTCAAAGCTACATATTTGCCTTGAGATCCTTGAGTTATTCAGGGAAAAAAAACCCACAGAATTTACAAAATCATCCAGAACTCCACCACTCTTTTCCACACGTGTAACTTATATGGTAAAAATTAGAGTGAGTGAATTTCCTGCTCTGTTTTGGCTTAGTCCTGTTTTGAGTATCATTTGCTTGCTTCCTCTTCTCCCTTATGAAGACTGAGCTAGGAATCTAAAGACCGGCTGTGAGAATCTCAAATAATCCTGGAGAAAGCAGAGGCAACCAAGCACAGTCCAGGGTGACCGAACGCAGTCATCGGATGCCCAGGGGAGCAAACAAATTCTCCCACCATGAACGCCAAGAGCCTGCGGTGGGTGTGGGGTCACCTGCAAAGCTCCCATGCCCTGTTGTGAGCTGGGAACCCACAAAGCCCAGAGCACACAGACAAGACTAGCACGGGATCTGAACATCCATTCTGGACTTCCTGATGGGCCAAAGGCTCAGTTCAAAGAGCCGAATTACTCAAAACATGGCTGGGCTCTCACGGGGCTGGCCTTTGAGGAAAAATGAGATACCAGATGCCCTACATTTGGGACATTTTGTGGGCACATGAGTCCAGCATGGGGGCAAAATAAGAAACTGGTTTTCAGCTCAGGCATGCATGAGCCTTTCCAAGTTTAAACTCAAATTAGCTGGTCTTGCTGCCGCACCAGGAGAAGTCAAGGCAGGCCCAGGCGATGCTTTGCAACTACTCGACATTTCAGTGGGCCAGTAGCGGGTTAAAAATGTTTGTCTAGAAATAAGCAACTCAGTACATATGACCAAGACACAAGTACTCTCCAGAACACACGGCTATCTGGTCCTATCTGTGAAATATTCAAACATCCTAAATCCTCCCAACCTCCTAATGCCATCACCCTGACAACCTTGGCTATCCCCAGGTGGGGGCCACTCACCTATAGTCATTGTCGATTAAGAGCTATCATGACAACTTTCCAGCAGACAGCATGTGGAGGAAGGAGCATCTCTAATTGGTGGGGCTGCTGTGACCCCAAACTGTGAGACAATTTTGAACCCTAGATTCCTAAAGGTGCTACAACCTTATTTTCCTAACAGTTTATGCCATGTGATCTAACAGATAACAAAATAAAATTCACTAAGCCGCACTGTGTCTTTCAACCCGCGTTAAAATATAATCGAGGATCATGTTTATTTTAAGCACTTACTATGTGCCTGGCAGGGTTCTAAGGACTGTACATATTCTCATTTAATCTTCACCAGGATTGTGAGTTAGGTACCATGATTAGCCTCACTGTATAGATGAGGAAACCGAGGCACAAAGATTAATACCAAGGTCATGCACAAAGAGTCTAGATCTTCCCATGTCCTTTCCACTGTTCCACCCAGTGCTCTATGGCTCTGGGGAAGCTGTGGGATGGAAATGACTAAGAGGTATGCTAAAGAGCTCTCTTGCAGATTTGTCTGGTTTCCTGAAGCAAATACACACATAGATGGGGCAGGAGAGTTAATACCTTTGTTTTCCCTTATATAGAAAACTCAACATATTACTCCACAGCTTGATTTTTTCTTTCTTTACAATCTATCACTAATGGCCCTGGCAATCTATAGACATCTGTGTTTTCTGATGCTTCAGAGGGCAGAGCCATTTAGCCCAAAGGTCCCCTCCCACCCATGCCCACTTGGAGACAGCCGTGGGGTGGAGTCTGAGGCAGGAGGGACTCTTCACCTGGTTTTTAATTTGTCCTAAAAAGATGCTTAGGTCTCTTCCATCCTAAAATAATCTCCCTACTAATAAAAATAAGAAGGCAAGGAAAATAATGCTTCTTATCTTCTCTTTTTCTATGTCCCTCTCTTTTCCTTTTGAATTGAGCTTCTAAAATGAATGGCCTTAAGGTGCATCTCAGTGCACTATTAAAACACTCTTCTCTTGTCTTCTAAGGACTCACACTGTCTCAGGTTCTTTTGGGGGCTTTGTGGGGTTTTTTTCCCCCCATTCTTTGACCGTTAGCCATGGCCTTTCACCATTTGTGCTCTTGCTCTGCATTGTTCTCAAAGTGTGGTCCCCAGCCCAGCAGCATCAGCATCACTTGGAAGCTTGTCACCCTGGCTTCCCTCCCGACCTACTGAATTAAAAATCTCTGGAGCTGGGATCTGTGGCCCGTGACTTAACCATCTTCCAGGTGATTCTGACGCATGCTGAAGACTGAGACTCCCTGCCTCTGATGAACCTGTGCCTGGCAGGCACCCACTCGTACTGTCTGGTGATTCCCATTCCCTCACCTTGAACCTCAGCTTCTTCTCAAGCTGCACATCCACGCATGCGGCTGTGCTCTCTAGACGTCTTTGCCTTGTCACTCCATAGGCTTTGAAACTTAACGCCGCCCCAAAAGGACTTCTCTTCTCCCCCAGGGTCTGGGCGTCCTCCCACGTTCCCCACAAACTCATGCCAACACCGTATCCCCTCCCACCCAAGACAGACACCACCAAGACATTGTAGACCCCTGTTTTCCCCTCATCTCCCCCTTCTGATCAGCCCCCAGGTCAGGTGGACTGTACCTGTTCTCTTCCTTTCTGTGGCCTCACCTCAGGACCTTATCATTTCTCAGCTGAACTAAACCAGCTTCCAATGAGACATCCAGCACCTAAAAATGCAGTATCTGTCCCTTCTGATCCCTTCATACTGTTGTCGAGAGAACCCCTCTAGAACAAGAACCTAAATGCAAAGGCCTCACCTCCAACCTCAGGCTGTCCGCTGCCCTCAGCACCGAGTCCCCACCTGTCGACAAGGGAGTCTCATTTCAGTCCCCAGCCCTGCCTCCTGCTGTCCCTGCGGCCATACCAGACAGATGTCACCATCTGCCCCAAGCGGCTTCTCTCCTCAGTGTGTCTGCCCAGGAAGTCCGCAGGCTAACAGGCACAGGAAGAAATGTCCCAACTCAGTCATCAGAGAAATGCGTAACAAATCATGACAACCAGATATCACTTTACACATATTAAGCCAGCCAGCATCTAAAAGTTGGGTGATGTTAGGAGCTGGCTGCAGTGTGGACGTATAGGAGTCCTGAGCAGTGCTGGTGGCTGTGAGGACCACAGCAGGTGTCTGGGAGAATGTCTGTGTGCAGTCAAAGTAAGGATAGGTGTGTGCAATACCTCAGCAATCCTATTCTTGGAAATATAGCCCCACAGTTCTTATTTAGGTCCATAAGGTCGATCCTTGACACATACAAGGATATTTGTCACAGTATCCAGGCTGGAAGCAACTTGGACAGGTGTCACTGGGAGGCTGGACAGGTGAAAGGCGGCAGATGCATGCTTTGGGTGACTACTCGTATCAATGGCCCCAGTGGACCTTCCCATAACCATACCCTTTGCAATGTGATGTTTCAGTCCGCACCCTCAAGAGGTAGAATCTTTCCCCCCCAAACTCCAAAACTGGGTGAGACCTGTGACTTGTTTCGGCCAATGGAATGTGACAGAAATGACTGTGTGTAGGTTCCAAATCCGGGACCTCGTGCATTTTCCCTCTCTTGGACTTGCCCTGCCACCGTGTGACCAAGCTTGGGCGGGCCTGATGGATGACAACAATGTACCAAAGCCCTCTTAAATTATCCAGCCCCCAGCAGACCACAGATTAATGAGTGACACCAGCTGAGATGAGCAGAACCAGACACAGATCAGCCAAACCACTCAACCAATGACAAAGACACATAAAAAATGAATGACTGTTGTTTTAAGCCACTAAGTTTGGGGTGGTTTATTGTGAAGCGTCACTAACTGATACACACCCCAAGGAGTACTACGCAGCAATTAGAAGTAACAGAATAGATGGGTCCATAGCAACATGAATTGATTTTAACAGCATAGAGCTACCTGGAAAAGAAACTGAGATCATTTATACAAATGTAATTGTGTTAAGGTAGCCATGCAAATCAGTAGTGCGTATCTTATTCTTAAAAATCATGCCAAAATTGTGCAGCTGGATGCATTCTCATCAGTTGGCCTTATATGGACAACTCATTCGTGAGTACGACTTGTTTTGATTTTTCTCCACCCAGGTTAATTGCATTCTTACTTTTAGGCAACTTCCTTTAAAATAATATAGTGGTGAACTTCACCTTTTAGTACAGTTAACTGTGACTTTGGATAATTGTTCCAGTTGATCTTTGCTTTAGCTAGATATGAGTTAGTGGTCTGTAGCTACAGGAAGCTGGTTCTACTGTCTGCTTCCACAGTCTGCTTAAACTGCCTGGCTTCATGAATACAGAGACCAAGATGACCACTTCCAATGAAGGGGCCAATTAAGATTCATTCCTCATGCTGTTTCTATACAATGGGAGAAGAATCCTCTGGAATAAGATGAAACCAATTCCATGCCCTAGGTATGTGCTGGTTTCTGCCTTGTGAAAAACTTAGTAATTTGTAAGAAACATTGATCTTTCCTCCCAAACGGGGAATATGACAGGCTTTGAGCTCGTCTCTCCTTGCTCTTAGACTTCAAGTTAGTAGATCCGTAGAGGCTTTTTAACAGCAGGCTTCCAGAAGTTTGTGTTTAGGATTTTTAGCATATTTTTAATTTCAGGTTTTCAGCCGACTGAAACTAAAGTATGTAATAGGTTAAGACTCAGGTCTATGACCTTTACTCCAACACCAGCCAATAAAGGATAGAAGTCTTCCTATACTTAGTCAAGAGTCATTTCAGTAGAAAATAATCTTAGCCTACTAATTTTTCGAGACCAGACTAAGCCTTTGAAGGTAAGCCTCAAGATTCTTTTTTTTTTTTTTTAAAGATTATTTATTTATTTATTTGACAGAGATATAGCGAGAGAGGGAACATAGCAGGGGGAGTGGGAGAGGGAGAAGCAGGCTTCCTGCAGAGCAGGAAGCCCGATGCGGGGCTCGATCCCAGGACCTGGGATCACGACCTGAGCCGAAGGCAGACGCTTAACGCCTGAGCCACCCAGGCGCCCCTCAAGATTCTTATTTGAAGGTAATTGCTGGCTGCTTTGGTCCCCAGAAATTTGGCACAGGAGGTGGTGTTTATGCTGGCATCTGACTTTTTTCCTAGATCTCTCTCTCTCTCTGAAGAGTGCAAGGGCTGCTGGGGAGAGCAGACTTTTGGCGACAATAGGTGGCCTCTGGTCTACAGAGATTTTGTAACTGCTTGGAAAGTGTCTTAGAATCATTCTCCCACACAGTAGCTAGAAATTTAGAATAGCTGAAATCTGTAGGCATGAACCTCTGAGGGCCGAAAATGTGACATTTAGGAACAGTTCTTAAACTCTGATTAACTAGCTGTAATATAGTTTTGTGAATTTACTGCACTGATGCTGGACCTTGGGGTATATGTGCCCCTAAATAAGTGTTTTCTCCCCTTCAATATTACTGTAAACAGTGGCAACCATTGTAGCATATGTCTGGGTTTTTTTTTTTAATGTTTCCTATGAAAACTACAAACTACCTTAATTTTTACATGTGTTTCCTCATTGTAGATAAGCCTATCTTGCTATCTGAATTTTTTTGTGTATATGTGTTCTACCAATTAACTACTTTTGCAGTTTTAATCTTGTATTATTTCTTCTACTTTGTTTTGTGTAAAAGGGGGAAAATAAAAAAGCTGGAATCCCTCAAAAAAAAAAATGCCCAAATTAAAGATTCACGTTTCACCCACAAACATGGTTGCCAATGGTGTGGCAGAAAAGGAGGGACAAATGGGGAAACAACATGAGGCCTCACATGTACCCATGATAAGGATGTGAACTGAGGAATACAACTCCTCAACCCTCCACACTTAGTAATGCCCACTCCTCTGGTAAGCTCCAGCCCAAATGAGGCTTCTCTTTGTAGCCTGCTGCACCATTTTCTCTCAAACAGTGAAGAAAGCTTGTAAAAGAATAAGAAAGTGCATTTACCACAATTTTGTGGTTGTTTACAGGTCTGTTTTCCTAACTAGATGGTAGCTCTGAGTGTAGAGTCTTCATTTTCTTGGAACGCCCCATGCCCACACAGCAATACACTGTACACACTGGGAAATAAAAGAGCTCTATCATTCTGTAAGAGAGAGTTTTCAGCCTTGGCACTACTGATATTTTGGACCTGACTTTTCTTTGTCGTTGACAGTGGTGTGTGTGCGGAGGGGGCACCGTTCTGTGTCCTGCAGGATGCTTAGCAGCATCCCTGGCCTCCATTCACTAGATGCCAATAGCGCCCTCCCAGCTGTGACAATCAAAAATGTCTCCAGATGTCGCCATCTGTTCCCTGACGGTCAAAATCCTCCCTGATTGGGAACTGCTGACATCAAGGATTGGGCTACACGATGCTACCATCCTGAGATGGCACCCTAGAAACATTTAACGAGTTTGACACAGATATTGTTAGAGCTTGCTCAAATTACATCATTCTGTACATGGTGCTTCCCAGGGAGGACTTAGACGACCAACACTTTTCCTTTTTCGATGGTTATCACTCACCAGCCTGAAGCTGTTTTAGCTCACTACCCTAGGGGAAAGACGGAATACAGAATTCACGAGAGTTTTCACATCCACACAGAAATACTTCTCCTTTTAAGTTTTAGTTAAACCTTTTCTTTGCAAAGTTTAGATCTCTGTCTTTAAGTCCACAAGATAGGCTGCTAAGTTTTCTCTATTACACTGCACAGGCTGTTCACCGGCTGAGGCCTCTGAAGCAAACATTCCTGCTCCATACTATCAACTAAAACATGAAAACCAATGTGTAACCAAGCTAAAAGAATTCTGGCTTATTTGTCTTGTGTGTGCCACCAGGGCAAACTTCAGGCATTTTAACAACCTCATTCGGACCGTCAGTAATCATCGTAGGCGACTGACTCCAGACAAGTATTTGCCTTGGAGGCCTCTCTATGGACAGACAGAGCTGAACTACGTTTCTTTTGTTCATAGAGACGGAGTGTAACAATCTGGAAAATACAGAGCACTCACATCATTCACTTCTTGCAATTATACAAGTAAGGATGGTTCTACAAAGATCTGACTGGATCCTCTTCCTTTACATTTTCACTTTCCTCCTCTGCCACCTCCAACTTCAAATCAAAATAATGCTAAGATCATCAGTGGATGCCTAAATCAGTGGCCGAAAGGTTGTTGGCAAAAAGTACATTCACATGGTCTCAAAATGGGTCCCCACAGACTTATTATATAAGTGAAAGGGACCCTTTTACAACATCCTGCAGATATCCCTGCAACCAAGTGACCAAACGGTGACACCAATATGGAAACAATCTGCTGACATCTGCCTCCTGGTGTGATATGATCAGAAACGTCCAGCACCACCTAGGTTGGTTTTTGTCCAAATTGTCAATGTGAGCCTCATCATGAGGAAACAGACAAACCAGGCTTTGGAACATTCTAGAAGAAACTGGCCCGGACTCTTCTAAAATGTCAATGTCATAAGGTAAGAAAAGGCTGAGGACTTTCCCAGATTAAAAGTGACTAAAAAGACATGGCGACCAAATGCAATTTCTAGAGCCTGACTGGATCCTTGAACAAAAAGTGGGGGAAAGGGGCATTTTGGGAAATCTGAATAGGGGCTGCATTATGCAGCATTAAATCAATGCTAAATTCCTTCAGTGTGATGAAGGTACTGGGATTTTATAAGAGAGCATCTTTGCTCTTGGGAGATATAAACTGAAGTATTTAGGGAGTAAGTGTCATGTCTGCAATTTATCTCACAGTGATTGAGCAACAACAAAAATAAATGAACACACACATACACACAGGGAAATAGAGCAAATGTGGCAAAACATTAGCTGGCAAATGCAAACGAAGGAATCTACAAAATGTAAGTGAGGGAGAATGAATTGTTCTTTCAGTTTTCCTACAGATTTGAAATTTTTCAAAATTAAAGTCGAGGGGGGCAGAGAACGGTAGGTATAGATCTGTTTGCTATGATATATAATCAAGCCAGAATGCTTCAGAGATGCATTGCACAGGGGGAAAAGGTATTAAGAACCAAATATTAGGGGTGCCTGGGTGGCTTAGTCAATTAAGCATCTGCCTTTGGCTCAGGTCCTGATCCCAAGGTCCTGGGATCCAGCCCCACATTGGGCTCAGTGCTCAGCATGGAGCCTGCTTCTCCCTCTCTCTCTCTGCCCCTGCTCATGTTCTCTCACTCACTCTCTCTCTCAAAATCTTTAAAAAAATTTTTTTAATTATTTAAAAAAGAACCAAATATTATATATTCTGCCTCAAATCTGAAGTAACCAGAGTTACTTTGTTTGGAAGCATAAGGTTAAAAAAAAACTCTGATTCTACTTCAACATGTTTTGACTCTGTTGTCACATTAAGAATGAGCTGAAATCAGAAGTTTTGATGAATCAGAGCTCTTAAAAACCCTAGAAATTTCTCATCGATATGACAATGGGCTTGAAGATTTATGCACACACCAAATGAATCCCAGGCAAAGATTAAAGTAATCTTTGTAATTTGTTAACGCAAATGCTCTCAAGAGAATATAGAGAAACCTTGCCAGGAAGGGCCTGCACTTCCAGCAAGCAGTAACTATCAGCAACTTAGAATAAGACGACAAAGATTTTCTTTAGTAAACCTTACTTATTCACAACCTGAATTCATTTATTTTGGATTTTGGACTTGTGCAATTTGGACATTCAGTTTAGAGTTCACATAATAGTCAACAAGAACAGTTTGCTGCAAAAAGGAGAAAGCTGCACAGTCGAGCATGTGGTTGTTTGCAAGGGGGTTAGAGAGAAAAAATTAGTTTAATATTTTAATAGGGCCACTTGGGTGTTAAAACTTTGAAACCAGGTCCTTCTTCAAAGACAACAAGTTTCTACACCAAATGCCCTGGTCCCTTTGTTCAAATTTAGCAAGCAATCTCTTTGTGTCTTGGGTCTCAAAAGAAGATCCTGAAGTTAAGGGAAAACTTGGTGGGGATGTGTGGGGTGAGACTGGGGGGTGTGAGGGGGTGGGGGGTGCAGGGGCGCATGCACATGCCCACATGTTTATCAGAAATGGGACCTTCACTTTCTTCAGTTCTCAACAGATCCCTGGCTTCCAAAAAGGTTAGAGCCAATGCCTTTTGAGATGGGCTATAATCTCCTCCCAGGGCTTGAAATACCCGGGGAATTTCAAGCACCCACAAGTGTACTTTTACACTCAAAGGGGCCCCTGATCCCTTATCTTCTATTTCCATCTCTTTCACCAACGTGCTGGCTTGTCAGGACGCCAACCTGCTTTTTTGGAGCTCTGTTTCATCGTTTCCTCCCTTAGCCAAGGAAATCTTTGCTCTCAGACTTAAAACCAACTTTGCACAGAGAAGTGACCCTACAGTCTAAGTAACAGAAAGATCCTGTTGGAGGCACCTGGCACCATGAATTGAATACCAAACAAAGGCAGATGATTCCATTCTGTACTTTTCCACCACGATTTGTTCCAAGTAGAGAATTAACTTGAAAGTGGTTATCTTTCACATATCATTTTACTATATATGATTATTTTATTTTTTATAATAGTAAGTCTTTTATAGCTTTTATAAAAAAGAAATCAAATCTGGAAATCTAGATTCTGAACACAGACTATTCTCATTTAGGAAAAAAAAATAGGAATCAGTGACCACTTAATTCTACCAAATGGAATTTGAGTCTATTTTTGGTTGTGAAATTTCAGCACCAGAAAAAATGTCAGTGACTAGAGTGCAAGCTGTTCATTTTACATATGCAAAAATAAAAGTCCTGTGATAGCCAATGTCACATAGTTAGTTGGTCACAGACTCAAAACTACAAACCTCTTGACACCCAGTTCAATGTTTTCGGGGACCTCACCTGGCTTCTTCACATTAATGCCTTCTAAAAGAAAAAATTCCTTTTCTTCTTCTTTCTAAATATATTATCAGTGGATAAGAACCTCTGACTGGGAACCAAAATCATTCCGGAAAATTGTAGGAGATGTCAAGCATCCCCAGTGCCTTGCCCCCACTCTGCCTGGAATAGCAACACTACAACCCCACCGAGTCCAAGTAGGCACAAGAGGGAGCCCCACTCTCCGTGTCTGCCCCCCTTCATCCACCCTCACTCTCCCTTGACCACTTCCTGCATTTAATTGGCAGGAGGGAAGATGAGGTGTAAACTTTTTACCCTTATACTGAATGATTGGTTGAATTGCCCTGTTCTCAGTTCTAAAACTCAATGAACTGAAATTTATACATTGTTCAAAATGTTCCACGTATTTTTGTATATGTGGCTAATTATCATTTTCAAAAAGTTAAACATTTTTCTCTCATATAAATATACAGAAGCACATGACAGATTTATTTAACTTACTGATGACGGCATCAACAGGATGTCAAAACTGGCTCAAAGGGGGCTTACAAAAATCTAAGTGAAGGAAAGAACCTGTGGAAAAATGAATTCTAGAGAAGATTGGAAACAGCACAAAACTAAGTTAATGTGCTGCAGCGCATAAAGTAATATCCTTCACAGTCCTTTTCTACCTGGGAGAAATCAACGGCATCTCAACCAGACAAAAATCATTTGCAACTTATTAATATCTGCCATCTGTTTTCATAACCCCTATGAGTGAAGAATGATTTTTAAAATTTTAAATGGCTGAAATTTTTATTTTTTATTATTTTTTAAGATTTTATTTATTTATTTGACAGAGAGAGACACAGTGAGAGAGGGAACACAAGCAGGGGGAGTGGGACAGGGAGAAGCAGGCTTCCCACGGAGCAGGGAGCCGGATACGGGGCTCGATCCCAGGACCCTGGGATCATGACCTGAGCTGAAGGCAGACGCTTAACGACTGAGCCACCCAGGTGCACCATTGGCTGAAGTTTTTAAAAAAATGTTTCATGACACATAAAAATCATATTAGATCCCAATGTCAATGCCCATGAATAAAGTTTTATTGGAACGCTGTCACGTGCGTTTGCTGATGCATTACCTATGGCTGCTTTCACAATACAATGGAGGAGTTGACTAGTTACCACAGAGACCATATGGCCTACAAAGCCTAAAATATTTACTATCTGGCACTTTACAGAAAAAAAATTGTTCACTTCTGCCCTAGAACATGAGGTGATCTTTGGTGAATTTGTTAAACAATGTTCTAGTAGAATACTAAAAGGGCACTCAGTAATCTTTTATTGTCTTATTTCCAACAATGAGATAATTTTTTTTTAAATGCCTTTCTACCAATTTATATGTGTTTTCCCCCTTGAGTCAATGACTCCTATAAAAGGGAGTAGGGAGAGCGGAGGAGGTAGAAGGGAGAGCATATCTCTATCTCCAGAGCAGGGAGAGCGGAGGAGATAGAAGTCTGGCATTCCAACGTGTTTACAAAATACAGGGTAACCTAAGCCAATGTTTTCATTGATTCAAACCAATGTTCTCTTTTGAACTCTTCTCCAAAAAGGAGAGGTAGAGAGAAAATGAAATGGTGCCTTGACATTCTCTCCCTTCATACACGATACGTCCAGGTCCACAGAATATTCTGTATGGAAACAGCACTCTTTGAGATGTGAACCTCATCTGATGAGGGGCTGGATGATAGGAGAGCAAATAAAATATGAAATCGGGATTGTTTTAATTTAATAAGCAGAAGCTGAATGTAAGGAAAATTCCTAGCTAGGGTCTCCCTGGAAACACACCAAAAGTTCTTATTCTGAAAAACTTTTTTAAGAGAACAAAAGATTTTATTTATTTATTTTTTTTAGATTATTTATTTATTTATTTATTTGAGAGAGAGAATGAGAGAGAGAGAGCATGAGAGGGGGGAGGGTCAGAGGGAGAAGCAGACTCCCCGCGGAGCAGGGAGCCCGATGCGGGAACTCGATCCCGGGACTCCAGGATCATGACCTGAGCCGAAGGCAGTCGCTTAACCAACTGAGCCACCCAGGCGCCCAAGAACAAAAGATTTTAAAAAGCAAAAGTCACATGTCTATAGCATTTCTCCTATTTTAGATATTCTAATATCCACAGAAAGCCTGTAGTCAGTTAGAAGATTATAAAGATTTTGTTGGAATTCTATGAGCAATGAACATGGCTAATGACCGTGAACCCTGCTGGAGAACACAAACCAGACCTCTTTGCCCTTGAGTTTCTCACCATCTTGACTTTTAAAATGTTATTCTTATCCAGAGCTCCTTCATAAACAAACACTTCAAGTCCTTAAATTAGTACTCGAACGATTTCCCCAAATCCTTCCCACGTACAGATCTTATTTTCCTACACACAGGCCTTTATTTTAAACTGCCAAATCCCCCCGAGTTTAAGAATTTTATTTTTCCTTAACTCCCACAGCTGGTAATTAAATGTTCCTCCAGATAAGGCTGGTGAACAATAGAAGAAATTGTTATCTTTCACCGTTTTGCACAAGATACTGTGATGATACTGTTGGGTTTCAGACAGACACAGCAGCCTGGAAGGTCCATCCCAGCAGCAAACTGGGCTGACACGGGCTGGGGCATTCTCTGTGTGAGGCCACCATTTACTCCACGAGGGGAGTTTTAGTCATAGATGTTGGCTCACAGAAGAGAATGGCTCAGTTCAAATTTAGGTAGACTGTACCAACTCAAGGCGAGGAAATGGTGTGATCCCTCTTCAAAAGCAGAGAGCAATTTTCCTAAAATCATCTTCTTACATTAACACATAATAGGAGGATTTTTTCTCTGTTCAGTGGCTAGACCACAGATCTTCCAGGGAAACAACCATCTTTTGGGAGCAAACACAGAGAGGGTGAGTTGAAAAGGTAACTTCATGATGGCTTATCAAAATAATTAAAATGTAAGGGGCGCCTTGGGCGGCTCAGTCAGTTAAGCGTCCGACTCACGATCTCAGCTCCGGTCTTGATCATAGGGTCTTGAGTTTGAGCCCCAGGATGGGCTCCACACAGGGTGTAGAGGCTACTTAGGAAAAAAAAGGGATCATCCTTAAAAAGAAAAAAAAATAGGGGTGCCTGGGTGACTCAATCGGTTAAATGTCTGCCTTGGGCTCAGGTCATGATCCCAGAGTCCCGGGATCGATCCCCGCATCGGGCTCCCTGCTCAGCAGAGAGGCTGCTTCTCCCTCTACCCCTCCCCCTGCTCGTGCTCTCTCTCTCTCTCTCTCAAATAAATAAATAAAACCTTAAAAAATAAAAAAAAATTAAAATGTGGACATTATGGTGGGCTGCTCTGCTGCCCTCTACTGGCTAAGTTCAGGATCAACAGACACACAAAGGCACACTCAGAGGTGCACAAGCACGCTCCTCCTGTCCCCCGGTGTTTGAATTAGGCACTGCTCTTCCTGTAAAAAAAAAAAAAAACCTGGTTGGGAAAGGCAGGGGCCTGACCTATGGAACCTCAAATCTGGCAGGAACATGTGAAGCAACACAGCATATTATGCAATCTTAAGGGCACCATTCCCATGGAATACAATGTCAACAGAGCCCTCAAGAGTTAAGCAACCCTAGAGCCCCAGTAGGTCATTTAATAAAGACTCCAGAAGAATAAGTGATCTCTCAAGGGTCATCAGACCAGTAATAGAGCCAGAAACAGAACATGTTGCCTATCTCAAGGGAGTGGCAAAGAAAAACCAGACTCCCACAAAGGAAAACAGGTTCCAACTGGGCTGACCTGAATAAAGACAAGTTGGAACATGTACCTATGGCCCATTCTAGGCTTCAACTATCCATCTGTCCAACCAACTCATCATCAGGTACTCACTGTGGACATACTACTAGATGAGAGAGACAAACATGTCCCTACTCCCAGGGGGGCTTCACAATTAGAGGGCCTGAGACAAGTAAACTGGCAATTTCAAAATAAGGCTGTGGAAGTCTGCAGAGAAGGAAATCCTGATTATTACTAAAACATGAGCCTGGCATGTGACCCAGACTGGGGGGTGGGGTGGATCAAGAATAGCTTCCCGAAGGAAGTGACATCTAATGGAGACCAGGGGCAGCAGGCAAGGAAACTACTCCAGGCAAATGGAACAGCACACACAAAGCAGCAGACATGAGACAGCACGGGGCATTCTAGAACGCAGAGGTCCAGTGGAGCTGAAGCCTGTGTAGGGTTCAGGGGCAGGCAAACTGGCAGGTAATAATAGACAAGGCTGAAAAGCAGGCAGGCCCCAGAAGGAGGCTGGACGGCATCGCTTTGGAGGGGTTCGAGCAGAGGGCAGACATGCATAGGTTCGGGTTTGGGTTTCTTCCATCAGACCGGGCACCAAGGAGGTTCTGCAAAAAGCAGTCATCATTCCTGCCCCCAAGGAACTTACCATGCAATAAAGATGAAATGAGTAATTCTTGAAGCAATTAACAAAAAGATGGCGCTATGGGATTTCAGAAATGGTACTGAATAGATGTATCTATATTTACTATGTATCATTCACTTCTGTTAATTGTTTGTCACAACTGAATGTAAGCCACACATGAAGGGATTTTGTCTCTTTTCGCTGCTAAATCCTCAGTTTGAGATCAATGCCTGGAACACAATAGGTGCTCAAGTACTTGTTGACTAAATTATTATTCATTTTATATAAAGAGTTTTGGTTTTTTTTTTAAAGAACAGATGTGATACCTTCATTTACTGTGTGCAAGAGTACACGGAAGACACTGTAGAAAACAAATGGATGGATCTGCTTGCCGGGGGGGCTGGCATTTATTAAATGCCTATATGCTGCTGCTTACTTCATGTGGGTTCTCTGGTTACTCTCTCCCATAATCTTAGAAGGAAGCATTGTTCCCATTTTACAGACATGGAAAGTGAGGCTCAAGGTTTTTTGTGTTTTTTTTTTTTTAAAGATTTTACTTATTTATTTGACAGAGAGAGAGCACAGAGCTGCAGAGGGAGAGGGAGAAGACTCCCCGCTGAGCAGGGAGCCCCATGCGGGACTCCATCCCAGGACCCTGGGATCATGACCTGAGCCGAAGGCAGACGCTTAACCAACTGAGCCACCCAGGCACCCCAAGGGAGGCCCAGAGTTAAGAAATTTGACCAAAGACATATAGATGGTAAATGGCAAAGCTGGAATTCAAAACCAGACCTGTCTGACGCTGGACTCCCACCTGCCTCTGGGCAACATGACAGCCTTGTGATGGGCAATAGCACAAGGCAACGGTGGTAAGCCAGAGAGATATGGAGGAGGAAATGACTGCAAAGTGGAGTAGAAAGCAGAATCAGGAAGTTTCTCAGGGGAGATAGCACTTGGAAGCCTCAGGGAACAGTAAAAAATTCGAAAGTAAGGAGGAAGAGCATTCCTAGTGGAGGGCATGGCAAGGGCAGAGGCCCCCAAACAGACCAGTGGAGGGCACCTGCCACTCAGGGGAAAGCAGAGAAGGCTGAGTTTCACTGAGCTCTTGCTCAGAATGAATAAGACTATTAAAATAAATGCAGTGCTGGTCTACTAGGAAACATGAGGCATTTCTCACCTACAGAAATTGCAAGGATCCAAAGGCTGTAAAACATGTCTGGTGAGGCCATGGGGAAGCAGGCCTCTCAATCATTGCTGATGGAAGTATTGAAGGTCATGGCCCTTGGGAAGGGGAAATCTGCCAACAGCGCATTTACCCTTGATCCAGAAACCCTGCCTCCGGGAGTCTATCCTACAGATATTCCTGTACAAGGAAGAACTGAGCACGGCCGAATGACAGCAGACTGGACAGAAGTGCCCAACAAGAGGGGACTGGCTGAATCAGTTATGGCCCCTCCGCAGCAGGGAATGCCATGCAACTGCCAAAAGTGAGGGCAACCTCCGTGTACTGACCAGGGATCTCTAGGATATCTATACATGTAAAGGAAAAAATACAGATAGGCAACTCGGGAAGAGGAGCTGTGTACAGTTGACCCTTGAACCACACAAGGGTTCAGGGCCCTGACCCCTGACACAGTCAAAAATCTGTGCATAACTTGTGACCCCCCCAAAACTTAATGACTAATAGCCTACTGTTGACCAGAAGCCTTACTGATAATATAAACAGCCCGTTAACATGTATTTTCTATGTTACATGTATTCTATACTATATTCTCACAATAAAGCTAGAAAAAATGTTATTAAGAAAATCACAAGGAAGAAAAATACATTTACAGTACTCTACTGTATTTATCGAAAGAAGTCTGAGTGTAAGCGGTCCTACACAGTTCAAACCCGTATTTTTCAAGGGCTAACTATACATAGACTGCCACCTTTAAATGAAAAAGGGGTGGGAAATAAAGATATATATATCCACATTTGCTTCTATTTGCCTAAAGCAGTGGTTCTCAACCAAGGAGAGTTTTGCTCCCCAAGGAGCGTTTGGCGATGTCTGGAGGCATTTTTGATTGTCTCTGCTTGGCGGGAAGAGGGTGGACATGAGCCTACTAGCATTTGGTATGTAGAGGCCAGGGATGGTGAGCTCCCCACGATGCGCAGGACAGCTGCCCACAACAAGGAATTACCCATCCCCGAATGTCAGTAGTGCTGAGGTACAGAAACCCTGGCCCACAGAAACAACAGAAGGATAAACAAGAAACTCAAAATTGCCCTGTGTAAGAGGCGGGGTTAAGGACAGCGGTGGGGGGGTGGGGGGTGGATAACAAGATATCTGTGCCACTTTTCCAAATTTTGCCTTTTGAACCATGTAGACATAGTACCTAGTATATACCTATTTGGAAATGAAGAGAGAAGAAACACACACAAAGTTGTGATGTATGAGCAACGGGAGAGCTCTGGAACTGAGAGTCAGAAGCCTGCGTTGGGGATCCAAGTCTGTCAGAAACATGGAGTGTGCCCATCTCCAGACCCCAGGCTTCTCAACTGTGAAGCGTGGCATCTCTATAAGAGGAGCTGACAGTCTCCTCAAAATCTGCTCCAATTTCAAGCTGCCCTGAACCACAGAGGAAGGGGGTGGGGGTCACAATCCAAGGTGATGTGGGTTGAATGAGGGAGGCAGGCTTTTCTACCACACAACAAACTCAAGCACAGGAATGCTCAGATTTTTCTGAATCTTTTCCCCAATAATCACCTCGAAAGACACGAAACAGTCTCTGTTTCCAGACCAGATAGCTAAAAATCAAACCACAAGATAAATCTGGATAGAAGATCATGAGAGCAACAGAGCACTGGAGGGACTTAAGGACACATAATCTCACCGGATTTATTTTTCCGACATCCAAGAAAAAGTTTACATCCTACGTTCAATCACCATGTATGGAAAAACAACAGTAACACAAGCTGGGAATCTTATCTCCCGCTAGCCATATGCAGAGTTGGGGCAGAGACTGTCTCTGCTCCTCTAGAAAGTAAATTCACATGAGAGGAACGTGGGCTAAGGAGACAGTTTGAGGAGCAGGCCTTACAGAGCCAGGGTCACTGGCTTGACTTGTCACACACCTGGCAGGTGCTACTGGGTACCTCAGACCTTGAGGTGGGGAAAGGAAAATTCAAGATATAAGGCTTCCAGATTCATTGCTTTTTCTGGATCCAGCTGTGACCGTCCCAGTGAGGCCACCATTCATCCCTGTATTACCATTTGGTAGAAAAGGGATGCAGTCTGAACTGACATCCCACTTGCCTCACTTCTAGCTCTGTAGTGCTGCTCACTTAATTTCGTTGAGCCTTGGTTTCCCCATTTGTAATTTTTACCAAAAAAAAAAAAATGAGGAAATTAACTCACAAGACTGTCTTAAGGGGATTAAATGAAATGCTTCGAGACCTGTCAAGAGTTGACCTTCAACGAATATTCTTCTCTACCCAAACTCATCTTTGCCTCTCACCTCCCATCTATCCTGCAAACTGCCAGCAGAGTAACAAAAATAAAATCTACATCCCATCCCAGCCCTGCTTAGCCTATTTCAGTATTTCTCAAGCTTGAATAGTGTATGGGCCTCTTTAAAGTGGAAATAATTCTTGAAACAAATTTCAGTCATGGCTAAGTCAGGGAGTGTCAGTAGGAACAGGACCTAAATGTACATATTTTACTTATGGTTCCTCCACATGATAAAACCAAATCAAATCTGCAAATTAAATAGAACAAAACCATAAATCCAATGAAATTCAAATCGACATTAGGTATTATTAGGTAGTAAGATTTTATGAAACTGGACCACCATTTGCAACTCAAATATGATACCGACAGCAGTCATCTTCGTTCTTTTTTTTTTTTTAAAGATTTTATTTATTTAACAGAGAGAGAGAGAGACAGCGAGAGAGGGAACACAAGCAGGGGGAGTGAGAGAGGGTCACCCAGAGGCCCCAGTCATCTTAGTTCTTTTGTGTTTACTACACCAGTATCATCTAACATATCCTATGTGATAAGAATTCTTCAATCAGGGGCGCCTGGGTGGCTCAGTCAGTTAAGCGTCTGTCTTCAGCTCAGGTCATGATCCCAGGGTCCAGGGATCGAGCCCCATGTTGGGCTCCCTGCTCAGTGGGGAGCCTGCTTCTCCCTCTCTTGCTCCCCCTGATTGTGCTCTCTCTGTCAAATAAATAAAATCTTAAAAAAAAAAAAGAATTATTCAATCATTTATTTTCTAGTGGCTGCAAGCCCCTTACTGGACTGTCACCCTACATGGCCTACGCTTGGTCTAACCAGATACTTATATAATCAATCAGTCCATTTGTTCTTTTCTCCTCAGCCTAGGACATATTCCTATAACAGCACCAAGTTGACTACAAACACAAGTGTCTGCCATGAAGTCATCACCTTGGAGGCCCTTGGGAAAATTCAGAATGTCCAGAATTTGCCTATCACACTAAAATAACACAATTTTTTAAATCCCTAAAAATACAAACACTGGCCCTAGCCTAAGAAACTGCCATTTAGCATTCAGATCAGATCGAAATTCCATCTTCTGGCACCAAAGTCCTCTAAATTTGGCTTCAGACTGCTTCACATAAAACACATTTTGGAAACAGCTTAAGTTACACACCCTTATAATTACCCACACAAAATTCTTGTGACTTGAATTATAATTACTTTGAATGTATTTGGGAAAGAACTGCCATCTTTCTAATATTTATGCTTTTCATTTATGAACATGGTATAGCTTTACATTTATTTAGATCTTTAGCTTTTAACGAGGTTTCATAGTTTTGCTCCATAAAGGTCATACATAAGTTTTAAAAATCCTATTTGCAAACCGTTTGTTGCTTGTACTCAGAATTGGAATTGACTTTTGTATTATGATCTTCTATCAAGCAACCTTGCTGAACACTATAATTCTAATCACTTGTAGATTTTCTATGTAGACAATTAATATTGACCACGAATAAGGACAGCTTGATTTCTTTCTTTTCAATCCTTATATTTGCTATTTCTTTTTCTTGTTCTACACACTGGTTGGGGCCTTCCATACTATGATGAATATAAATGGTGATAATGAACACGCTTATGTTCCTGATTCAGATTAGACTGCTTTTTTTTTTTTTTAAAGATTTTATTTATTTATTTGACAGAGAGAGACACAGCGAGAGAGGGAACACAAGCAGGGGGAGTGGGAGAGGGAGAAGCAGGCTTCCCGCGGAGCAGGGAGCCCGATGTGGGGCTCGATCCCAGGACCCCAGGATCATGACCCTGAGCAGAAGGCAGACGCTTAATGACTGAGCCACCCAGGCGCCCAGATTAGATTGCTTTTAAAGTTTCATCATTAAGTATGCGGCTTGCTGGAGGTTTTTGGTGGCTGGCCCCACATCCTCCATGCACCCATTTCAATCATACTGGCTTTCTTGTGAATATGCCATTAAGAGCATAATGGTATCACTGTTGGTATTATTACTTTGGCTAATATTTTGAGTGTCATGGTGCTCAGCACTTACTGTACATCCTCTCTCTTTTTGTATTACTCTTCCTAGCTTGAAAAGACCTCGCCCCTCTTTCTTATTATCTTAAAGCCCCCCTTCATATTCCACCTCGTTCAGGAAGCCTTCTCTGACACCATGGCTATCTGAAGCTTCCTGACTTCCTACTGATTTGGGGAAATGCAATCAGAGTTTGTCTTAGAAGGCACAGAGTATACAGCAGACTTCATTCTCAAACTTGAGGACCAATGGCCAAATCTGTTTAGCACGCACAGTGTTTTTTCATATTGTTGTTTTTAATTTAAAGAATTTAAATTTTTTTAAAAATTGTGCACACCACGTGAAATTTAACATCTTAACCATTTTTAAGTGCATAGTTCAGTAGTATTTTTTTTTAAAGATTTTATTTATTTATTTGAGAGAGAGCGAGTACATGAGAGGGGGGAGGGTAAGAGGGAGAAGCAGACCCCGCTGAGCAGGGAGCCCGATGTGGGACTCGATCCAGGGACTCCAGGATCATGACCTGAGCCGAAGGCAGTTGCCCAACCAACTGAGCCACCCAGGCGCCCGTTCAGTAGTATTGAATATTCACACTGTTGTATAGCCATCACCACCATCTGTCTCCAGAACTCTCTCTTCATTCTATAAAACTGAACTCCATACCCATTAAACACTAACCCCCATTCCCCCTCCCCACAGTCCCTGGCAACCACCTTTCTAACCTTCTGTCTGTATTATTTTATCTACTCTAACTAATTCATCTAAATGGAATCATACAGTTCTTGTCTTTTTGTAACTGGCTTACTTCACTTAGCATGAGATCTTCAAGGTTCATCCATGTTGTATGCAGCACGTCAGAATTTCTTTCCTTTTTAAGGCTACATGATACTTCACTGTACGTATACACTACATTTTGCTTATCCATTCATCCATCAACGGACACTAGGGTTGCTTCCATGTTTTAGTTACTGTGATTAATGCTGCTATGAACACAGATGTACAAATATCTCTTTGAGACCCTGCTTGCAATCCTTTCGGGATTAAACCCAGAAGTGAAATTGCAGGATCATATGGTAGTTATATTTTTAATTTTTTTTTAAAGATTTTATTTATTTGTTTGAGAGACAGGGAGAACACAAGCAGGGGGGAGGGGCAGAAGAAAGAATCTCAAGCCGACTCCCTACTGAGCGTGGAGCCAGCACAGGGCTCGCTCGGTCTCACAATCCTGAGATCATGCCATGAGCCAAAACCAAGAGTCGGACGCCTAACTGACTGAGCCCCCCAGGCGCCCCTATTTTTAATTTTTTGAGGACCTGCCTTCCATGCCGAGTGTCACAGTAGCTGTGCCATTTTACATTCTCACCAACAAATACAGTGGTTTGAGAATTTTTTAAGAGAAGGTTAGTAAGAAAATTTATACTAAAATTCAGACTACGGCTTCTCTGAAAAATCAGCAGGTCTGCTACTGCTAAGCCCCTTCGTTCCTCCACGGCAACAAGCAGCAGCTCCCCGTAGATGGAAGGTGCGATCTCTGGCTCACCACAAACCCACCATTCCGTGCTGCCCAATGACCAGCCTGCTTTGTTCATTAATGCTGCCTGCCTGGCCCCTATTTGCAGTGGCTTTTGCAACTTCTGGTATGAAGCAAACTGCGAGAGACAAAGGATCAGGACTCTGGCTTTGTCACTTGCTGCTGGCATGACCTTAAGTCACTAATTCTTTGAGTTTTGGTCTCCTCACCAGGAAAAAAATGAGCTAATGGCATGTGCCTCCGTTAATTTATAGTTGCAGGAAATTCAGATGAGATAGCCCATTTGGAAAAAAAGGGCTTTGGAAATGATGGCTGTATTTTCATCTCATTACCGTCATGCATGAAAGTCAGTTCCTCGGCGAAATTCTAAGCCCCTTGAGGGCGGGGATTCTGTTGTCTATCATCTTATGGTCGCAGACTCCTGGACACAGAGATGTTGCGAAAAGATCATGGGTTGTTCAGTCTGGCTGCATGGCTTCAGATCCCAGGGCTAGCTATTATCTGGCAGGTGACTTATCTTCTGGAGCCTCAGTTTTATGATCCATCATAAGATATGTCAAGTGAATAGTATAGATCACATGAGTTAAGATTTCATAAATATTTTTTTAAAAAAGCCCTGGACAGACTGTCTCTTTCGTTGCCAAACCTCAAGCCCAGAACACTGCTGCTTTGTGAGAGTCAGTTGGCATATGAATGTATTTCCAGCTTCTCTCGTGGTTTTCTCCATAATCCTATCAACAGCCTCCAGATGATTTTCACATCTCCTTCACTCACAACCAAAGTCTGAATCAACAGACTTGTGCCTTTTTGATTTGGCTGTCTCCATAAGGTTGAGGAAACACATGACATAATGTAGATTTTTAGTTAACCAATAATTTTTTAAAATATTATTCTGATTCTATCAATCTAATCAACCTTTAAAAGCCTTCCAAGAGGCATTTATATGTTCCACTAAACTATTATTTCCATAATGTTCTAATTTAACTTTATTGTGAATTGGCAAAAAATTGTAATTCCTAGCATATACAAAGACAAAATATAAATCTTTACTAGTGGTCTTCACCCAATCAATCTACCTACAACTTATCTGAACACAAAGAAAATAATTCAGCTAGGAGCACCCGGGTGGCTCAGTCGGTTAGGCATCCGACTTTTGATTTCGGCTCAGGTCATGATCTCAGGGTCATGAGATTGAGCCCTGCACTGGGCTCCATGCTGGGTATGGGGCCTGCTTGGGATTCTCCCTCTCCCTCTGTCCCCCTCCTCCAGTCTCTCTCTTTCTCTCTCAAGAAAAAAAGAAAAGAATTCAGCTAGTAATAATTTAATAGTATTAACAGCTGAAGTGTTTCATGATTTTAAGAGTAAAAGCAGTTTCACATTGGTCTCCACCCTGTTCAGGAACAAAATATCTGAGAGATTTAGGTAAAACTTTGAAAAAAAGATGATGACTACATGTCAAGCTAATTCTAATAAAGACAAAATACTGCAGGAAAAACTTCAAACTGAGAGAACTGAGTAGCTCTGTGTGTGAGTGTCTAAAGAATGGAAACAATCTTACCTTAATCCATTCTAGGTGGGAAGTCCCCTACCTCATCTAGGTTTAAATATTACAGAAGGTGCCCAATGAACATGATGGGTAAGTGTTAGGTCCCTTAATATACTGTTTTGTGCCAGTTCTCAAACAACCTGTTAATGTACCAGGTGAGTAGAACTACTTTAGGCAGAAAAGGAATTTAATGGATATTACCTAGCCCAAAACACAAGATGCAAAGCGCCACAAACATGACTCCACTGTACATCGCCATTCTGATTTTTAAATGGAGACAAACGAGTTTCAGAGGGTCGGCGTGACCTGCCCAAGCTCATTAGCTGAAGAGGCTGTTCCAGCAGGGTCTGAGCCCAAATCTATGTGACCTTTCCCTACTAGACAAGTGCACATGGAGAATGCCCTCAAGTGCCTAGAGCAAGAGGATTTTTAAGAATTCACACGGGAAGGGCGCCTGGGTGGCTCAGTTGGTTAAGCGACTGCCTCTGGCTCAGGTCATGATTCTGGAGTCCCTGGATCGAGTCCCGCATCGGGCTCCCTGTTCGGCAGGGAGTCTGCTTCTCCCTCTGACCCCCCTCCCTCTCATGCTCTCTGTCTCAAATAAATAAATAAAATCTTTAAAAAAAAAAAAAAAAAAAAGAATTCACATGGGAAATGGAGCTTCCAGAGTACAATACAGATTGGGTAGACTGAGGCCACGGGAGCAGCTTTGCTCCCAGTCCCAGAGATGGTCCAGGCCACAGATCCCCTTTTGCGAGGGAACATCAACTTGGCCACTGAAGTGTCTAGTTTCCACAGTGTGTGCGCGCCTGTGGCCAGCAATATGGAGAACGGACGTGCCCGAAAGCGCGGTGCCGGCCGTACCGAGCAAGCTGCGGTCTGTAGGCCAGACGGAGCCCACGGCCTAGTTCTGTACGGCCCAGGAGCGAAGGGTGGTTTTAATATTTTTTAAGTGGCTCGGGGGGAAAAAAAAGAATACGTCGTGATGTGAAAACTATATGAAATTCAAGTCTCAGTGTTCACAAATAAGATTTCACTGGGCCATGGCCACATTCACTAGTTACATATTATCTATGATTGCTTTTGTGCCACAGTGGCGAGGGGAGTAGGGACAACAACGACAAGGCTGTGTTGCCTGCAAAGCTTAGCACATTGACTGTCTGGTCCTCTACAGAAAGTCTGCTGACCTCTGGAGTTGAGCATCTACTCTCCATACACATAATTCTCCTCCCGAGATCCTGAGGAGGTGGCATTGTTTTCACTGTAACAAGGACAGAACAGTCTCAGAGAGTTTAAATCAGCGGTGCTAACTTCACTCAAACATTCGAATACAAAAAAAAAAGGGTGCCAGGCCCCGTGCTTGGTACAGATCCACTTCTCCTTTCAAGGAGGTTATATTCCAAGGGAAGAAAGGCAAAGAGCAAATACGTAGTTTCCAGTCATGAAGTGCTAAGAAAAGAGTCAGCACTCAGCATGGGGTGGTATGGGACTGAATCCAGCTCTGTTGCCAGTGACCAGGAGCCCGACGAGGGGCTCGATCCCAGGACCCTGAGATCACAACCTGAGCCGAAATCAGGAGTCGGCCGCTTAATAGACTAAGCCACCCACGCGCCCCCGTGACCCTCCTTTTTAAAAAAGTTTTGCTTTGAATTAAACATAAACTCATACGAAAGTGTAAAAATGGGACAGAAGTCTTCTGTACCCATGGCCCAGCTTCTCCCAACAGTGGCATCTTACATAACAACAGTACTTTGCCAAAACCGAGACACAGATACGTGCACAGTATACTTAACTAGTCTATGAAGTTTATGGATTTCACCCGCTTTTGCATATAGTTCTTTTTGGGAGGATGGGGGTGTAGATTTGTCTACAACTCTATGCAAGGTGCCTGCTCTTTACTGCTGTATTACATAAGCTCAAACAGAACCACCTCCAGTGTGTACACAGCTGTGCTGGAAGCAGTCTTTTTAAGGACCGTTCTCCACCCTTCCTAAGGACCCTAAGCTTCGTTCCTGGATCGGGGCAGATGACCGAAAGGTATGTGCCTACCTAGATTGCCGTATAGCTCTGGCCCCTGAGACTCTCCTCCACTAAGCTGCCCTTCAGTGTCAGGCCTTCAACTTCCCCTCTACGAGGAAAGGCCACATGAATTCTGAGAAGTTTCTCCCAAGTTTTCTTGAGAACAAGACTCAGGACACCATTTAACATTCTTGATATAACTGCTCACACGAGGGGTGAGTCGGTGGAGCGTGCGACTCTTGATCTTGGGGTTGTGAGTTCAAGCAAGCCCCATGTTGGGTGTGGAGATTACTTAAAAAATAAAATCTTAAAAAAGATAGTAACTGCCCACATGGAAAATTCTCAAAATAGACTTGGGGGTGGAAGACAAAAAAAATAACTCTCCCTCAATCGACTCGTTTCTTCTTTTCCAGTAAGGAGAACTGTAACACCATTCATTTATTCAATAAAATATTTATTGAGTTCCTCCTGTCTTCCAGGTACTGGAGAACAAAGATGAATAGATACAGTTCGTGGCCTCCGTGAGCTGTGATTGCCAGCTGGTGTTGAAGACAGACACGGATCGTCTAGAATTTCTACTAAAATGCCTAGGTCCCCTTTTAAAATAAGGTTATAGAATCAGTTACTTAGATTTTTCAATAAAAAAATACAGTGGGGGGGGCACTTGGCTGACTCAGTGGGTGGAGCATAAAACTCTTGATCTCAGGGCCATGAGTTCGAGCCCTACACTGGGTGTAGAGTTTACTTAATTAAAAACACACACACACACACACACACACACACAATGTGATGAACAAAGGAGAAAAATTACAGGCGTCATGAAGAAAGGTATAGTGGCTGCAGAGGGGCAGACCGCCCCCCCAGCTCGTGCCCCTTGGCACGTGTGGCAGGGAGCATGTGGTCCTCCACCAGAGGCCCCATCCTAGCCCGACGGCTCACTTTCCTGCCTCCCCTTGTTCTCTCAGATTTTTTTTTTCCACTTCTGTTTTGTTAAATCTCAGTGTATATGTGCATGGGGGTTTATATGGACTCATAAACACTTCAAACCCTTTTTAGAAAGAACTGGGCTGCAATTACAAATTATTACAAACAGTTTCAGAAAAGATACCAGAGGCATCTCAACATGTCTAGAGCATTGTTTTCTGGCCACAAACTCATGGTGAATTTGAGTCTCCGAATGGACTGCCTTCATGTCTTCCTTATTCCTCCTCTGCTACCTCAGCTCTCAAAGTTGGGGGGATGTGTGCCCATGTGTGAAACGCCTCCAGACGTTTTTGGTGTCTAGATAAATCCTGGGAGCCAGAGATGCTGAATATCCTGCCCTGGAGGAGACAGTCCCATACAACAGTCAACGGCCCAGCCTAAAATGCCAAGTGCCCCAGGGGTGACAGCACTGCAGTAAACTCCCCCGGTTACTGCTCTGCATGCTCCAGCTCACATAGGGGAAAGGAAGCTAACAGCCCTCCTGGGCGCTGCTTATTTTGCATACACCCACTATGGGTGGGAGCCTCGTCTCTGCAAATCTGAGACTTCTCCAGAGGGCAAAGCATACCAACATCTCCTGTAGCTCCCCATGGCAACTAGTAGAATATTAGCCACACAGGAAGAGCTCAAGGGGTTGTGGTACAGTCCAAAAAGAAGAAATTCAAATGGCCTTTCCCCAGTGGGAGCCAATTAGCAAAACTTTGCTGTCTGACAACTAGACGTCATAGATAAAACAACACAAATTGTCCCAATGATGGGAAGAGAGGAAAGAAAAATTCAGTAACAAGAGCAGGCCCTAGATAACCATGTCCGTCCCCATGGCTTGGGCTAAGGCCTTGTTTTTCAACCTTTTTTCCTTATTGCCCCTCACCTCCAAGGAACCTTTGCAAAAACACTTTTTTCCTAATGCCCCCACTCCTCTTCCCATGAAAAATTTTTTTTTCCTTAAACATTTACTTAGTGCCTATTATGTGCCAGGAGCTATTTTAAACCCTGGAGATACAGTAATGAACAATATGGATTCTACTCTCACATAGCTCACATTCTAGGGGAAGTATCAGAACAAAAAAGAAAAAAAGATTGTCAGATGGTGCTAAATGGTATGGAGAAAAGGAAAGCAGACTGGAGGAGGCCAGAGTGGCTGGAGGGGCTAACCATTGAGTGGGGGGATGGGAGATGGGGTCTTACAGATTGAACAGACTTGGGTTCTGACTCCAAATGAAGCAGGAAGTGGCATACTATGACATACGGTAGAGAACAGACTGGGGGATCGGAGATGGGCGTATAAGCAGGGAGGCCAGTTAAGAGGCAACTGTCAAGGGGGTGCCTGGGTAGTATAGTCGATTAAGCATCTCTTCTTTTTTTTTTTATTTAAGATCAATTAATTAACATATAAGCATCTGACTCTTGATTTCAGCTCAGGTCGTGGTCTTGGGGTCCTGGGATCCAGCACCACCCCCCACAGCTCCATGCACAGCAGGGAGTCTGCTTGTCTCCCTCTCCCTCGGCCCCTCCTGCTGCTCACTCTCTCCCTCTCAAATAATTTTTTTAAAAAAAGAGGCAACTGTCAAAACAAGAGAGGATGTTAGTTTGGCTGAGGGTGGAAATACTGGAGGTGGTGAGTACTGATAACATTCTGGGTACATTTTTTTTTGGAACTTTCTTTTCTCACATAACCAAATCACCACTGTCACAGCTAAAAAAAAAACCAATAATTATTTAATATCAATACTTATTAATAGTCAAAGATCCCTGATTGTCTCATAATTTTTTACCATTTGTTTGTTTTAATCAACATCCAAATAAGGTATATATGTTGTATATTGCAACTGACTGACATTTATCTCTTTTAAGTCTCCCTTCATCGGTAGGTTTCTCCTCCATTACGCCTTTCTGTTTTTTAGCTTAACACTGGTTGTTTGGGGAAATTGTCCTAGTGACACAGTCTGGACTTTGCTGACTGCATTCTCATGGGTCCTTTTACGTGTTTCTCTGTCCCCTACATTTCCTGAAAATTGGTACTTAGGGTTGAGCTGCCTATGAGACATACAAGGAGAGATGGTGTGCGAGCAATTACAAATCTGGAATTCAGGGGAGAGGTCCAGGCTGGAGGTACACACTGGAAGTCCTGGACAAAAAACATGTAAAGCCATAATTCTGGAGAGCACTGGGGGAATGAGGCTAGACAGAGAACAGAAAGGTTGGAAGGGCCGAACCCTGGCACTCCCATGCTTACAACTGAGGAGATGAGGAGTACATCTAGTTAAATAAGAGAGAAGAAATTTAGGACAGTAACCCCAGATGCAAGAAAAGAAGGTACTTAAGGAGAGAGTGGTTACCTGTGTCAATGTAGTCCACAGGTTCGGCGAGATGAGGATGGAAAGTTTACCATTAGGTTTGGTGAAGTGGATGCCTCTGCTGGCCTTGACCAGAGCAGGCCGCGTGGGTTAGTGACAGGCTGATTGGAGAGGAAGACTCAGGAAATGATGACAAGTCTTTCAAGAAGTTTTGCTTCATAGGGGAGCAGAGAAAAGAGGGGACAACTGGAGGTATGGATGACCTTGAGGGGAAATTTGTTGTTGCTTTCAAGAGGGGACCCACCATGGCATATCCTCCTCATGCAAGTTTAATACCATAAACTGTGTATTTATATATGATATGTATATATGTACTTTATACACAAAAAGGATAAGATTTTTCTTACCCTCCCCCCCAAGAACGAGTTTTTACTTCGTTGAGGGTAGTTATCACCTCTGCTGAGAATCCACGTGCTAACGTAACAAAAATGCTCCAAGAGAAGAGACGAATCTAGCTACCTAAGTCCTCCCACTCTCATCAACGTGAAATGAATTCTTCTGCTGGCCAATGAAATGTTTTCAGATATAGCCACTTGCAGGTGTTCCAGGGAAAACAGAGCTCACAGCTACATTTGTATTTCTACATAAAATCCTGCCCTGGTGGGGCTACAAGATATTTCTATATTTTGACTGCCACACACAGAAGCATCAAACCTCAGAGTATTCCCCACACAGAGAGAGAAGTTCCAGCATCATTCATTCCAGAAAAAGCTAAGTGTAGTGAATGAAGAGCCTACCTACCATCTGGCGCCAGAAAGACCTGGTTCGATTCCTACCTCTGCCACTTCCTGTTTTGACCTTAGGTCACCACACTTCTTTTAGCCTCAGGCACCATATCTGTAAATGGGATAATGATAGTTCCAAATGTAGCAGGCCCATGTTTTTGTAATGTAATTTGAGCAGGGCTGACTCCACACCCGGGTACCAGAAGTAGACAGATGATCCAAGTATGGCCAGTGTACTCTATCTCCCTGGCCCTACTGAATGGACTAGGAATGGCCATAGGACCCGAGCCAGGTCAATGAGGGACCTCCTCCAGTCCTTGGTTACCACTGTGAAGAAACTGATTCATGTTCTTTTTTTCTGGAATCAGTAAACTATATGGAAAATACAGAATTGTGAGTAGCACCTTTACCATCATGCAGAGAAAGTTTTCCTGAGAACAAAGTCTATAAAGAAGAAAGCATGGCCAAAGAGACCTACTTCTATCATTGGAGCTCCTGGTCCCAGCCATACCTGAAGCTAGACCCACATTTCCACTTGCCAGATACATGAACTAACAAGTGCTCCCTCCTCTTTTGCTGCTGTTCAAATCAGTCTGGGCCAAGTTTTCATCATCTACAACTGCAAAAGCCATGACTAACACACTATTTCACTGTGGGGTATTAAAAATAACGTTTATAAAAGTTTTAGAAAGTGTCTTTCTCTGAATGGTAATGATCACTAGTCTGTTATGTGCCAAGTGCTTTGCCAGGCACTTGGTATACTGAACACATAAAGGTAAGTAAATTAAAAGGTATTATATAAAAATTAGCATTTATGTATTAGGATGAGACAATGGAGAGAGAAGTCAATTTGGGAAGGGAAAGAAGGGGCCAAGCCACCCTGAGGAGGAGTTTGCCAGCCTGAAAGGCAGGGAAGGGAATTCTAAGCAGAGGCAGCAGAAAGTAAAGAAGATGTGGTATGCACACACACACACACACACACACACACGCACACGCGCGCACACACACACAATGGAATATTACTTGGCCATCAAAAAGAATGAAATCTTGCCATTCTCAATGACATGGAGGGAACTAGAGGGTATTATGCTAAATGAAATAAGTCAGTCAGAGAAAGACAAATACCATATGATCTCACTCATGTGGAATTTAAGAAAACAGATGAACATAGGGGAAGGGAAGGAAAAAGACTAAAACAGAGAGGGAGGGAAACCATAGAGACTCTTAACTCTAGGAAACAAACTGAGGGTTGCTGGAGGAGGTGGGTCAGGGCATGGGGTAACTGCTTGATAGACATTAAGGAGGTCATGTGATATAATGAGCACTGGGTGTTATACGCAACTGATAAATCACTAAATTCTACCCCTGAAACTAATAACACAGTATATGTTAATTAAATTGAATTTATTTTTTTAAAGATTTTATTTATTTATTTGACATAAAGATAGAGAACACAAGTAAGCAGAGTGGCAGGCAGAAGCAGGCCTCCCGCAGAGCAGGGAGCCAGATGCAGGGCTCGATCCCAGGACCCTGGGATCATGACCTGAGCCGAAGGCAGACGCTCAACCAGCTGAGCCACCCAGGCGCCCCTAAATTGAATTTATATATATATATATATATATATATATATATATATTTTTTTTTTTTTTAAAGCATGGAAGTGTGCTGCATGAGATTATCAGGGCAGAGCTGAGAACGGAATCTCAACTGTCTACGGGGACAAAACAGAACATCAATGAATGAAACACATCAGGTATAAAGCAGTGAATGGCCATGACTCTTGGCCTGTGGCGACACAGAACTCTAGCTGTCCACAATACCCGCTCTCACCTTCTCCCTTTAGTGAGAACTGGATTTCACCTATTCACATGGCCATAGAGATGGAGTCCATGCTTCCCCGGCCTTATCTGCCACCAGATGTGGTCACACCGGTACATTCTGGCCAAAAAGGTGGGAGAAGAAGTGATACATGCAACTTCCAGGCTGGGGCTTGAAGGCACACACCCTCCACTTCCCCTTCCTACTACACCGGCTGGAACGGACGTGATGGTGGGAAACAAAGCACAGGGGCCGCGAGATGGACCCCAACGTGGAGGACACAGAGAAACAAGACAGAAGCAGCTGGAACTCTGGCACTGTGGAGTCATCCTCTCTACCCTGGACAACTAGCACTTTGTCAAATGAGAGAAAAACAAGTTCCTATCTTGTCTGAGTCACTTACTTTGGTCTTTGTCACAAAAGTCAAACGTGCATCTTGACCAACACTCTTACATGCCGATGGCAGCCATTTCTTGGCTCCAAAGGATTATTGCCATGAGAGACTGTGGGTCCGATGCTGTACATTTGCCCAATGTAGATGGAAATGCAGATTTTCTTAAGATATCTGACTCTTACATATTGGCAAGTAATTCTGATTTCCAACGCCATACAGCCCAGTGAAACCAGTCTGGCGGCCATCCTCATTTCTCTCCCACAGGCTTCCCTGAAACGAAGACTTTTTATTGGAATGAGCAACATAATTTAGGGTGATAACAGTGGCAAGATATTCAGAGTCCCGAAAGCTTGGGCAAACCAAGAGTGTTCCCACAAACACCAGCCTCAAATGCGGTCTCCAAGGTGGCTCCGTTCCCTGGAGCACTGACTGCCCAGGCCTCTAAGTCAGCAGCACCAACAGCAATGGGCTCTCACCTGCCCACAGCCCACCGCACAGCCTCCCTGGAGACCAGTGGCCTTTACCAGGCTGAACACAGCCCCTTTCTTTCTCTCCCTTCCCCCTCCTTTTCGAGATTAAGGAGTTTCTCGTGAGATGGGGATAGATAACAGTACCATGCCAGTGTCAGCCATTTATGCAAAAAATCAAAGGTGAGAAAGGCATCCCTCCATTTCACATGGAAGGTCTGGGAGCCTCACCAAACAAGTTCACCCAGACAAACCACTCCCTGGAGAAGGGGTGGGAGGTGGCATGAGACACAGGAGATGCGACATCCGATGCTCATTTTGTGGGACCCACTGACGAGACAGGTTACAAGAAAATAGCCTAGGTGGCCTCACCACTCTGCAGGGTCCCAACTTACAGTCACTTCTAAAAAGTAAGATCCCGTGTGATGCAACGTCAGCTGAGCCCATCTGTCCCCTGGAATTCAGGTTTAAATGTCTATGCAAACGTCCACGGCTAGCCACAGGCAACTGATCGCTCTAATTGCCAGCAGGGCAGTGTCTCCATGAAGACACTCCCCATACAGGTTCAAACCACGCACATCGTCAAAAGCCGATTTAAAGATAAGAGAAATACCATGGTGTTACTGTTGCCCAAGCAGCACAATGAACAGACTCTAAAGATCATGTTCCAGGAAAAGAGGTTCCTACTCCTAACACCATCTGCCCTCTAGGGAGCTGGGGTCCAGTTCGGGGCAGAGCCCTTGCTCTGTGGGTGCTCCCACTGGGTAAGATACACAAATTTGGAGGTAGGAGCTTGAGAGTTTCCCTGAACGGAGGGAGAAGGATTTGGAGGTGAGGAGGATGAGTAATCCAGGAGGGAAGGTGACAAAACAAGAGGGGGAGGAGAATGGAGTGGGACGTCTGTTTGCATTTGCCAAGAGCCTCTTGCCCATCATTGGTCAATGCCTAAAACTAATCCAACCATCAGGCAAGTGGGCTTCTTAGGGACACTGGAGACAGACAATAGCAAAGGGCAGGGGAGGTGGGTGAGAAGGCAGAGAAGACCAAGAGAGTGCTCGTTCTCTGAAAATCAAAGAAGCGTATGGGAGGCCTTTAGGCTCCTTTACTGAGATTCTGAGTAATTTCACCAATACCCTTGAGGGCCAGGGAGGCTCCTAGGACACTGAGGTAACATCACCTCTCCCAAAACAAGAGTTATGACTTCCTCCTGTGCCAGTCACCATGCTAAACAACTTACACGAATTTGCATTTGATTTTTCAATAGTCTCAAGAAGTAGGTGTTATTGGCCTTGTTTCACAGATGGCTTTCAAATGTTACATATTTTGGGGCGCCTGGGTGGCTCAGTCATTAGGCGTCTGCCTTTGGCTGGGGTCATGATCTTGGAGTCCTGGGATCGGGTCCCGAGTCGGGCTCCCTGCTCGGCGGGAGGCCTGCTTCTCCCTCTCCCACCCCTCCTGCTTGTATTCCCTCTCTCACTGTGTCTCTCTCTGTCAAATAAATTTAAAAAAAAAAATGTTACATATTTTGTTTATGATCGGAGAGCTAATAGTTGCTAGGCCAAGACTAAAAGCTGGATCTGTTTGACTCCAAATTCTGCCATTTCTGCTCAGAAATATGCCATGTTTAGCATTTGGAAAAGGACTCAGGTTAGATTCACTAATCACGAGACACAGCGACATCCCATGCCTCCTGCTACGCTGTACCCAGGACACACCTCACTTCAGTGGCATCTCGGACAAGGCAACCTGAATCTACTCAGAAGGGAACCTCAGACAAGCCCAATTCGAGAAGCATTCCACAAAGCAACTCCCCTGGATTCTTCACAACTGCCGAAGTCGTGAAAGGTAGAAAGACTGAGGAACTGTTCTAGGGTACAAGACACTAAAGAGACAGGACAACTAAATGTGACACGTGATCTTGGAGTACATCCAGATAGGGAAAGAGTGAATACATATAAAGCGAATTATCGGGACAAATGGTAAAATTTAAGTATGAACTGTCTTAGTATCCAGGGTACATCTGTTGAACTTGACAGTTGTACTGTGGTTCCACAGGAGAATATTCTTGTCCTTGGGAGACACAGGCCAAAATATCTTGGGTATTTGGGGTTGTGAATTTTGCAACCTACTCTAAAATGGTTCCACAAAAAATATTAAGTAGACAGGGAGGGAGGGAGAGTGAAGTAGGATATTTACATTTGAGAAAGCAGATGAATGAATGGAGGAGGAAATTCATTATACTGTTTTTACAATTTTCCTTAGCAACTTGAACTTTTTTAAAATTAAAACATTAAAAAGATTCTGCCTTCACTTTCTAGTGGTATGACAGGCTGGTTATCTTCCCAAATCAAACAAGTATAGATAAAATATAAAACATTTTTAAACATGTTAACTGAGCTGGCATGAAAAGAAAGAACCGTAAGAGGCCAAAAAGGAAACAAAACAGGAATCCTGGGGAATTGTCAAATGCCAAAGCCAGTTTTCATGCTGACAGTTTGTTGAAACTCGTAGGGTCCTTGAGCTTTTTTTTTTTTTTTGAACAGCTTTTTTGAGATCTAATTTGTATACCATAAAATTCAGCTTTTCAAATGTACGAGTATTTTTTTTTTTTTTTAGTATATTCACAAAGCTATGCAACCATCACCAGGACCTAATGTCAGAACATTTTATCATCTCCAGAAGAAACCCCATACCCATTAGCAGTCACTCCCTTATCATTCCCCCACTGCCCCTCCAGGGCCAGGCCTCAATGACATTCATCTACTTTCTGTTTCTATGCAGTTACCTATTCTGGACACTTCATAAAAATGGAATCCTACAATATGTTGCCTTCTGTGTCTGGCTTCTGTCACTGAGCATAATGTTTTCAGTGGTCATCCATGCCGTAGCCTAGATCAGTACTTCATTCCTTTTTATAGCTAAATTAATAATCCATTCTGTGGGGGCAACTGGGTGGCTCAGTCAGTTAACCGTCCGACTCTTGGGTTTCGGCTCAGGTCATGACCTCGTGATCTCGGAGTCTGCTCTAGACTCTCTCCCTCTCCCTCCCGTTTGCCCCTCTCCCCACTTGTGCTCTGCAGGCCTGCTCCCTTAAATCAATAAAATCTTTTTTTAAAAAATTAATCCATTGTATGAATATATCAGGTTTTGCTTATCCATTCATCGACATTAGGGTTGTTTCCACCTTTTGGCTACTATGATTAATGCTGCTATGAACATTCGTGTTCAATTTTTTTTTAAAGATTTTATTTATTTATTTGAGAGAGAAAGAGACAGAGAGAGAGAATGAGTGGGGAGGAGAGGAAGAAGCAGGCTCCCCGCTGAGTAAGGAGCCCGATGTGGGGCTCGATCCCAGAACCCTGGGATCATGACCTGAGCCAAAGGCAGACGCTTAACTAACCGAGCCACCCAGGCACCCGTGTTCAATTTTTGTTTAACAGAAGCTTGTTTTATTAAATTATTTTGAGCATATGCCTAGAAATGGAATTGCTGGGTGATATAATAACTCTGTTTTTTCCTTCTGAAGAATTATCAAAGTGTTTTCCAAAGTAGCTGCACCGTTTTACAATCCTAACAGCAGCCCGTGGGGGTTCCAATTTCTCCACATCCTCACCAAGCCTTGTTATTGCCTGTCTTTTTAATTACAGCCGTCTTAGTGGGTGTGCAGAGTTATCTCATTGTGCTTTTGATTTGCATTTCCCTAAAGACTAAGGAGAAAGAGTATCTTTTCATGTGCTTATTGGCCCTTTGTATATTTTCTTTGAGAAACTGCCATTCAGATCCTTTGCCAAACTTCCATCTTGGTGCTAGATGGTAGAAGATAATTAAAGCCAAGGGCCCAGGGGTGGGAGGGATGGGGTGGCTGGGTGAAAGACATTGGGGAGGGTATGTGCTACGGTGAGTGCTGTGAATTATGTAAGACTGTTGAATCACAGACCTGTACCTCTGAAAGAAATAATATATGTTAAAAAAAAAAAAAAAAGAAGAAGATAGTAGGAAGGGTAAAATGAAGGGGGGAAAATCGGAGGGGGAGACGAACCATGAGAGACTATGGACTCTGAGAAACAAACTGAGGGTTCTAGAGGGGAGGGCGGTGGGGGGATGGGTTAGCCTGGTGATGGGTATTAAAGAGGGCACATACTGAATGGAGCACTGGGTGTTATATGCAAACAATAAATCATGGAACACTGTATCAAAAACTAATGATGTAATGTATGGTGATTAACATAATAAAAATTTTTTTTAAATCCTGATAGTTGGATTAAAAAAAAAAAAAAAGCCAAGGGCCCACCCAAGGTGAAAAGCCTAACAGGAAAAAACCTCCCACCCCCACCCCAAGTACAGGTGGAATCTTAAAGGACCATCCCTCCAATGTCAAGACAGATAAGAATTAACTCACTGTCCAGAGGGAACAGCAAGATAACAGCTATCTCAATCTTGGCAATGGGTAGAGAGCAAAAAATATCCCTTTCAATTCAGAGCAACACTCTGTCTCTCATTTGGGTTAGGTCTGAGTCTATGTAGGCCCTAAAGAACACAGTAGATCTGAAAAAGTTAAGGAATTTCTACAAATGTAAAGAATTGAATTTAAAAGTTGAATTTATGGATTAAAGAGCTAAAAAAGAATTATTAAAATAGAAGATATAATAAAAATAAATAAATAATAAAATTCAGGCCAGGAACACAGAGTCGGAAATTATCAATTTAAAAGACAGAAGATAGAGTCTGAGGATCTAATACATATTTAATTAGAGTTTCAGAAGGACATGAAATAAAATGAGAAAGACAGTATTTCCAACATTTCCAGAGAGAATGGCTGAGAATTTTCCAATATTGTTGAAACACATAATTGGATCCAAGAATCCCTATTAAACCCAAGGATAAATAAAAAGAAATTCTCAGACATACAATGAGATTGCTGTATACAAAGACAAAGGCAATTAAAAAAAAAAAAAGAAGCCAAATTAAAAAGGAGAGGCAAATTGCAATTTGACTGCCAACTTCAACGGCAGCCATGGAAACCAGTAAGACAAAAGAATGACACCTTTAATGAATGGAGACAAAAAGGACTGACAACTTAGAATTCTATAATCTGTGTAATTATCTTTCAAGAATGAGGAAGAAAAAGATTTTCGTAAAAACAAACACAGATGGTGGGCCTGAGATATAAGGAAAAACAATGAGCAAAGATACAGGGCAACCATGTGGGTTGTGGGTAAAACAAAACTGTTGACTGTATACAATAATTATAATGCCTAACATGTAGGTGGAAAAGGGTATAATATTATAAACTGTGAGGGATGTCATCTGAATCAGAGTTCTGAGGTCTTTGTTTTTGCTTAGGAGCAGGTTAAAAATACACATTAATTTCAACCTGTATAGCAGACTAAGTATGAATGTTAACATAGCTAACAAATCCACCAAAGGACAGATAGAGCAGAACTTCCAAACAAATAGAAGAAAAACAGATAAGAAATACAAAATGGAAAGCTTAATCATTTTAAAACATGGTAATCCAGGTGGCCATCAACACAGAAGGGACAAATTATGATACATTTCTATAATAGATACAATTTTAAAAGTTAATGAGCAGCTACATGGATCAACATGGAAAACACTCAATGATGAATAAAAGTAGCAAGTAACAGAAGAAAGTATCACATGATTCTATATTCTGTAAAGTTCAAAATGAGTCAGGGCTAAACAATGGCTGGAACACTTTGAACTTTATAGAATACAAAGCCAGGACAGGAGTTACCTCTGGGAAAGAGGACAGGGCACACAAGGGGCCTCTAAGATATGGTAGAGTTCTATTTCTTAAGGTGAGTGGTTGGCATATACTTGTTTTATTATTCTTTAAATCATATTTAAGTTTAGTACCGTATGATATTTCACATACAAAAAAGTTTTCAGGAATCTTAGTTCTGGGGGCATGGTACGAGTCTGCAGAAGACACCTCCCTACTCTTCAATTATGCAAGTCACCAACTGAGCTACTGTGGCCCAACCTTTTCAAGTCCCCCAAGGGACAGGAAACACAAACACCACCTCCCACCTGAGCTCTCTTTCTACCGGCTAGCAGCTAAGCCAGCCTGGTATTAACCAGTGACCTGGTTCACTGAGCTTTGGTCTTCCACCTTTCACTAAATGAACCTAGTCACATAGAGGGAAGTTAAAAAAAAAAAAAAAAAATCCAACATTAGCTTCCCAGGGCAGTGAGAACATAAGCTCGTGATCTGAAATGTGAATGAACAGGAAAACCACTCAAGATTCATGTCACAGTTAAAGGAACCTGAGACATGATTTCCAAAGTATAAGCTAGTAGAATATTAAATATAGCGATTACATAGGTCTCCTCTAACGTCTCCATCTCTAAGGAAATTTCTGGGCTTGTGAAACCAGAAGGAGGCCAGAGCCTCAAAGCACACAGATTTTTTTCCCCCTAAAGTAAACCTAGAGTTGAAGGCAGATGAGCTGACAAGTCCTGGATATTTTCTCCTCTTGACCACCACACACAGTATCAGGAAACACAACTGTTCTCTGTCTCTAAAGAATCTTATTCAAGAATGCCCCTTCAAGTCTGCTCACGGTTTAGTGCTTATGATAAAGTTCTTCTCTTTCTAAAGTGATCTTTGATGTTTGTCAATCCTTGATTGATAAAGATTGTATAGATTTTTTTTAAGATTTTATTTATTTATTTGAGAGAGAGCAAAAAGACAGCATGGGGGGGCACAGGCAGAGGGAGCAGCAGCCCCCGATGCGGGGCTCGATCTCAGGTGTCTGGGATCATGACCCGAGCAGAACACAGACGCTCAACCGACTAAGCCACCCAGGTGCCCCTAAAACCTCAACTTAAAGATGTCTGTCCTGCCTCCAGTCCTTTCTGGAAACAAGGCAGGTTACAAATCAACAATAAAGATGTCTTTCTCCTCTGAATTATTTTCCTCCCAGAAAGTGGCACCACTTATAATTAGGTTTTTGATAGAAGAAGGAAAGGGTAAGGCAAGATAAGAAGGTCAGAACTTTGTATGTTTTTCCAAAACAGGCCATTAAACTCAGACCTCTGGAAAACTGACCTACCCCATAGCTTTTTAGACCTTCTTTGAATAGAGTTTACACAAGAACATAAACGGATGAAATGTTTCCACTACACCTACAAAGTTGGCACCATTCATAATTGTAGCTAGGTCATTCTCCTATTCACAGTCTAAGTGAACTGATCATGTTAAAAGGTAAAATAAATGGGTCTTTGTAGTTCTCACTGTAGCCTTTAAGCTTTCTTTAATTAGAAGTATCATCATATTCCTAACCTCAGTACATACCACAGAAGCTAAATTCTATGTTCATGCTCATTGCTGGGTGCATAAAAACTCACTAGAAGCTAAGATATGACCATTCATTCTCAATGCAGCCCTGTCCAAGTGGGTTTAATCTACATAGTCTGGATCTACTGAAGGAAGAAGGAAAGAAAGAAATCTATATTTAGCCATGAAATAAACCAATTTTTTCCCCCGGGGCAGGGCTTACATGTATTTTAGCTAATTTTACCTTCTGCTATCCCTCTGCTAAGTCATCATCACCCTTCTCATTTTTATAGATGGAAGTTCAGGAAATATTAGGTCAGTTGTGCAAGGTCATATAGCTAGAAATTGAATGCATGTCTAAACTGAAAAAGGGCAAGTCCTTTGAATGTCCTAGAAGTGTGACAAGTCACAGGTCTTTCACTTCCAACACAATGAGCCTAGTAGAATCCAAAGAAAGTGGCTGTGATAAGTATGGCAGGTAGATCCACTCAACTCCACTCAGTTCCCCTTGCAGTATGCCTTATTGCTCACCAGAGGCTGGAAACCAGATTATAGCCCAGGTTCCATACATGACGTAGCTTGGGCAGTCACACTCATCCAAGGCTTGGAAAGCAAAAGACAACATCATGGGGCTAGAAGACATGCTTTGCCTGCTTCTGTGTTCCCACTGCAAACCAAGGAGTGGTTTGTTTGTGGCCACTATCCTGAAATCCCAGTGTCCCATCCCTTGCTTCATAGGGTTGAGAGGCAAGTCAGCGGGAAGCCTTTTGGGGCCGTGTGTCACAATGGAGGCAACGGAGCCCCAGGATCCAGCAGTTGTGAGAGTAAATCCTACTTCTTTGCCTTTCTACCCATGACAGGGGGTTCTGAGGTGTGATTCTGGAAGGTTTTACTGGAAGCTTAGCAGTTCTAGCAGCTTTAAAAGCCTGCTCTTCCAGCCCTACAAAAAATTTTGGAAGCCATCTAATGATGTATAATAAATCTCTTGCTGCTTCAACCAGCTAGAGTGGATATTGTCATCTGCAACTGAACCTTGACCAAGACAAATGGATATCCTGCTTTCCCATTGAAAGGAGATTTTACTGGACAGGTTAGCATGAACCTGATGGGTGGTTATAGAAGAGGGAGAAACAATCAGGTGAGAATTGTTTCACCTTGCACTCCACAAGTATGGTTGACTCATTCATGTATCATTTAGGAACTGTTTCCTCAAATCAATGCTCAACTAGAAAGTAAATTTAAGAAGGGATTCCCCAAAACTTGGGCTGGCTTAATATCAATTGAAATAATAAGAGTGAAAATTCATTTCATTTTAAATGAAAATTAATGGTGGGGCGCCTACGTGACTCAGTTAGGTAAGCATCTGCCTTCAGCTCAGGTCATGATCTCAGGGTCCTGGGATTGAGGCCCTCATAGGGCTCCCTGCTCAGCGGGGAGTCTGCTCATCGGGGAGTCTGCTTCTCCCTCTCCCTCTGCCCCTCTCCTCCACTCATGCTCTCTCTCTCTCACTCTCTCTCAAATAAATAAAATCTAAAAAAACCCAAAAAACAAAAACATTTCATTTTAAATGAAAATGAATGGTGGGGCACCTGGGTGGCTCAGGTGGTTAAGCATCCGACTTTTGATTTCAGCTCAGGTTATAATCTCATGGCTGTGAGATCAAGCCCCAAGTCTGGCTCTGCGCTCAGTGGGAAGTCTGCTTGGGATTCTCTCTCTCTCCCCCTCCCTCTGCCCCTCACCCCACAAACAAATAAATAAATCTTAAAAAAAAAAAAAAGAAGAAAAGAAAGAAAATTAATGGTAAAATACTCATCTAAGGAAAAGTACTGCTACCTTCCTGGGAATAGTTCTAGTCATAAATCTAAGCAAAAAGAAACAAACTATATTTTGCATCTGTTATATTTTAGATTTTGAGATGAATAATGGACCAAAGGCCTACAAGGAATAAATGCCTTCTGAATTTCAGATCAAATTTGAAAATTTGAAGTTTTAAACTATCCTTCAGTACCCCCTAAGCATATTTTTCTTTTTATGTCTTACATCCTATCTCTGATCATTTGTTATAATAAAAATAGAAAGGTGCTACTTACCACCATATTCTAAATGCCAGACACAGATTCTGGCACACAATAAATATTCACCACATACCTGATGATTGAATACATAAGAGATGCATTATTAACTTACACTGTAAAAAACCCTGGAAAAGACCTTGAAGAGCGTAAGAATCAATCCTAACACATCACTGAAGACAGGGAACAGTTGAGAAGTCGTCTTCGTAGGAACTAAAGTAATGTAAATACTTTGTCCCAAAATTAATCCATGCATTATATAAAAATCCAATCAAAAGCCAATGCAATTTGACAGGAGAGAGGGGACACAGCAGCGTAGGGCTTAAAAAAATTCTAAAAGTTATGCCTGAGGTGGTTTCCCCTAGCAGATGTTAAAATGTATCCTAGAACTACAGATGTTGAAACATGGGAACAAGGACCGGAATAGAGCAGTTGTCAATATATCCTGTTGGGACAACTGAACAGACATTTGGAAACAAAGTTAGAGCTCGAATTTATACCTTCTGCTACAATAAATTGCAATATGAAGGTTAAATACTAAAAAGTACTAAAAGAAAAAGGTTAAATACTAATGTATTTGGTTTTTGTTAGTGAGGTACAAACTTTTAAGCACGATGTCAAATGGGGGGGAATGAGATGAATAAATTTGAAGATAAACTTTGGATTTTGTAAATAAAATCATCATAAATAAAATTATGGTGTGATAGGCTGGAAAAAATATTTGCAACACAGAGAGAAGGTCAATATTCCTTCTGTATATTAAAAATACCTGTAAGTGAATAACAAAACAGCTGAACTTCTCTTTCAAGGTAGCTGACCAGACCTGTATGTTTACCTCTTCATCCTCCCTAAATCCCACCGAAATGACCAAAAAGCCAAACCAAACCAAATAAACAAACAAAACCCACAAGTAATTTAAAAATACGGAGTAGTGCTTGGGCGCCTGGGTGGCTCAGTTGGTTAAGCTGCCTTTGGCTCAGGTCATGATCCCAGGGTCCTGCAATCCAGCCCCACGGGGAGCCTGCTTCTTCCTCTCCCTCTGCTTGCTGCTCCCCCTGCTTGTGCGTGCTCTCTCTCCCTCTCCCTGTCAAATAAATAAATAAAATCTAAAAAAAAAAAAAAAAATACAGACTAGTGCTGAAAAGCTGGATAGCGCAGCAGCGGCAGCCTGGAATAGTGAGGGGCACAGGAACAAACTAATGACAAACATGGGATTTCTAACCTATAGCTCTGGAAAGGAAAATTGAGGACCTATCAAAAAAGGTGAGCTTCCAAACAGACCCTCAGAAAAATCCAGACTAGAGTTAACAACAGAAGTGGGAGAAGGAATAGGCCGAGAGTAATCTGCTAATTATGAATTTGAAGGCTTAGAAGCTCCCAAGTTAATCATCGTCTCCCCGATTCCCTCCAGCAGTTACTTCTGGAAATAGCCCCCAAGACGAAGCTTCAAGACAGCCAGATGATTCTACAAGCTATGTGCACACCTCATAGAAAAGTCCACACAGGTACACTGCTCCTTAATGTCCCCCCTTCGCCGGATTGATATTTCTCTTCCTCTGGAAACGAAACAAAACCAAACTGACTAGATACAGGTCATGTGATGAAAACCTGTGTTCACTGCCAGGGGCACGGGATTCTCACTCACACTAAGCACTCTCCAGCCATCTCATCTACAATTACAAACCAACAAACATGAATCACCAAATGACTGAGGAAATCAGCCAGAGAAGGAGCCAACAGATTCAACAAACAGAAGAGGTCTCTCCGCAAACAAAGTGTAAATATACTAAAGGGTCTTAAAATGATTCAATTAGAAAAAAAGAAGCAATCGGGCCACGAACTAAAAAGAATGACAAACTGTTGGGATTTTAAAATATCAAAGCCCAAAATCTGAATTGGGGCTGGAACTGTTATTTCCCTAAAACTCTGCAAAAGAACAAAGAGAAGGAAAGTTTGCGGGAAAAAAAAAAGCAAGGAGATACTGAAGACAGTTTAATCTTTCCTGGAACTTCTGGATTGAATAAAGAGTTTTTGGAAGGAGAAAACAGAACAGATGCAGGAAATACAAAACGGTTTTCTGTGCTGAAGAGAGATTTGGATATTAGTTACATGGGTCCAATGAAGGCTGATAAATGAAGAATGCTTTTCTAGATACATAGTGGTAAATTATATTATCTCTACAGATCTCTAAAGATAGGAAGAAAATTCCAAAAGCTTCTAGGGAGATTTAAAAAAAAACCATTTGGTTGCTTAAAAGGAAATAAGAACATTATTCCCACAGAGGAGTGGGTTTATAGCCTAGGGTAAACAAGCCCTCTGACTTAAATGTTACAAAGATTATGTTCTGCAAGAGATGCAAAGGACATATTCTCAGCAGGGATCACCAGGGGACATCAGGCTAGAACTGCCCTGAGAGGGGGACTTCAGGTCCTCTCCATCAATACCAGGTTGGGGCAACAGCATTCTGTCTACCCAGCGAGAGACCCCATCAGGACTCAGAAAACTCCAAGTGAGGGTTTAACAATCTTCTTTAATTCCCAACCACAACAACCTGAATGAAGCTCCAGTGTAATTACCAGATACGGTTGCAAAACTACCTTTCACAAACTATTACACCCCAATAAAACAACATTCCACCCACAATTTCTTGCTATACCACCAAAGCCACCTTTCTACATTCTCATGGGCAATGCAACATGCAAGTCACTTCATGCAAGGCTGGGCTGCAACTAAGTCTGTGGGAATGCACAATCATGAATGGACAAGACCTGGGAGGGACTGAACCTCAAAGCCTGTCTAGGGTCTACCAGACCATCATGTCTCTTATTAACAGTACTGGATGCTTGAAGACAATGAAGCAAGGTCTTCAAAGAATTAATGAAAAGAAATGCTAGGACCTATAATTTTATACCAAATTATTATTCAAGTATGAAGATAAAAGAAAAATGTTTTTAGATGTGCAATAATTTAAAAAGTTTACCATCTTCAAAGTCTTTCTAAAACAATTACTCAAGGAGTTATCTGGAAATTGAAAAATAAGAAAGTAAATAACACAAAAAATTGACAGAAGAGTGTGAAAAAATCTAAACTTGTTAAGTCTAAATAGTTGTTCAGTAATGTGGGTGGGAAGCTTCAGACAACCAGCAAGAGACAATTCCTAAGAAATCAACTTTTTAAAAAGTAGTGCAGTGGGGTGCTTGGCTGGCTTAGTCAGTGGAGCGTGTGACTCTTAATCTTGGGGCTGTGGGTTTGAGCTCCATGCTGGGTGTAGAGATTATTTAAAAAAAAAATTCATTAATTAAAAAAATCTTTAAAAAAATAAATAAAAAGTAGTGTAGGGATTATAAAACAGTGCATCCACTCTGGAAAAAAGTCAGGCAGTTTCTCAAATGGTTAAAAGTAGAGTTTTCATATGATCCAGCAATTCTACTCTTAGGAATACATGAAAGAGAAATGAAAATATATGTCTACAAAAAATTTGTACGTGAATATTCTTAGCAGCATAATCAACAATAGTTAAAAGGTAGAAAAACCCTTGGGGCCCATGGGTGGCTCAGTCCTTAAGCGTCTGCCTTGGGCTCAGGTGATGATCCCAGGGTTCTGGGACGGAGCCCTACATCGGGCTCCCTGCTCAATGGGAGGCCTGCTTCTCCTGCTTCTCAATCATATGTGGACTTTGAGAAACAAAACAAACAAGCAAAGGCGTGGGGGCGGGGGGAAGAGAGAATGAGACAAAACAAGAAACAGACTCTTACCTAGAGAGAACAAATTAATGGTTACCAGAAGGGAAGGGTGTGACAGGATGGGTGAAGTGGATGATGGGGATAGGGGAGGGCACTTATTCTGATGAGTACTAGGCAATGTGTGAAATTGCTGAATCACTACATTGTACACCTGAAACTAATAAAACACTCTATGTTAACTGGAATTAAAATAAAAACTTAAATAAAATAGTTAATTTTATGTTTTGTGAATCTCACTTCAATTCAAAATAAAGGGACAAGAATATAACAGAAAAGTGTTAGCCAAAAAAGCTTGTATGGCGATATTAAAATCAAACAAAATAGATCACAGCAAATGAATCAAAAAGGTTGGTCTTACGTGAGTGTAGAAACAATCAAATATAATATTAACAAATTAAATTCAAGAGTAAAAAAAAGTTTTAAAATATAATAGAATATTAAAAGAATATAACTAAGTAGAGATTTACTCCAAGATCACAAGAATGATTCAACATTAGATTTCCTAATATGATTCACTCCATTAGCAAATTGAGGGACATAAAACCCTGGATGATCACACTGATAAACACTCCTCCCCCCAAATTCTATCTTCTAAATTCAATAATCGTTTTTGATTAAAATAGGTACAAGTTAAACTTCCCTTCCTTAACTCAATAAAGAATATCTACCAGAACCTGTAGTTAAACCTGTACTATCATTAACACATTGGAAACAGCCCAACTAAAGTTAGGAGCCAGCCAAGGACACTCATATCATCCCAATCATTCAACATTACACTGGTAGTCCCAACCTATGCAATAATGAAAAAAAAAAAAGTATAAATATAAAAAGGAAAAGAAAATCCAGGGTGCCTGGGTGGCTCAGTTGGTTAAGGGTCTGCTTTTGGCTCAGGTCATGATCCTGGGGTCCTGGGATCGAGCCCCACATTGGGCTCCTCACTCAGCAGGGAGTCGTCTTCTCCCTCTGCCCCTCTGCCCACCTTGTGTTCTCCCTCTCATGTTCTCTCTAATAAACAAATAAAATCTTTAAAAAAAGAGAAAAAGAAAACAATCCTTATTCACAGATACTACTATAATTTACTATAACATAAATAAAACTATTAGAACTAGTAACTCAAATAAGATGGCTACACACAAAATTGAAATAAGAAAAATAACAGCTTCCTTATAAACCACAAATAATCAGAAATTTATAAATCCAATTAATTTTTGACAAATCTCCCTTATCAAAATTGAGAATTCTTAATTCTAGTAAGAAATACATAAGGGGTGCCTGGGTGGTTCAGTCAGTTGGGCATCTACCTTCTGCTCAGGTCACAATCCCAGGGTCCTGGGATTGAGCCCTATGAGCTGGGCTCCCTACTCAGTGGGGAATCTGCTTGTCCCTCTCCTTCTGCCCCTCCCCCCACTCAGGCTCTCTCTCGCTCACTCTCTCTCTCAAATAAATAAATATTTTTAAAAACCACATAAGATTCATCTGGAAAAAACTTAGGACTTCAAGAGCATAAATAGACCCAAATAAATGAGACATACAATATTCCTAGATTATAAGATTCAATATCATATTAATTTATAATATTAATTATAATTATATTAATTTATAAATTATCAAATTAACTTATAAATTTAATACAACTCAATCAAAGTTGTAAGAGGGTTTAAGGAACACTGATTCTGAAAATCACTTGTATTAGTGTAAATATACTAGAATAGCAAAGAAATACAAAAATCTATAAGACTTTACTGGATATTAAAATTCATGATGAAGCTACAGTAATTAAAAGGGCTTGGAATTGACTCAGGAATAGAACACATTAGGGTCAAGAAATAGTTACACATATATGGTAATATGATATGATTAATGGTGAGACTACATATCCATTTGGGGAAAAAAGGTGAAATCACATTCTTACCTTATACACACAAAAGGAACTTATGGCTTAAGATGGTAAATACCTATTAACACTAAAAAAAAATTCTACTATATTTTCTTCAGATATCTGCATAATCCTGGGGGTAGGGAAGCCATGTTTAAGCAAAGTAAACCCTAGAAGACTAAATAAAGATAACAGTTTAAAGATTTTATTTATTTATTTAGAAAGCATCCAAGGGAGGGAGAGAATCTCAAGCAGACTCCATCCTGAGCATAGAGCCTGATGTGGGGCGCGATCTCACAACCCTGAGATCATGACCTGAGCCGAAATCAAGAGTCTGACACTTAACCAACTGAGCCATCCAGGCACCCCAAAGATAACAGTTTAGATTTCATGCAAATTAGAAACTTATTTTGATGAAAATGGCATGATTGATGCTATTAACAAGCGACAGAGAAAATTAATACCCATAGTATATAGAAAACTTATAAACAGCAAAGAACATAGAAAAATATCAAGATATTATTAAATGATGAAATAGTTGCAGAATTTATGTAACATGCTCATATACAGAAAAAGGTCTGAGAGAAATGTGAATGGTAAGTACGTCAAGGCAGGTGGGTAGATGAGGGGTGGCATGAAGGATGTAGGTTAGCAGAGACTTTCAGTTTTCATTCTATATATAAATGATTTGAAATTTATCTTTACAATGAGCACTTACTACTTTGCTGTAGGCTTCTTTAATTCCATTAACCCATAAATACATCCTTGTTATAAAAAATGTAAACCTATAAAAAGATAAGCAGTTAAAAAGCAAACAACTCATTCAAACACATTCTCCAAACCAATCTTATTTCTCTCCTGGGAGGTAATATTCATTTAAGTTTTCTCTCTCTCTTTTATATCTTTTATCGCTTCTCGGCCTTTTGGCTAAGATCAAGTGTAGTCTCTCTCTTTTATATCTTTAAAACATTTTTTAAAGAAAGAAAGAGCCCGGGCGCCTGGGTGGCTCAGTTGGTTAAGCGACTGCCTTCGGCTCAGGTCATGATCCTGGAGTCCCGGGATCGAGTCCCACATCGGGCTCCCTGCTCAGCAGGGGGTCTGCTTCTCCCTCTGCCCTCTTCCCTCTCGTGCTCTCTGTCTCTCATTCTCTCTCTCTCAAATAAATAAAATCTTTAAAAAAAAAAGAAAGAAAGAGCCCATGTTTTAGATGAAGTGGAAAAAACAAGCAGTTACCAAAAGAAGAAATAAATGGTTGATGAGCATATTTAAAATATTCAACTTTAATAATCACAGAAATGCAAATAAAAACAATTTGTTCTTTTTCACATGTCCGGGGTCCCCTAAATATCAGCTGATGTTCTTTCTAATGGTGTCTATGCCAAACTAGTATTTATTATTTTGAGTATCTCCCACTCCAACAAAATTGGCAAATAAAAAGAAAGTTTGAGTATTTGCAGAAACAAACCCTGTTACACACTGAAATAACCACTACAGGAAATGCAAATCAGTATAAACTTTTCTGTACATCTTGGCAGCAGAATCAAAAGTCTTAAAAACACATATGCTAAACCACCAAAAAAAACCCCTATTAGAACCAATAAATGACGTCATCAAAATTATAGGATACAAGATCAAGGATACAGAACTCAATTGGATTTCTATGATCTAATAATGAACAGTCTGAAAATGAAATTAAGAAAATAATTCCATTTGCAAGAGCATCAAATAGAATAAAATACTTAGGAATAAATTTAACAAAAGAAAAACAAGACCTGTGTGCTGAAAACTACAAAACATTGTTGAAAGAAATTAGAGAAAACCTAATTAAATGGGAAGACATCCCATGTTCATGAATTGGAAAATTTAATTTTGTTAAGATGGCAATACTCCCCAAATTGATCTACAGATTCAACACAATCCATATTGAAATTTCAGCTGCCCCTTTTTGCAGAAATTGACAAACTGATACTAAAATTCATATGGAAATTCAAGGCACCCAGGATAGCCAAAAAACAATTTTGAAAAAACAAAAATTTGGCACACTCACAACTTCTGATTTCAAAACTTTCTACAAAGCTACAGTAATCAGTATAGTGTGGTACTGGCCAAAAGACACAGATCAATGGAATAGAACTGAGAATCCAGAAATACACCCTTATACTACATTTGATTTTTGACAAGGGTGCCAAGACAATCCAATGAGAGAAAAATAGTCTTTTCAACAAATGGTGCTGGGACAATTAGCTATCCATATGGAAAAGAATCAACTTAGACCCCTATCTCACACTATATAAACGTAACTCAAAATGCATCACAGACTCAAAGGTAAGACAAAACTATACAACTTTTAGGAGAATACAAAAAAGTAAATCTTCATGACCTTGGGTTAAGAAAGTCTTCTCAGATACGATATCAAAAGCATAAGCCACAAAAGAAAAAAATATATATAAATTGGACTTTATCAAATTAAGAATCTTTGCACTTCAAAGGACACCATCACATAAAGTGAAAAGACAACCCACAGCATGGTAGAAAAATATTTGCAAATCATCTATCTGATAAAAGACTTGTATCCAGAATATGTAAAGAGCTCTTACAACTCAACAATAATTTTTTAAACGGCAAGGGATTTGAATAGACATTTCCCCAAAGAAGATATACAAGTGACCAATAAGCATATGAAGAGCTGCTCAACATCATTAGTCGTTAGAGAAATACAAACCAAAACCACAAAGAGATACCACTTCACACCCTGTAGGATGCCCAGAATCAAAAAGACAGAAAATAATCTTAGTGAGGATGTAGAGAAATTGGAACTCGGATTGCTGGCCAGATTGTAGTGTAGTGCAGCCACTTTGAAAACAGTCTAGCAGTGCTTCAAGCTATGACTCAGTCATTCCATTCCTACGTAAGTGCCCAAGAGAAGTGAAAACGTATGTCCACAAAAAAACTTTGTTCATGAAGGTTCATAGCAGCATTATTCATAATAGCCAAAATGTGGAAACAACCCAAATGTCCATCAATTGATGAATAAACAATATATATATAAAACAACGGAATATTATTTGGCAAGAAAAGGAATGAAGTACTGATACATACTATAGCATGGATGACCACTGAAAGCATTATACTAAGTAAAGGAAACCAGACAGAAAGGGCCGCATATTATAGGGCCATTTTTGTGAAATGTCCAGAATAGCCAAATCTAGAGACAGAAAGTACACTAGTGGTTACCAAGGGCTGAGAGGAGGGAAAAATAAGAAGTAACTGCTAATAGGTATGGGGTTTCTTTCTAAGGCGACAAATATGTTCTAAAATAGTAGTACAACTCTGTGAGTACCCTAAAAATCCTTGAATTGTACATGTTAAAAAGGTCGATTTTATGATCTATCTCCATAGAGCTGCTTTTTAAGAATGGATATGCTAAATTTAACTCACAGAACTCTACACTAAAAAGGGTGAATTTTCCTGGATACCTCAATAAACTTGACTTTAAAGAAAATTCATAGACTTTTTATTCAATTCTAAGTACTCATCCTTAGAAAGCACTAAAGAACCACCAGAAAGAGTTAGCATAAAGGAAGTTTGTTACATTTTTAAAGGAAAGAAACATAACCTGAACAGTAGGGGCCTGGATATTTATGGAATACTATGTGGCTATTAAGAATGTCATAAGAAATTAATTATTAATGAGGAAAGGTAATTTATCAGGACTCAGCAGGACACCCGGCACTTTCAGATTGGGTAATCCAAGTTGAGTTTAACAAAGGTGTTATTTATAAAGCAGGGTGCAGGAAAACCACATAGGAGAATACATTAAAGTGTAGGGCCTGGCAATGGTGAGCAGCTGGAAGTGAATGGCTATCAGAGCCAGGGAAAACAGCTGTGTGCAGAGGGTTGCCAGACAGCCCGCCTTGCATGGAGGGACACAGTCAACCTGCTGAAAGTCAGCAGGGAGGGATCCCAGGGACTGAATACCCAGAACCTGCTCCCCTTTTCACCCCCCAACCCCCTGCAGGTACCAGTTTTGGATGAATCCAGTCAAACATCAGAGGGGAGCCCCTTGAGACAGTCCATGCAAGTCAGCCTTCAGGGTGGAGAACAGAGTGGAGAACGGTGTAGAGTGGATCTGAGGGACAAATGGGAGATATCCAGCACAGATGGCCATAGCAGTAAATGAAAGAATAGTTTACAAGTGACTGCATTCAAAAAAATTACAGAAAAATGATACATAACCACTTGAAAAATTCTGGAATGGTTTATTCCAAGTGCTAAATAGTGATTCACTCAGAGTTCCTTTACAGTGGTGCTGTTGGCAATTGGTAAAGCAATTCATTGTTGGGACTGTCTCATGCACTTCAGGACATTTAGCGACCCTGACCCCCAGGGCACTAAACACCAGTAGAAGCTTCAGGTATTACAATAAACAATTTTTTTTTTTTTAATCCTATCCACTCCTAGTACCATGCCTGTTAGGAACCACCATGGGTGCTAGAATGACAGGGGGTTTTTCTTAACTACATTTTTCTATTTTTTCTACAAAGACTAGGTATTGTTTTGTGAAATGGAAACTATGTTCACTGTTGTTGTTTTTTTAAGAATTCAACAGGATAGTGATTTAGATTCCAGCTCTCAGTAAACTCTATTCGTCCTTCCCCACCTAAGTCTGCTCATGACAGTAAGCATACGAAAGGTGACCTAAATTATTACACGGATGCTGTAATTCATTTCGAAGTCACCAATAACAGGAAGGGTGCAATTAACTCAGCTTCTGACAAATCACTTTAATTCTTCAAGTACTCGTAATTGTCATAAGATCACAGCACCCTACAAGTCACAGGCCAAGTATTGGATTGCTTCTAGCTTGTTATAAAACTTTAAATGGAAGGAAATGACTACAATTTGGTTTCAACGCAATGTTACATTGGCACAGCCCAAAGTGTTTGAGTAGGTTAGTTATGACCACTCACTCCTGGGGGAAAGCCAGGGCTAGCGAATTTGACAACAGATTTGGGGAAACATTGTTCTCTATTACTTAATTTCTCCCAGATTCAAGCAGAAAGTCAGTCTTAGCAATTCTTTGTCTTGATATTTGGGGTTTTTTTAAGGCAGAAAGTAATATTCTTCTGGGGACAGGTCTATCTTAATGCCAGCGCGGGGACAGCAATAGTTTGAAACCTGCTCCCCTTACCCCCCATAAAGAATCAGTGGTACCGGATGGCATTACCTCCAAGAAACCAGCCACGATAAGCCACATCCTGATTTAGACATCAAAACATGAACAAAAAAGTATCTTAGATCAAGAAAGCATATATCATTTAAGATGATCCTTCACATTTTTTATTTTAGAAGTTCTCCTAACTTAAAAAAGTATTTTTAGCTTAATAGCTTTACATTACTGATAATAATTTAAACCAGCAGAACTTCGTGGAAAGATAATTTCAGAATATGTAACAAAACCCTTAAATTTGTGCACTCTTTGACACACGATTGTACTTTAAAGAACTTTTCCTTGAAAAAATCACTGGATAAATGTGGAAAGAGGGACAAAGAAGGAAAATTGCTATAGCACTGGCTAGGCTAGTAAAACCTAGAAACATGTTAGGTTTTATTTTTTTTGAACTTTTATTTATTTTTCTTTTGAGAGAGAGAGTGCACGTGTGCGCTGTGGATGAGCGGGGCAGGGGAGGGGGGGCGGCGGAGAGACAGAGGGTGAGGGAGAGAGAGAGAGAGAATCCCAAGCCAGCTCCACACTCCACACCCAGCACAGAGCCCAATGCAGGCTCGATCCCACAACCCTGAGATCCGAGCCAAAATCAAGAGGCAGACACCCAACCAACTGAGCCACCCAGGCACCCCCAAAACATGAAAATGGAGGAAATCAAATACGGTACTTCCTTACAACAGAAACTATAATAATTGAGAAATCCGAGATCCTGAGAAATGCTTATGGCATGGTAATTGAACACAGCATGTCTGAGCCCATGTGTAAAATTACAAGAAAATATATGCATTAAAAAAAAGGGTAAAAGGGGTTTCAGAAAAAAAACAGAAAACAGAAAGGCAAAAATCAATTTAAAAAAATCTCATTACACATACATGAGCTTTCCTGATTGAAAGAAGACATGAGGTCCTCATTATAATGGAAGAAAATGGACTCAGAAGAAGGCACATTAGTGTGATCTGACAGATCTCTTAGGAGAAAGATCCAGAAGGGAAAGGAAAAAAAAGGATGAAGAATTGAAATTTATGAAAACAAAAAACAGTATAGCTCGAAGATAATGGAAAACTGCTTTCAAAATTCAGCAGGAAAACAATTTCCAATCTAACATTCTTTACCTAGTCAAACTATTAATTATGTGTAACAGTCAAATCAAGGTATTTCGGAAGACGTAAATCTCAATTCACACATAATCCTTTCTCAGGAAAGGACTAAAGTCTGTGTGGTCCCCCCACTGGGAGTAAGGCAAAACAGAGAGGGGCACTGGTCAGGAGAAGCAGGGGACCCAACCCAGAAGAGAAGGGGAGAGAAAGACTCTCCAGGGTGCTGCTGCAGGAGACCCCATGCCCAGGTGAGCAGGCCGGGTGGGAGCAGGGCAGAGGCTCCCAGAGAGGATTGGTCATGAGATGACCTCAATAGACTCCCAGATGTCTCTCACTTGCCTGATAGGAGATTTTGACAATTAAGGTAAAATTAGTGACTAAACAGCTAGAGAATGAAGAAATGGCAAAAGAAAATTACCAACTCCAGGGAAACAAACTGGGCAGGAAAGGAAAAGGGCTCATAGACCACTCAGTGGCTCAACTGTGAACAATGTCTATGGTGTCCTAAGGTCAACACTACTACACTGGTTATTAATCTAACCTAAAATATTGTGGAAGACAGGAAGGATATATGTATAATACAGGGTGGGGGGATGGGTAAAAAGTGGTCTGAGAGGGCTAAAGCCTCTTCTCTCAGAGAGGGAAGCCAGTGGATAACACCTACAACTGGGGGGAAAAACAATCAAGGAACCGATTATAAACATTTATGGCTCTAAGAGATTTGCAAGTGAGGAGACGCTGGGGCAAACTTACAACTCTGTAACACTGACTCCTTAAAACATGTGCATATATAGTTGTCAAAAATAAAAATTGAACTATTGTAGTGGCATGGGTAATTTTTCTCACCTGTTTTTCCATCTTAAAAATTTATTGAGATCTAAAAAGATACATGCCAAAATAACCACGAGTGGTTGATATTCTATTTCTAATGGATTGTGGGCCATTTACATTTTGTCCTTCACTTTTCTATTTTCTGCAAAAGCATGGAACATAGAGCACACTGGGCAGAAATCAGAAAACAAGAGGCATTTGACTTCATTCCTGAAACGAATCCACCCTGCGGGAGAAGCCCCCATCTCCGGCTTTAGCTCTGTTTGTTCTGCGCAAGCAGGGGAGTCTGCCAACTACTTCATTCACACAGCAAATATTTGTCGAATTCCTATAAGCCAGGCCCTGCAAGGTGAGTCCCATACCTTAGTTTTTTTTATTGGGTCTCCTGAAGTCCTCAATACCAGCTGCGGGAACCAGCTGGGGGCTGAGCTGAGCCAACGCTTCTCCAACTTTATGTGCAGGGGAATCAATTCAGTAGATCCGGGGTGGGGTCTGAGACTTCGAGGAGCAGGGAAGCTACTTGATGTACACAGGTTTTGTTGGGGCTTCTCGGAGAAAGCATCTGAGTCTTCTGCCACGTCTGTACCACCATAGTTCACATTCTCTAACCCCACATAAGCTAGATTTCAACTCCACAAATGTGTAAATGAATGTGTGTGACATACGATGGAAAGGGGACTGGTTAGACAGCTGGGAAGGATACCCCTTAGCAGTTAAGAGCAGGGCCCTGGAGTCAGGCTGGCCTGGGGTTGAATCGCAGTCCCACGAGCCCCAGGTGTGACTGACTTCCGCTCTCTATGCCTCAGTTTCTTCCCATGTAAAATGGAATTACAGGGTAGGGCTGTTGTGTGGGGTACATGAGGGCACAAAGGCATTTAAAGGTCTTGAGGGGATACATGAGGGCACAAAGGCATTTAAAGGTCTTGAGGGGACTCCGGCCCATGATGAGGACAATAAACAGTAGCCATCACTAGCTGTTAATAGGGCTCCAGCCAAGAAGGACTGGCTGGGACTTCAGGAGAAATCACTTGATCTCTCAGCCTCCATGTCCTATGAAGAGGAGAATGCCCATGCCAGGCCTCCTCCCCAGGAATGTTCTGAGCCTAAACCAGGCAGGAAAACTTCTGGTCCTCAACGGGGCTGAAGCCCTCAGATTTTACTCAGGAAAAGTTTCTTAATTCACCTCAATTTTACTACCAGGGAGATAAACAGGCAAAGAAAAAAGTCCCCTCCGCTCCCCTATATTTTAGAAAGCTTTGCTTTTAGGGAGGAGCCATCCACGTGGAGATCAGGCAAGGGAGGCATCAGGTGTCCATGACAGTCATTAAAACAAACCCCACGCCCGCCAAGCATCCCGCTCCCAAGAGACGCCACGACCACCGAGAGGGCCCAGCAAGTCGGGTCTCTCCCCCAGTAGACATCCTGAGGGTCAATACCCTCTTGCCCAAGAGAGCGCAGGTGATCGGGCCTCGCTCGGAGAGGGGGTCTCTGAGTTTTACACTCTGGGAAGAAGGCGAGACTGAGCAAAAAGGGTTCCCTGGAAGCGGATCTGCGGAGGCACGACGCCCGGGTCCACCAGCGCCGCCCCCCCACCTCCCCGCGCGCGCTCGGCACTCACGATCTCCGCCACGATGAGGAGCCCGGGCAGGGTGCGGAGGAACTCCCGGTCGTAGGCGAAGCTGCTGCTGCTGGTGGAAAAGTTCTCGGCGAAGGAGCTGGCAGTGGTGGTGACGGTCTGCGAGCGGGCGCGCTGCGGCTCCTCCATCGCCGCGCCTCGGCCGGGCTGGCCCCTCCTCGGGGACCCCCCGCGCGTCTGGCGGTGGACGCGCGGCCCGGAGCCCTGGGGACACCGGCGGGGGGGGAGGGGAGCGCGGCGGGCGCGGGGAGCGAGGAGCGCCGGGGGCACCCCCCGGGGCCAGTCCCGCCGCGGCGCGTGTCGTGCGAGTGCGCGGCTTCCCCCGCTCCTCGGCTGGGGCCCGGGAGGAGGAGGAGACCGCGCGAGGGGAGAGCGCCGGACCGCCGAGCTAGGCGCCGGAGGCCGGGAGGAGGGGAGGGGGCGTGGAGAGGGGCGGGCGCGAGGCGGGCTGGAGAAGGACCGCCCCGCGGGGGCGCCGCGGGCCGGAGCCCTCTTCACCTGTTGCCCGGGACCTTGCGGCCGGGGTCGCGGGGCGGGCGGCGCGGAGGAGAGGGCGCGGGGGTCCCGGGCGCCTGCCGCAGCCGGCCCGCCCAACCTCCGCCAGGCCCCGCCCCCTCGCGCCGGCCGCTCCGCTGACCTGTCTCCTTCCACCTGGCGGCGGCGGGGCCCGGGCTGCGCGGCCGCGGGGAAAGCGAGGCCCCTGAGGGGCTCCGAGGCTCCGGGAAACACCCCCTGCGCGATAACAGAGGCCGAGGGGCGGGGGGTGACTCGAACGCGAGAAAGAGCGGCCGGAACTCTGACCCGGCCGGACCTTCGACCCGAGATCGATGCGAGGCCGCCGCGACTGCCCGGGAGCCGGCCTGAGCTTCTCCCCCTCCCTCTGCGGCCGCCACCGAGGGCCGGCGTTATTTCCTGCCCCTCCTGCCGGGAACAATTTGAGGAACCAAGCTAATCGCTGGGCTTCGAGGGCGAGACTCTTCCAGGCGCTCGCAGTGGCTCTATCGGGGATTCGTGGAGTCTAGGTGACGGCGCCTGGCCCGGAGACTGGACGGGGGAGTTTTGGGAGGGGTCCCCGGTCACGATGAATCGGTGTGACCATCCCGTCGCACTCGGAAGGAAATGTTTGGAGGGGGGTGGAAGGTTGAAAGGTGTGGGTTATGTCAAACGGGCTGTGCTTTTCTGGGATGGGGGAGGGCTTGAGGGTGCCGCGTGAGTGAGACAGCTTGTTACAGGGTCAAGTTAGACCTGAGCTCCAACGCGGCACTTGCATGTTTCAGCTGTATGACCATGAGCCAGTGGGCTCCACCCCTTTCGGCCTCAGTCGTGCCACCTGTAAAATGCAGGCTCTGAGAGACTGGTCCTCTCGCCAAAAAGAGGATCTTCTGGGTGGTCCCTCCCTCTCTCTTGTAAAAGGCTGGCTGGCAAGAACCGAATTTTATTCGGAAGCCACCAAAAGGAAAGGAATAATAATTTGGTCACAAAGAGAGGGTTGCTTCCAGGTCACAGGAAAGGCCTTCTCTCTGATCTGCTCCAAGACAGATCAAAAAAGAGGTCAGAAGGGACATTTTATTCACCATGTCCTATCAGGTGAGGAGAAAGAAAAACTAAATCTAATAAAACAAGGAATTCGTTTCTTTTTAAGTCTAGGGCCTTTTCAGGATGACCTCAGGGAGTAAAAGTTAAGGCTTCAACAGCATTATAAAGATGAGGATTTGGAGAAATTCCATCCATGAGAGTTTACTAAGCACCTTGTGCTGGTGGGTAAATGCAACAAAAATGGAAATAAATCTCCCCTGGAGCAATGGTTCTCTCACCTAGGAATTTGTCAGAAATGCAAGTTCTCAAGCCCCACCCTAGATCCACTGAGTCAGAAATTCTGAGGACAGAGCCCAAGAAGCTGTGTTTGAACTGGCCCTCTAAGGGACTCTGATACACACTTTAGTTTGAGAGCTTCTGCTTTAGAGAACCTGGCCATGCAGCTGGGGAGATCAGGGGTGCACATAGAAAGTGGCTGGGAAAAAGTCTATCGCATCATGCATGACATTTAGTGAAGACAGGAAGGAAGTCTAGACAACTCTATTTCTGTAATACAAAGGACAATTCCTTCTCAAAAAAAAAAAAAACCCTTGGGCCCAGGTGAATTTCAAAATTCAGATTTTTTTTTTATTTTAAAAAGGTAAAATATACACAGACCATATCCTACATAACACCCTTGGTGAGGTCTAGAGTGGCACTTTCATTAAATGCAGTCATTTTCTGCAATAAAAAAATATATAAATGACGTAAGTGTGTGTTTGGGTTATCTCTTGCAATGTAACAAATGCTCCCAAAACATTAGTGGTTTAAAATAACAACCATCTTATTTACTCATGAATCTGGGGGTCAGGAATTTGGGCAGGGTTTGGCTGACAGTTTCTTCTGCTCCGTGTTGTGTTGCATGGAGTCGTTCACTCAGCAGCTTTCAGCTGGTGACTGGGCAGTTCTAGAGAGTCCAGAAAGGCTTTGCTGACATTCTGTTGGCTCCCATTCTGGCACATCAGTGCTCCTCTGCGTAGCCTCTCTCTCTTCATGAAACCTGGGTGTCCTCACAGTATGGTAGGCTCAGAGTAGCTGGACTTCTACATGGCGACTGTCTTCCAGAACATTCCAAGAGGGGCAAAAGCAGAAGTTGTAGATGTCTTAAGGCCCAGCCTTGAGAGCTACACAGAATCATTTCCAGCACATTCTATTGGTCAAGGTCAGTGACAAGAGCAGCCTAGATTCAAACAGGGGGGAAAGAGATACCACCTCTGGCTGGGAGAAGCAGAAAAGAATGGTGGCCATCTTTTGATCCATGAAGTAGGATTAAAAAAGACCATAAATATCATCACATCAGTTTAGGTCACGTTTTCCATAAAATAAATTTTCTACAAACTTAAGAAGAAAATATTAGTTTTCAGCCTTTTAAATTCCAGAATTGCAAAGAAGCAATTACACACTGGATGCTGACAAATGGGCTGCCCCTTTCCAACTGCTGCCTAAGTTGAGGTGCTCCTCTTCTGCCGGAACCCTCCTGATCTGTATTCCTTCCTCCAGTAATACCGTTATCCAAACTCCCCTCCTTCTTCCTGCCAGAATTATTATCCTGAAATCCCAGGCTCAAAGCTGGCCTTGCGTTCCACTGTGCACATTGTAAGGGCCTCTATAGGGTGCCTCAACCGATCTCTTCCCATCCAGTCTAGAATGCTTCCCATTCCAGCCCCACATACATTTTCATATGTCTCTGTAGGTGTGACCACTTTATAACCAGCTTTACTCTCAGCCTAGAAAGCTTCCTACCACGGTGCCTGGGTGGCTCGGTCCTTAAGCGTCTGCCTTCGGCTCAGGTCATGATCCCAGGGTCCTGGGATCAAGCCCTGGATCTCGGGCTCCCTGCTCCGAGGGAAGCCTGCTTCTCCCTCTCCCACTCCCCCTGCTTGTGCTCCCTCTCTCGTTGTGTCTCTCTCTGTCAAATAAATAAAATCTTAAAAGAAAGAAAGAAAAAGAAAGAAAGAAAGAAAGAAAGCTTCCTACCTTCACCCACAGCTCAAAATCTGCATCCTTCAAAATCCAGCTCAACAGCCTCCTTTTTCTGTGATTTCCTCTGGATAGCCATAAAGCTTGTTCTTTTCTTCTTGGCCTCAGAATTCATTAATTTTGTGCACTACTCTTTTCCACTTCTTGAGGGTCTATGAACGAACCTTTTTTGCCTCCCCCCAGCCTATAGAAAGTATTGAATGAATATTGAAACCCAACTTTATTCTTAAGTGTGGAAAAACAGCAAAGAAAGAAAAGATAGGCCCTACTCTCCCATAAAAGACTTCATGCAGAACAAAGCTTTGAGTGGGGACTTGTGGGAAGCATGTAATTGATAAAAATGGAGGAGAAAGAGCCTACAGGAACAGCCCAAGTGACATCACATTGCCAGCATGAGCAGGCCATGTGCAAATAGATACGGAGGAATCTAAGGTGATCTGTTTGAATGGAATGAGGGAGATGTGTGGAGTGTAATGGGGTAGAGGGTTTATCCAGAATCTGAGATATGGTTTCCATAAGACTGTATCACCCAGGGGCACGTGGGTGGCTCAGTCATTAAGCGTCATGATCCCAGCCCCACATCGGGCTCCTTGCTTGGCGGGGGGGTCTGTTTCCTCCCTCTCCCTCTGCCCACCATTCCCCCTGCTTGTGCTCTCCCTCTCTATCTCTGTCTCTATCTTTTTTTTATTATTATTTATTTGACAGAGATAGAGAGGGAGAGCACAAGCAGGTGGAGTGGCAGGCAGAGGGAGAGGGAGAAGCAGGCTCCCCGCCGAGGAAGGAGCCCGATGCGGGGCTCGATCCCAGGATCCTGGGATCATGACCTGAGCCGAAGGCAGCCGCTTAACCGACTGAGCCACCCAGGCGCCCCTCTTTTTTTATTATTATTGAAGTATAGCTGACATACCGTGTTATATTAGTTTCAAGCGTACAACGTAGTGACTTGACAATTCTGTACATGACTTAATGCTCACCATGATAAGTGTAACCACCATCTGTCACCATACAACATTATTACAGTATTATTAACTATATTCCCTATGCTGTACTTTTCATTGTTGTGACTTCTTTATTTTATAACTAGAAGTCCGTACCTCTTAATCCCCTTTCCTATTTTGCTGATCCTCCCACCCATCTCCCCTCTGGCAACCACCAGGGTGTTCTCTGTATTTAAGAGTCTGGTTTTTTTGTTTGTTCTTTTGTTTTTTAGGTACCACATATAAATGAAATCATATGGTATTTGTCTTTCTCTGTCTGACTTTTACTTAGCATAATACCCTCTAGGTCCATCATGTTGCGGCAAATAGCAAAATTTTGTTCTTTTTTATGGCTGAGTAATAGTCTATCCATATCCATTCATCTCTTTATGGACATTTGGGCTGCTTCCATGTCTTGGCTATTGTAAATAATGCTGCAATAAACACAGGGGTACATATATCTTCAATTAGGGTTTTTGTTTTCTTTGTATACCCAGTAGTGGAATTACTGGATCATATCATAATTCTATTTTTAATTTTTTGAGGAACCTCCATACTGTTTTCCAAAGTGGCTGTACCAACTTACATTGCCACCAACAGTGTGTGAGGGCTCCCTTTTCTCCACATCCTTACCAACACTAGTTGTTTCTTGTCTTTTTTTTAAGATTTAAAAAAAAAATTTATTTTAGAGAGAGTGCACTGGGGGGGAGGAGCAGAAGGGGAGGGAGTCGGAGGGGGAAAGAATCTCAAGCAGAATCCATGCCCAGCGCAGAGCCTGATGTGAGGCCTGATCTCATGACCCTGAGATCACTACCCTGAGATCATGACCTGAGCCGAAACCAAGAGTCAGATGCTTAACCGACTGAGCCACCCAGATGCCCCTTTATTTCTTGTCTTTTTGATACTAGCCATTCTGACTGGTGTGAGAGAATATTTCATTCAGGTCTTGATTTGCATTTCCCTGATGATTAGTGATACTGAGCATCTTTTCGTGTGTCTGTTGGCCATCTGTATGTCTTCTTTGGAAAAATGTCTGTTCAGATCCTCTGCCCATTTTTTAATCGAATTATTTGTGTGTGTGTGTGTGTGTGTTGAAGTTTTTTTTAATATATATATTTTGGGTATTAATCCCTTATCAGACATATTATTGGCAAATATCTTTTCTCATTCAGTAAGTTGCCTTTCTGTTTTGTTGATGGTTTCCTTCACTGTGCAGAAGCCTTTATTTTGATGTAGTCCCAATGTTTACTTTTGCTTTTGTTTCCCTTGTCTGAGGAGACACATGTGTAAATACGCTGCTAAGGCTGATGCCTAGGAGATTACTGCCTATGTTTTCTTTTAGGAGTTTATGGTTTCAGGTCTCACATTTAGAACTTTAATCCATCTGAGTTTATTTTTGTGGTTGGTGTTAGAAAGTGGTCCAGCTTCATTTTTTTGCATGTAGCTGTCCAGTTTTCCCAATACCATGTATTGAAAAATCTGTCATTTCCCCAGCGTATACTCCTGTCTCCTTTTGTTGTAGATTAATTGGCTATATAAGTGTGGGTTTATTTCTGGACTCTTTTTTCTGTCCCATTGATCTATGTGTCTATTTTTGTGCCAGGACCATACTGTTTTGATGAGTATGGCTTGTAGTAGGACATCTAGGATTGTGATACCCTCAGCTTTGTTCTTCTTTCTCAAGATTGCTTTGGCTATTTGGGGTCTTTTGTGATTCCCTACAAATTTTAGGATTATTTGTTCTAGTTCTCTGAAAAATGTCATAGATATTTTATAGGGATTACAATGAATCTGTAGGTTGCTTTGGGCATACAGTATGTTTTCAGAGATTCTCCAAAAGATACTATTTTCCCTTTGTAATTCTTAAGTAACCTGGCAGTGGAGAAACCTGTGGGATACCACCAGCCATCAAAGGTAGCACCAGACAGCATGAACGTCCTAATATGATACATTGAGAAGGATGCATCACTTTTGTGAATCTCTTGCCAAAATAACCCAAATTTAATCATGAGGAAAAAACTGACCAAAATTAAGGGATGTTTTAAAATTAAGTGTCGGGGCACCTGGGTGGCTCAGTCGTTGAGCGTCTGCCTTCGGCCCAGGTCACGATCCCAGGGTCCTGGGATCGAGCCCCGCATCGGGCTCCAGCCCCACATCGGGCTCCCTGCTCGGCGGGAAGCCCGCTTCTCCCTCCCCCACTCCCCCTGCTTGTGTTCCCTCTCTGGCTGTGTCCCTCTCTCTGCTAAATAAATAAATAAAATCTTTAAAAAAAATAAAAATAAAAATAAATAAATAAATAAAATTAAGTGTCAAGGTCATGAAAGACAAAGAAACACTGAGGAACTATTCCACACTGCTAGAAACTAAGGAGACCTGACAGCTAAATGCAATGGGAAATCCTAGATTGGATCCTGGGTCAGAAAAAGAATAGTAGCAAGACATTTGGTAAAATCTGAATAAACTTTGTATGTTACATAACATCATTGTATCAATGTTAATTCTATGGTTATAATCCTGGTACTCTTGTTCTGTAAAATGTTAACATTTGGGGACTCTGGGTGAAAGTTTACAGCAAATTTTTATTCATTATTCATTTATTTATTTTACAACTTTTTTGTTAGTCTGAAATTATTTCAAAAGGAAAGGTTAAGATAAAAATAATTTTAATTTATGGTTGATTAAGAATAGAGTTATCTAATTCCACTTGTAGTTCACATTTTCCAAACATGTTTGATTTTGTGGTTTATCCACCCTACAACTTCCTGCCTCCCCTCCTCTTATGAACACATCCTGTAGGAAAACCAGGAGCTTGGCTGAGAAGTAAGAATGTACTTTCCACTCCAGTCCAAGAGCTACCAGGCAGTCTGGTCTGTCTTCAGTTTGAAAACAGGTGGAGATAGGGCCCAAATCCATTTGCCAATGAATCTCTGAGTCTGGGGTTTGTTTGGGTTCCAAGAGGCTCTATCTGTATGAACAGAGGTTTTAAATCCTCTGGGGTTAGGAGATAAGCTAAGACAAGTGACTCAGGCTAGATTTGTTTCAGAATGTCTTCTTGAATTGTATTCTTCTGAACCAGGCACCCTTGAGCTTAAATATTAACTTTGTAGAAAGTTCTTCAATCATACAAAGGAGTATAGTCATTCCTATGTTTTTTGAAATATATGACCTCCTGGGTTTCATTTTTTATGCTTTAGTACAGAATACACACAGGAACCAGAAATATTTCACTTTCCTCTTACCATAAAGCAACATTTGGGAATCTGGGAATGCAATAAAATCAGCACCCAACTTTCAAAACTCAGTTGTGGAGGATGCAATAGGGAGTAGTGGGGTCTGTGGTGGAAAAGAGCTCTAATGCTCTGAAGGCACCACCTGGGTTTCTGCTCCACCTGATTGTTACCATGTAAGAATTTGGGCCCTAGTATCATTAGAAATCCTGATTTTTAAATATGGGCAGCTAGTGTACATTATTTTAAAACTGTATATGCCACCTTTGTTGGCCGAACAAGCATATCTGAGAACCATCAGTTGGTCCCATCTGATTCAGGCAAAGGGAGAAGGCCCCCTTCTTCCTCTCTAGCCCTTCAGACCCCCAGCTTCCTCTGGGAGGCCCTGTAGAGGGCTGGGGCATGCAGATTTTGTTTGTTTGTTTGTTTGTTTGTTTATGGTAGAGAGGGTGACTCTAAGAGCAGAATAGCTGCAGGGAACTCTTAAGGAGAGTGGTGAGTGAATATGAAATAAATGGAACAGTGCTAAGGGCAGAAGAGGGTTTTCTGAAGCCAAGGAAGGTTAAGATTGGGAAAAGGTAAAGGGATGCTAAGAATCAGCTTATTTAGAAGTAGGGGTTCCTGGAAAATAATAGTAGTAACTAAATAGTAACTAACATATCATTGGCCTATTTTGTGTCATTCACTGGCTCAACTCCTTAAATAATTCTATGAAGTCATTGATTTAAAAAAAAATCTTAGGGGTCTTGATCTCAGTGAGAAAGATGGACTCTCCAAAGATCCTGGCTGTGTTCTTGGCTCAAGAAATATTCATCCACTGCCCACGATACGCCATGCGCTGGTGCACTGCACAGTTCAGTAAGACACTGTCCCTTCCCTTAGTGCAGATGTCATCAGGAGCTGGAGAATAAGCAGGGTGGGATCCCCACCAGGCCAGGGGTGGGCCCAGGGGCAGCCAGCACAGGCGGAGGGCAGCAAGGTTAGCCTGGGGCCCAGAGACAGTTTCCCCAAGGAGCAGACATTTTAACTATTTGTAAGGGCCCTTCAAAGTTAGCTAAGCAAAGACTAAGGGGATGGAGAAGGAAATTCCAGGAGCAGGGATGCAACCCCCCCCACCCCCCATCAGGAAGCGCTGGACCAGTGTGCTTGCTGAGAGAGTGGCTAGAGGGAGTTAGAGCCCTCCTGCCCTTCCAGGGTAGAAAACAATGGGCCCTTCCTGCTCCTTCTCCATTTGGTAAATAAACATCTATTAAATTGCACGTAGCAAAGGGGAAGACATGGAGAAATCCCGTCAGTGAGGATTTATGCTCATGAGGTCATACTGTATCCACTCCTGTGCGAGACACAGAGAGGTGCAGGGATGTGTGTGTGTGTGTGTGCGCGCGCTTATGAATGTATATATAATCTTAGAGTGGTGAATAAAGTCAAGATCAGATACTTGAGGCTCTTCTGGTCTGCAGATTTTTTACTTTTTCAGCAATGTCTTTTATAACCCAGTAGAAAATTAAATAGATGATAACACTATTTTTGCAAAACCAAAAATCAGTAAGAGGACTGGGGGTGGTGGAGGGGTGGGTACCATTCACTTTCTCCCATAAGACAGCCTAGTTGACCCCCATGCCAGATTGCAGAGTGGAAAATAACAGGTTTGCTGAAGGAAGGGACAGCTTTCCTGCAACGCATCTCACAGGGGCCCGTTTATCACATTCAAACAAGGAAACAGACAGCACAGATCACAAGCAGACGGAAACCCACCAGAGATCTGTGTCTGAGGATGAGGCCCAAGCGACATGGACATCGGTTTCAGGGAGGAGATCCGCTCAGTTTGGAGAAGCCATTTTAGAAGTTCCAGAGAATGGTGGGAAATGGGAAGGCAGCAGCTGCTAAAAGTATCTTGTGCTTGTTAATAGTACCTTGTCAAGGCTCCATGCCCAAAACCTACAGGCTTTATTTGTAGGACTGAAAAACTTCTAAGCAATCATAACAATTTGAAACAGAGGTGAATTTGAAGGTCCTAATGCCCTTTATTCATTAGCATTAATTAGGCACCCATGTGCAAATTCTTCTGCCCAAGGTATTGGATGAGGAAATATCTGCCCTTTCAAAGTTGACTACACCCAAAGAAGTGCCAGAAATCTTCCAAAATGAAGGCAGAATTGTACCCAAAAAATGAGCAGAGATGAAAAGCAGAGCAATTATACCCATAATGTGTCTCACCAGAAGATTCTGAGAGGAACACATTAAGCAAGGGATTTAGGTTGGGGCACCTGGGTGGCTCAGTCAGTTGACATCCAACTCTTGATTTCAGCTCGGGTCATGATCTCGGGGTCATGAGATGGAGCCCCACATGGGGCTCTGTGCAAGGTGGGGAGTTGGCTTGAGATTCTCTCCCTCGCCCTCTGCCCCTCCTCCCAGCTCGAGCACACACGCATGCATTCTCTCAAATAAATGTTTTTAAAAAGCAAGGAATTTAAGGAGTGGGTATTTGCTTACTAAGTGGTTTTGCTTTAGAAATAATTAATTGGAGGGTTTGCTGATTGATGATTAACTATTTGAGGTGAGATGATGGAGCTGAGAAACCTAAAGGTAGCTAGAGTCTTTATCCAGAGTCCAAGAAGCACCAATAAAACACCAGATTTGTACAAAGAGATACGTTCTTGAAGACTCGCGGGCCAATAAAAGGTAAAGTGTATTGTAGGTTTGCTCTAGAAATTCTATCACTTCTCTGTTTACAATGCCAAACGTCGCCTTGTTTGGTTTTTAATGCCTGTGATCAGATCTGCTTTGGGCAAAGGTTAGTGACTGTTCCTTCGGTCGAGGCACGTGCTTGCTTGGGGGGCCTAAGGAGAGGCTCTGAGCCCGGATAGCTTGGCCTCCTTTGTACAAGCTGAAGTCATAGTAGCATCAGATTTATTGCTGGATGACAAACTGCACTCTGGTTCCTCCCCTCCCTGGTGACTCTGTCTGTGACCAGAAAAGCCAGTTAGGTCTCCTGGCATGCTCTGAGGTGGAGGCTGCTGGAGAAGGCCTGGATGAATAAGGACTCTGGGTTCTCATATTGGTTGTATTTGGAGAGGAGTCATCAGCCCGGAATTTCTGCAGCTGTGCCTCCGTGCACCTGTGCTTTTCAGAGTGGGGGATTCTGGTGCCTTGCCTGCAGAATCCTCAAAACGTATCGTAAACGTGAGAGAATGATGGCAGTGCCCGCAAAGATGGAGTCCACCATGGACACCTAGCCCAGTGCCGGCAGAGGGGAAGCTCTCAACAAAGTCTGAGGAGAAAATGGAGTAAAAAGAAGTGGTCCTTTTCATAAAACCAGAGTAATGTGAGACCTGTCCACAGGTCACCACGGATGACAGAGACAGAGCGTGGCACAGAGCCTCACACGATATGTTTAATATTGTCTCCATCTCTATAATGGATCACATCCACCCCACCACACAAGGAATTTACATAGGTTTTTTGGACCCACATTAGAAATTTCAATTACTTTTCATCTGCAGTCTTTTTCATTATTTTGGCAACTCTTACGTCACAGAGACTCAAGTTGTCTTCAAATGTCCCCTCTCCCCTCTTTCCTTTACTAACAGAGCTTCAGAGCATTAGCTGGACACACAGCCACCTGCTAAACGACATTTCCCAGCCTCCCTTGTAGTTAGGTGTGGCCAAGTGGCCGAACAAATAAAAATAATAGCTTGCACTCTTATACGTGACAGGGAACTATTCTAAGTGCTTTAGACATATAGCCCATCTGATTTTCACCATCACAGGTAGTGTTAGGAAACAGAGGTGCAAAGACTACGTGACTTAGCAAGACGACACGGAAAGCAAGTGCTAGAGCTGGGACCGCAGCCCCAAAAGTGGGGCCCACATTCAGCCCAAGGAAATGTGAGTGGAACTTCCAGGTCATGGCCTCAAAGGGGAGAGACTTGCTCTCTATTGCCCCCTCTCTCCTTCCTGCTAGCTGCTTCCTGCTTCCTGCTTTCTGCCATCTTAAACTACAAGATGGAAGCCCATGTCGAGGATGTCAGGACAAGAGAGAAGGAGACTGTGTCCAACATCATAGAACTATCCCATCAGCCTGGATTGCCCATGCTCAGGTTGTTACAGGAGAGAGAAAGACTTTATCTGATTTTAACCACAGTTATTTGGGGATGGACGGGTAGTTAATATATCCTAATTAATCTGCCTTAAGTAAAGAGTGAGGTCATGGAGGGAAGGGAAAGAGGTCTCTAAGCACCTACTATATATGCAGTGTCTTCACACGTTATCTCATTCACTCCCCACAAAGTTCTGCATATAGGTGTTGTGAGCCAGTATTTGCAATGAGCAATCTGAGGCTCAGAGTGGTTAAGTAACTTGCCCAAGATCACAGAGCTGGTATGTAGATAGGGTGGGATTTCAACAAACCTTCTCCAAAGGCCTCTTTTTCACTCTTCCACAGTAATGCTCTGGGGAAAGGTGACTTATTCATAAGAGGCATTTCCACAACATCTGTGATTCATAACCCTTTTATTAGTTACTCTTCAAAGCAATCTGATCAGATTGGTATGCTTAGTTCCATTTCGTAGATGAGAAAACAGACAAGACAAACAATTAAACCCCCCAAAGTCAACAGAGGGTGTAGATTTAGTCAACACAGCCGCAGAAATTCCGGGCTGATGACTCCTCTCTAAATACAACCAATATGAGAACCCAGAGTCCTTATTCATCAAACTTACAAAGTGTCTTCTCATTTTCATGAATCTTAACAATGGAGGGAGAAAAGCCGATTGCTGACAGCACAGAAATATTGTGTTTAACCTGAGTTTTAGAGGTTTTTCCTGAAAGGTTGACTATGTTCAAGGTTTGTTGGTCACGTTAGACCTTCCAGGTTGCAGGGGATAGTTACATAAAGCCCCCTAACCTGGAAGCTGGTCCTCTTCTAGAGACAAAGGCAGTGGTCACTGGGGTTCTCACTTGCTCTCTCCACGTGTAGCCTCAAGATGGAAGACCTGGAGAACCCCGAGTCCAAAGTACTGTTGAATTCTTTCTTTTCCTGCTGGAGATCAACTTTCTCGGTTCCTGGTCTATTTGGGAGAAAATGTTCAAACTTCCCCCCTCATATCTCCAGGGTTATCACGGGCAGACAGACCAAGCTGGAATCTGCATCTCCCTCCCAAATTCCCAGGGAAGGGAATTAGCAAGGGCTAAAGCCCCTTGCCTACCCCCTCATCCAATCAACAATGATAGATGCACTGCAACCATGTGGATTTGGGGAGAGAACCATTCCCATTGAAGCGGTAGGGGCCAGATGACTTAGTAAAGTGATCCTCAACTCTAGTTGCACATTAGCATCACTTGGGAACTTCTTGGAACTGCACAATCTCAGCCCCGCACCTCGCCTCAGACCTGCGAAATTAGAATCCGCATTTTATCGAGATCCAAGGGTACCTTGTGTACACATTGGAATTTGAGAAGCCCTACCCTAAGGCCCTGGTTTTCAAACAGAGTTGCAACTGGAGTCATCTGGGGAGGTTTTAAAACTACTGAGGCTAGGTCCCACCCTCAGGGGTTCTGATTTAACTGGTGTAGAGTCTGAATATTGGGGTTTTTAAGAGCTCCCCAGATGACCGCAGTGGGCAGCAAAATTTGAGAACCATGGCCGTAACAGTCTTTCCTTCCCATACACCCCCTCTCCTCAACCAAAAATAAATAAATAAATAGATAAATAAATAAATAAATAAATAAATAATTTAGGGAAGCCAACACTGCAAATCCCACCTCTGTTAGGTTGGTGAATCAACTGTGAGAAAGCAGTCATCCTATTTGTGCTATTTGACTTAGGCTTAAGGATGGTAAATAGCTCCAGGCAAAATACAGCCCCAAAGATTCAACTTAAATCTTTATGAGTATTGATTTGGAAACTGTATGCCTAATCCTCTAGCCCTTTCCTCTCTCGAGCTGCACTCCTTGGTGACAGCCTGGAGTTCTCTCCAAGCCACTTTCTGAAGGCAGGGAAAAGGGAAAACATTTTGAGGCACACTTCTGTGTCCACAGCACAGAATGCCATTTTTTCTTATTTTGATGTCTCAGGGCAGAGAGATTTTTCATTTTGCCTAAGAGCTCAGCCTTCTGGGCTGCTCAATTTATGCTTTGCCCCTGCTCTGAGAAGCTAAACCAAAAAGCACTCCAGAGCCCATCAAGCAGGCTCATGTGTTCTTTTTTTTTTTTCGTCCATATATCATCAGAGGGAAATAATTGAAAACTACTATGGAACAATTGTCCTTTTATACAAGGTGACCTTTACTGGGAGAGGAGACCCCTTTGCTTTATTATCCTTGAAATTAGCCTCACAGGAAAGGGTCTGTGCTCTCCCCTGAATGGCCATCATCCCCCAGTCCTGGGCTTTTCATTGTCACCTTTCAATCTTCTCAACTCCCTCCTTCTTCCCCCCTTGGGGAAGAGTCATGTTTCCTAAAATGGGTTGAGGCAGATACTGAAACTCAAAACCAGAAAACGTAGATCTGTGGGAGGCGGGCGGCAATGAGTGACTCTAGCCATCAGTGGCTGGTGAAATATGGCTCAGCCAGAGATAGAAGCTCCCCAAATCTTATTCAAATGAGCAGCTGTCTGGAACTATGAAAATATGCCACGGTTCCTTAGATCTTCTTTGAACCAGGTCTTGAAGTTGAAGGATGAGTACATGTATAATAGGATGGGTTGGGTGGACATTGAGGTTACCTCTCCAACGTTTATCATATCCCCCATCATTATGGGATGGCCATAGTGGGAGAATGAGTTTGACTCCACTCATAGCCCCATGGCTGGACCCTGATTGGTTCAAGACAATTGGGAGAATCCTACCTCCCTTTGGCATCCCAATTGGTTTGAAGGGAAGTTGGACTGTGGGAGGAAGACTGAGCTGAAAAACAGAGATGTAGCCCTCAGGAATGGCTCTCAGGAATCCGAGTATACATACCCCAGCCCTCTTGCACCTGGGATGGGAGAATTCTGAGTCATGTGTTGCATACCATTTTTTGGAGGGACTAAGCTTCAGGTGTTCAGAGTCTATAACTAATTTAACAATGCCCTCTTTATTGGCTGCCGTCCCTTCCCCTTATCACTTCCCAATTCTCTTCTCATGTTCCCTTCAGATGCAAAAGTAGACTACTCATGCTCAATTCCTTCTCTCAGGTCTGCTTCTGGGGAAAACCTAAACTAAGTTGTGTTCAAGTTGAATTTTTAGAGCAAATGCATAACTTTCCCTTTGTGGATGCTGTGGTGCTTATTGACCCTCTGCCTGGATGCCTTTTCTTCTTAGTCTCTGCCAGACAAACTCGTATTCATGCTTCAAGACCCTGCCCCAGGGCCTGCCCAACCTAAGAGTTAGTCATGGCCTCCCTTATGTCATCATTAGACTTTGTACAATACTCTATTGTTGGAATGACCTTGTCAGAATTAGGTGTTCACCTGGCAGTCTTTTTTCTGTACTGAGTGCCTTAAGGACAGGTACCTCTATTCCCCAGGGATCAGCACAGGCCTTGGTCATAGCTGGCACTCAGTAAATATTGCTTGAATCAATATATGAATAATCTAACTAGTGACTCATGTCTAACTAGCATCTAACTAGGGATAGGCATTCAGCTCTCTAGAAGTTAGAGGTTAGGTTTCCTGGTTATTTAAACTGTCATTCTAAACAGAGGTTCCTAACCTACACAGATTCTGGGGACCTGGGAGCCCTCAGAAATTCTCTGCAGAACCATGCATGTCTGGACATTTATCTGAGGAGATCTTTGCTGTCATCAGATTTTTCAAGAGAGTCTTTGACTCGATTCATTCAACAACATTGGTAATAATCATGCACCAGTTACACACCAAGAACTGTGCTAGATGCTGTGTGGAAAACAATGAACAAAACAGACAAATCTCTACCCTCATAGAACTTACATACCAGAGAGGGAGAAAAAAATAGTGAATGGAGATCAGTGACATGTAGAAAAATAATGGAGGAAAGAGGAAAGGAAGTGTATGCTGTTCAGCTAGGGTGGCCAGGGAGGGCTTCTTGGGAATGGCAGCATCTACCCCAAAGATTTGAGGGGAGCCATGGGGCTCATGCCCATGGGAGGATGTGGGAGAGAATCCCCTAGGCAGAGGGGACAGCAAGAGCAAAGGCCCCAAGGAGATGCATCCCAGGGCAGAAAGGATGCCGATGCGGCTGTAAGAGGTAAACAGAAGGAATGACGTCAGAGTGGTGCTGGGGACAAATCTTGAGACAAATCTTGAGACCAAGGTCATAGCGAGGACCTTGGCATTTGTTCTGAGTGAGATGAGGAAGCCACTGGAGGGTTTCAAGCAGAGGAGGAGCACATTCAGAGGTGGGTTTTATGAGGACCACTCCTGTGAATAGACTGTAGGGGGCAGAAAGCAGGGAGACCAGTGAGGAGGTGACCCCAGTAATCCAGCAGAACGATATGGGGGCTGAATCCTGGTGGCTGCAGTGGAGGAGGTGCGAAGGGGTTGGATTCTGGAGGTATTTTCAAAATAGAGCCAATAAGATTTGCTGTGGGTTGGCTGGGGTATGAGGAAAAGGATTGACAATGACTCCAAGGTTTCAGCCTGAGCATCAGGAAGGATGGAACTGCCATTAACTGAGATGGGAAGTCCGTCTGTGGGAGGGTAGTGAAGGAGAGTCCCATCCCTGCTCCAGAGTGCCATCCCATCTGGTGACAATAAACCTGTTGCTCTCTCCAGCTGCTTCCTGTCCTCCATGAAGCCCGGGGAAGTATAAATCACAAACAAACACTTCTCTAAGACCTTTCTGAGGCCGAATCCATAGAAGCGAGTACTGGAGTCTAGCCCTAGAACCGTGGGGAGAGGTATTTGTTTTCATAATTAATAATCTTTGAACAAGCCTGGTCCAGACAAAAGCATGAGGGAGGCATCCCAGGGCATCTTTAGCATTCTGCAGTTTTTTAAATCCAGATTTGTTCTCATCCTCTAGAACAGTGTGTGACAGAAGAAGGTACAGGGATTGCTTGCTCAGAAAGATCTGGGTTATAGCCCCAGTTATTAGCTGGGCAGTGCCAGGTGAGTTATTTAATGTCTCCTGCCCTGGTTTCCTAATCTGGAAGCAATAGTGGTTGCCATATGCATTACATGAAATAGAAGCATGTGTTCCCCTGACTATTGCTGTGTAACAAACTACCCCAACACTAAGTGACTGAAAGCAACCACTAATTTTTTTTTTTTTACCACGGATTCTGTGGGTCAGGAATTTGAGGAAGACTTGGCTGGGTGATTTCTTTGATCTTTGTTGCGTCAGCTGAGGTCGCTCAGCTGGTGGATGGACTGGTCTGGAGCATCCAAGATGGCGTCACTCACATCTGATGTCTTGGCTAGTGTTGAATTTGTGTTCCACTATGGTGATGGTTTTAAAACACAGCTCCAAATTTATTGATACTTCTATCAAGAGGGGTCCATGTCCCCTCACCTATGTCCCACTTTTGAATGTGCATGAAAGTGATGATATGTGACTTGGACACTTAGGTCATAAAAGGCTAGGCAGCTTCCACCTTTTTCCTGGGAATTCTCACTTTTGAAGCCCAGAGCTACCATGTAGGAAGTTTGACTGTCTTGAGACCCCCAGGTGTGAGGAAGCCCAAGCCCCATGAAGAGGCCATGTCTAGGCACTCTGGACTACTGTCCTAGGTAAGCCCAGCCTTGGAGACATCTCGGCCCAGATGCCAGACAAGTGAGTGAGAACTCTCAGATGATTCCAGCCCCCACTGCCAAGTCTTCCCAGACATTATAGACCAAAAACAAATCAGCTCTGTACTGCCCTGTCTGAATTCCTGATCCTTGGAGTCCCTGACATGATAAAATGGTGGTTGTTTTACACCACTAGCTGTTGGGATGGTTTGCTGTATAGCATTAGATAAGCAGAATAGCCACTATTAACTTTTTTACCTTGTGCATGCTACTTAAACTTTCAGGGGCCTCATCTGAAAAATGGGACTAATAACGGTACCTCCTTTCTAATCGGGTTTTTGTGAGTATAGATAAAAGACTTGTGTCTGGCATGTAGCAAATACCCAAGAAATGTTTCACTATCGTTCTCCTTGGCATGGTCAAGCACTCAGGGCTGTGACCTTGCAAGTTTTGTTTTGTTTTGTTTGTTTGGGGGAATCTCCATACTGTTTTTCATAATGGTTGTGCTAATATTTATATTCCCACCAACAGTATATAAAGGTTTCCTTTCTCTGCATGTTCCCCAGTACTTATTGTCTCTTGTCTTTTTAATAAAAGCCATCCTAACAGGTGTGAGATGATACCTCATTGTGGTTTTGGTGTGCATTTCTCTGCTGATGAGCGATGTGGAGCACCTTTTCACGTACCTGTTAGCCATTTGTATGTCTTCTTTGGAAAAATGTCTGTTCAGGACCATTTTTGAACTGGCTCATTTGTTTGTTTTGATCTTGAGTTGTAGGAGTTCTTTATATATTTTAAATATTAACCTCTTATCAGATAGATGGCTTGCAAATATTTATGGACAGGCTCTTTGTGAGGGGTCAGTCAGGGAAGGGTTTACAAAGCTCCTTTCTAAAAACTGACTTGTCACTAACTCCTACTTCAAAATGTTAACCTTTTTTATCTGAATGATGCTAACTTAAAGCAGATGGATTATTCCATTAATAATAATTATTCCATTAATCATGAACTTATGTATGCGGTGTCACTTGCAGAATTATCTAATAACCAATAGTGTTGTCTTTCAGCTGGGGTCCCTTAAGCAGTTTCAGTTCTAAGACTAATCCTTCTCCCAAAGACACAGTTCCTCACCTGTCACAGGGGGTACATATTTAGGCTGTAGGAGGCAGGAGCATGTGACAACTGTGTACCCACTCTCCTCCCCTCCCCACCCAGGGCCCAGCTGGCTCACTTTAGCTGCGAGCAGGAGGAACAGTCTTCCAAATTCCCTTTCTCCCCACCTCAGGGCCCCTGCTGGAAACTGATGGCACACTCAGATTGGGTCCTTTGGGAAGAGTGGAGCAGAGGGACTATTTAGGAAGTTGTGACAAGAATGGGGAACCTGCATGGGAGGGTGCAGCTCCCCAGGGAGAGGACCAGGTGGCGCTGTGACTGCTCCTGGGCCTGGGGGAGGGAGGACAGGAGAGGCTGAGTGATGGGGATGGGGGTGGGGATGGGGGTTGCTGTCCTATGAACGCTGAAGCAGCCAGGTCCTGCTGACCTTGCAGGGAAGATGCTGGAAGAATAAACACCCTGACCTTGTCTGCCCTGTCCTTCCTCCTTCCAGCCACCTGCTGAGGCTCCCTATTGGCTACCCAAGGCAGCCTGGTGCCAGAGCAGGATGGGAAAGTGTTGGGGGGATATCAAGAGGGCGACAAGAATAATCCCCTTCAGTGTTGCTGTCCTGATTTACTTTTCAGTGGGAAACCAGTAAAGGCTCAAAAAGATTAAATAACATTCCCAAAATACAAGGAAATGGGTGACTCTCCCTGGAGGGATGGCCCAGTCATCCCTTTTTATAAATACGTCTTGAATCCGAGTTCCTTGATATTATCAGAGCCAGATTTTTATTTGGTGGTGGTGGAGGGAGTAGGGCATAAATGTATGCCAGTCTGATTTTAAAATCTATTTATGTCAATTAGCCTCACTGGGAAAGTGTTTCTCTCCGTGAGCTGGGCCCAGGCTGGGCTAAGAGTAGGGGGGTGGGGTGAGAGGCGACAGTGGTGATGTAACTGTCCCAGAACCCCAGAAAGCACCATCCTGGGAATGGGAAGACACCCAACATTTCCCCCCTTTTTCCAAGTAGGTTTACAGTGTGACTTCAATTCAGTTCTTACTTTTCTCTTGTGTTTCAACTACGACTGGATTCTAATAAGGGCTGAGCTGAGACACATTTGTCTCCTTTGCTGGTAGGTAGTCAATATTTGTGATACCAAGGTGTGTATACTGTAGGCAAATGCAAGAGGCTTGGACTGAATTGAAACAGGAACAAAAGCTGGTCTATTTTCAATATTGCTGGTCACTGGAGCTCTCAGCACCTTATCTGGGAGGCAGGAGTATAGCCAGAAACACAGATTCTGAAGCCAGAATCTCAGCTCTGCCATTTCTAGCTGTGTGACCCTTGGCAACTGACTTAACTGCTCTGTGCTTTGGATTCCTCATCTGGAAACCAAGGATCTTAATAAAAGCACTTGCCCTTTAGTGCTCTTGTCAGAATTCTATTAACACTGTCAAGCACTGAGAACAGTCACCACCTGGTGCCAACTAACAATAACCATGGGCAATTATGATCTCATGGTGTCATGGCAAGTATCAAATAAGCTCATACATGTAAAACACTCAGCATAGTTCCTGGACAAAGGAGTGTTAGATAGTATGTTCTCCCTTCGTTCATTTGTGCAATAAGTTCTTAGCAGCCAGCCACTGTGTGCAAGCCCTGGTCTGGGCATGGGGAGTGGGGCGGGGGAGCAGAGGTGAAGACAATAGACTCATATCCCTGCCCTTCTGGAGCTTACATTCTAAGGCTATTAGTAGTACCCAGCAGGGGTAGACTTACCGTAAAGATGCTTACATTCTAAGCTCCTCAATTGCACAGATCCTTCCAAAAGCTCTATGAGGGCCCCTATCAATGTCTTTACATTTCTTGCCTAATTTTGTATTTATAATAGTGCATTGTCTTTCTTAAAGATGGCCCTCAAGATTGCAAAAGCTTCTGACTCCACAAGACCTGGGTTTGTCTACTTAAAGTTTATTATCAGTGGCAAATAATTATTATTATTTGGGTGATAATAATCATGATTATTTGTTGGGAAATGAGGCAATGCTGTAGGTGACTTCTGAGGTTTTATATTATTACCCTGAATCTTTATGCTATTAAGTATCCCACAGAAGTCCAGCTCTTGTGTACTCACAGGCGGGGGGCAGAGCCTTGTGCATCCAGATAGGGGTTATGGCATCTCCTCCTCCATCACCTCCCCCTGTCCTCTTTGGCACATTGCACCGTCTAGTTAAGCCCCAAAGCTCATCTGAAAAGAAAATTGCTCCCATCAGCTGCTCCCAATGACATGTTGTCTCAAGGCTGTGGACTGGGCTAGGAAGGTGGGAGGGAGGCTTAGAGCCCATAGAGCCCCAAACCCTCAAGTCACAGATGCAAGAGCAAGCTCGGTGGGTGAGTGCCCAAAGCTAGGACACAAACTCAGTACTCTTCCCTCCGGCAGCCTGGGTACCGCCTCTAGGTCAGGAACAACCCACATTTGTTAAAATATCAGGTAATGTGTATCCAGGTGTCTTTTCACAATGGACCTACTGCCCAGGTATCTGCAACACACATGCAAATGTCATTTCCAACCCACCTGCTGGAGTGGTGTGTTTGGATGGCAAACAAGACTTTGTTCCCTCCAAATGCCTCTGTAGACAGAGTATCCACAGCCACCTTTTCCCAGTGCAGCTGATTAGTGGAAACAAACACAACTGTTGATAGGCACGGCCATTAAAGACATATGCAAAAAAGTTACTTTACAGGGTTTTAACTAAGTCCCTCTAGAAAACCTTTTTGCTTTTCGGACTGGAACTATTTCAGCAAGTAGGTTTTAAAGAGCTTGACATTTGGGTGCCTGGGTGGCTCAGATGGTTAAGCGTCTGCCTTCGGCTCAGGTCATGATCCCAGGGTCCTGGGATCGAGTCCCGCATCGGGCTCCCTGCTTAGCGGGAAGCCTGCTTCTCCCTCTGCTTCTCTCTCTCTCTGTGTGTCTCTCATGAATAAATAAATAAAATCTTAAAAAAAAATAAAGAGCTTGACATTTTAACCATAGCAAGGTGTGGTTTCATATCCATGTGTTGTACTATTTATTGCCATTCTGGAAAAAAAAGTGTAAAATAGAATTGCCTCTCATATAGATCTTTGCGGGGAATTACTTGCAAAATTAATTTACTCCTTAAACTGGAGAAGCATATATAATTGCTGTGGCTAGGGTTGCAGTTTTAAAGAGTGCTGGGAATAGCAATAGGTGAAAAAGAGATTTGGATGGGAGCTTACAAATAATTACTCCATTAGAGTTGGTTTATTAACTTTTGAGATGAAATGAATAGATCTATGGCATACTTGTTCCAGGAACAAATTTTTTTTTTTTTTTTAAAGATTTTTATTTATTTATTCATGAGAGACAGAGAGAGAGAGAGAGAGGCAGAGGGAGAAGCAGGCTCCCAAGGAGCAAGGAGCCTGATGCGGGACTCGATCCCAGGACCCTGAGATCATGACCTGAGCCGAAGGCAGACGCTTAACCATCTGAGCCACCCAGGCGCCCTCCAGGAACAAATTATCTTTAACCTTCTCCATATATCCAAATGCCCATACAACTTTCAAAAATTATGCTGGGCAGCCTTGCTTTTAAAAATGCCTTTCATACAATAGTCATTTGAATGAAGATTCTTTACAAGTTAAATAACTTAGTTGCACATGATTTTTCAGAGCATAGCTTTAAAGTACTGGTGGATCTGAAATGGATGGTGATTTTTATTCTAGTTCTGATTTTCCAGCCGGTTCCTTCCTTTTTGTTTTTTTATAACATGTTGTATAAACTTCCATTAGAACCAGGGACAATCTGAGTCTACGTGTCTTGTCTAGATGCCATATTATTTGTGTCCCCTCTGACTCTCAACACTGTCTTAGAGGATATATTACCTAGTCACCCCAATTATTGTGCAGGTCACACTGAGTTCTGGTGTCTCCCTATGGAGATCCCCATCCTTTTCTTTCTATCCTTGTGTCCTCAATGCCTACAACAGGATCTGACACATGGTAGGTACTCAGGAAATGTTTACTGAAGGATTGAAAACCAGTCACTAAAGGATTGATATTTCTTATCGAGATACATTGATTAAGCCCAGTCTTAGTGATTTCATTCTATTTACTGAATTATGCTTGAGACTATCAGCTAATCAGCAATTGGCCATTATTATGGTGGGGAAAGAAAAAGTCAATGATAGAGTTACAATAACCTACTAGGCAGAGGGAAATGAAGAAGGAGGTAAGTATGATCAAAAGCCAGGGAGTGTCCCAAATACAGCAATGATTCCAGAATCTTTTTATTTAATAGGATCAGCTACTATAAGACCAGTTTGGAAAATGCAATGTACCCTGCAGCCAAAAATTATTAAGATCTTTCAGTATTTACAGTGATATCATGTGCTGGAAAGATAAAATTATTTATGGTGTGTGGCTTGCCTGTGGCTGTATTTGATATATTTTGATCTTTAAAATATAAAAATGTTACTTTATAAAATTATAATGACTGTCTAATCTGAAGAGATCTAGAATACTTGGAGAAATGCATGCTAAGATTCAGTTTTAATTTAGTAGTTTACTTTTATTTAGCAGAATGGTAGAAATAGTAGTTTTGATGTTTAAAATTTATTCCCTTGCTGAAATTATTCCCAAAACATAACTCTCAGAACCACTGAAAACAGAGTAAGGTTTCCTTCTGAAAATGAAGAATATTCAGCTACATTTTCACTGGGTGATTTGAGTATTGCCGCTGTTTAAGGAAATGTCCACTGCGAGCACTCCATGCTCCCAGATTATAAAAGCAATACAACTTTATGTATAACATTCCATCAGTAAAGAAATGCAAGAAATGAAAATTACTTCTTCCCCAGGCCACCCTCCAGAAGTAACCATCACTTTCATTTTCAGTGTAAGCAGGATTTTTTAAAAGAAATCTTTGCGGGGCACCTGGGTGGCTCAGTCGGTTAAGCCTCCATCTCTTGATTTCAGCTCAGGTCATGATCTTAGGGTTGTGGGATCGAGCCCTGCATCGGGCTCTGTGCTGAGCATGGAACCTGCTTAAGATTCTCTCCCTCTTCCCTCTCCCTTTGTCCTTCTTCGTTTGCATTTGCACTCTCTCTGAAAGAAAGAAAAAGAAAGAAAGAAAGAAAGAAAGAAAGAAAGAAAGAAAGAAAAAGAAATCTTTACAATTATAAATATGCTAACATCAATGCAAGGGTACTATTTTCCCAGAGGGCAGTATCTCTTTACTTTTTAATGGTGTATAAATCACTTTCCAGCCATAATGCTAAGATCTAGTGATCCAAAAGATCATTTAATTTAAAAAAAAAATTTTTATTTTGAGATGCTGATAGTCTTGTTATGGACTGAGTATTTGTGCTCCTCCCCCCAAATTCATAAGTTGCAGCCCAAATCCCCAAGGTGATGGTATTTGGAGACGAGCGAGGTCATAAGAATAGAACCCGCATGAATAGGATTAGCGCCCTTGTAAGAAGAGGTCAGCAAGCTGGCTTGCTCTCCTCCCAGCATGTAAGGATACAGCCCAGAGGAGGGCTCTCACCAGAACCTGACCATACCAACACCCTGACCTTGGACTTCCAGCCTCCAGAACTGTGAGAAATAATTTATCTTGTTTATAAACCACCCGGTCTATGGGACTTTGTTATAGCAGCCCAAACTGACTAAGTCTCAGAAGTCGCAAAATCAGTAGAGAGGTCCCAGGCCCTTCACGCAGCTCCCCCTAATGGTTACATCTGATCACTATAGCATGCTAGCTAAGCCAGGAAACAGACAAGGTCATTTCTTTTTGAAACATCCAAGTATTTTGGGACAGTCCTGCTATTTATACACAAGAGGCCCGTAGGATTCTTTATGCCCAAATAAAATTATTCCACAAAGTACCTATATGGTAGAAGGACCGATTAACAAATTTTATTATTAGATGTAATCTGACGTCAAGTTACAGGCCGGATAGATGTCAACACAGAATATTTAATGGGCTTTGGTGGACTATGTGTTGGTTTAAATTCTGTGCCATCCTAGTTTCAAGAAGCTGAATTGAAAGTAACAAATGACATCAGTGGGTCAAACACATGCATACTTAGCAGTAATGATTTTGGAAATAACTTTTTCTTTAAAGTATACCAATGTTTTAGCTGTAAAATAAAACCCTGCTTCTAAGGCTGCCCTTAACATTAGTTTCTCAAAAGCTCTGGGTTTTAACTTATTTGGGAAACACCTACATTTAGTGCATCATTTCCTTCACCCTTGAGATTGCATTCAGCAACATCCAAGAAAACAAATGATAAGGTAATGTGGGTATGACCACAATGTAGTTTTGTAGTTACGAAGTAGGTGGTTTGAGGCTTGGAAAACATGATGGTATATTTTTATAGGTCAGAACTACTGAACAGAGGAAAATAGCAGGTCAAAGGAATCTTTAAAAATCTTTAAAAAACTATTTATTTATTCAAGAAATACTTACTAAAGATCACCTGGTAGGCAGGCACAGGCCTGAGCACTGGGTACATAATGCTGGATTAGACATTTTTTTCACATTTTGACATCTCAGAAATAGAAAGGTAACTAATGGCTAATGGTGCCTAATGGTTTAGACATTTTTTTTTTTCACATTTTGACTTCTCAGAAATAGAGAGGTGGCTTAAAATCACTGTTGGCCACATGGCAGTTTTGATATACTCGTCACTGCCTACACATTTGTGAATTTAGCTATAATTCCTGGGTGTAAAACTGATTAATGGCCACCCTTCAGTGGCTTGGTCAAAAACTCATTTAGGAGGCATTTGAAGAAGGAATATAAGTCTTAGCTGTTGTCTGAAAATCTTCCATTGACCCTTCTAATAAGATCTAGAAAGCACCAACATCAAAACTTGCAAAATGCAGTCAGGACATTGGAAAAAAAATCCTGGAGATAATAGTGGAGTACTCTCTTAAGAGATCCTGAATATATGACATTCTTAATGTCTTAGAGGATAATATCAGGTATAAATATCATTTACATGAAGACTCTAGGTTGAAAAGTGATTCAGAAGAATAAGACTATAAATGTGAATTTATTATAATTATATTAATATGCACACATTATACATGTGTGTAATATATATAACACATTTTATATAAAAATATATATTATATATGTATGAACAGATATGTCTTCCTTCTGCATATATGTAAGGGAGATAAATTATAAAAATCTATGTCTATATAAGTTTATAAAAAGCCAAAGCAATCTAATAGGGAAAGAAATTTTTTCAACAAATGGTGCTGGAACAATGGATATCTATAAGAAAAGAAAAAAAAAACAACCCAACCCCTACTTCACACCATGCACAAAAATTAATTTGGAGCCTTATTATGTGGCTATATGGGTATAAAATTGTTTTATTTTTTTGTATGATTGAAATTTTTCAAAATAAAATGATGGAAAAAATAAAAATTAAATAAATGTAAAGAGTCTATCAATAAATATAAAATAAAAATTATAAATGATAAGTCATTATCTCCTAGTTTAACTGACAGAGTTTTTTCTTTCTTCTTTTTTTCTTTCTTTCTTTCTTTCTTCCATTCTTTCTTTCAAGATTTTTATTTTTTTTAAAGTTCTTTCTACACCCAACACAGGGCCAAACTCACAACCCCAAGATCAAGAGTCCGATGCAAAATTTTTTAAAAAGTATAACCATTGGTTCCAATGAATGAATGAATGAATGAGTTCATAGAGAAACTGGGGCCCAAAAACATTAATTATCCAGGATTATCTAACTAGTAAGGGCTCAGTCTAAGACTTGGTTCTTCCAACAACTCTTCCTTCTAGACCATTTACCTTTGGTTGGGATCCCCAGAAGCAGAGCCTGAGCCAAGGATTCTCCTGTGCAAGTTATTTGTTGAGGTTGTTATCTCAGAAAATCCCGTAAGGATGAAGGGAGTCAGGATAGAGTCAGGGGATTGAAGCAACGTGAAGATGTGTGTTCAGCCAAAGTCCAGCCTCAACCTTGATCTCAAGGGAACCCTGTAGAGGGAGTTTCCCACCCTAGGGTAAGAGCACTGGGCTTATATACTCCTACATCAGTCTGTCAGTGGCTTTAGGTACCCCCACCTTCTCATGTAGGGGGTTGGAGTCTCGGCGGCTCTGAGCAAAGCGGCTCTGAGGTCAGTCCTCTGGGGAAGGTGAGGAGCTGTGACCAAAACTCAGTAGTAGCGTAGGGCATGGGTGCCCTAGCCGGGTAAAGGGTGGGACAGTATTGGCTTGCACTACATCATTGCTGTTCTCAATATTATCAGAGTCATGGCCTAACACAGTTCGTTAGGTGTGGCCCATTGAGATATCGAGTTCCCTGGCTAATGAGTTCCCTGTGAGATATTGCGAGCACATAGCATTTAGCCACTCGGATTGTTCCCAGAGTTAGACAATGTTTACTGCAAAATGCAGTTAAAGAGATACTCCATGTACTGCTTTATCCGTTTACTACAGAGTTCATGAACCAGTGGTCAACAGGCGGGACTTTGGCTCACGGATGTGTTTCAGGTGGCCGGTGCAGTGTTTAAACATTTTTAAAAGACTAGTTGCTGACATTTAAAATGTTGGAGAGTCCTTATAAAGATGTGGATTTCTTGCTGCCATTGATGACTTGGAAGGGCTGATCGCACTGGGCGAGCATTTCAACGCCGAAAAAACTAACCTCCCAACGCTGAGCAAGCTGAGTAGTGGCTGCCCCTTGCCTCCCCCGCCTCCTGGGCCCACCTCTCACTTGCATATGTCTATCATTCAGCCCTGATTTTTTTAGTTTTTAGTTTAGTTTATTATTTAGTTTTAGTTAGCTTTTAGCTTTTTTAGGTTTTAGTTTAGCTACCTCAGGTTTAACTTCCTGGCAATACCTTGAATATGTTTTTTAGAAAATTGAATGAGAAGTGTATATACTTGTCCCAGTTTCCCATCCATATCTAGTATAATTAAACATTTTTTTAAGATTTTTTTTTAAATTTCTCAGAGAGGGAGAGCGCAAGCAGGGGGAGCGGGAGAAGCAGGCTCCCCCCTGAGCAGGGAGTCCGATGTGGGGCTCGATCCCAGGACCTCAGGATCATGACCTGAGCCAAAGGCAGACCTTAACCGACTGAGCCACCCAGGTGCCCCTAAACATTTTTTACTGAAGGATAATGTACATACAGAAAAGTGCATATTTCATAGTGTACAGCTTGATGTATGTTCACAAATTAAATACATCTGTGTAACAGCACTCAAATCATGAACTAAAACATTTCCAGCACCCCCAAAGCCCCCGACCCCCCTTCAGTCACCCCTCTCCTGACCTCTATCAACATAGATTAGTTGTGTCTGGTTTTTATAGTTGATAAAAATGGAGTTGCGTGTTTGGTATAGTTTTAGAAATGCTTTCTGTAGGAAATGTTTGACTCCAGCGTACAATAAAATAATACATTTGGCTGTCCTACCACGCACTTCAAAGAGCGTTCTGTCCTAATCATAGAATAATTGCATTTCCAGTGGGACACAGTTTAATTGCATTGAGTTTTCTGGTATAGTCCTGAGAAGAACTTGGTCATAGAGGACATTGTGTGTGAGAAGCATCATTCGGGTCCATGAGGACTTCCTTCATCCTGGTATTCTACCTCCGAGCATTGGTACCAAGGAGCACGGTTGCTCTCAGAAAAGACTGTGGAATTCCCGAGTGAAATAAGGTTTACCTACAGCAATAGCTTTTGTATTCGGTCGGCAAATGGTGAACGACCCCTAGTCAGTGCCAAGCCCTGTGGAGAGATGGAAGAGAAGCTCTCCCTCCAGATCTCATAGTCTGGCCTGGATAGAAACAAGTGGTTAACTGTTTACAGTTCAGGTGATCAGTGAGATCCAGACTCTCCAGTCAGACGACCCAGGTTTGAAATCAGGTCACCACCAATCAGCTGTGTGGCCTTGGCTCAGCTCCTTAAGCTCTCAGTGCCTCCATTTTTCATGACTGAGAGAGGTTATAATATTACATCTCCTAGTTATGAGAGTGATCATATTACAACTGGGGTTATAATAGTACCCACCTCATGGGGCTGCTGGGAGAATGAAATGAAATCAAGTAGATAGAGAGCTTGGCACAGTGCCAAACACATAGTGACAGCTCACTAAATGTCACCATGATGATTATTGCAAGGCATAGGAGGGGAACTGACAAGGGGTCCTAATCCAGGGCAGATGGGGAAGGGGTTGGGGGAGAGGGATAACCCAGAAAGCCTCACTGTGGGCGATCCTCCCGCTCAGCTTTGGAGCTGTCCTTCAAGAGTTAACCAGATGTTACCCAGCTCAACCGAAGGGAGAAAGGACTGGAATGGGGTGAAGAGTGGAAAGGTGTTTAGGAAGAAGGAATAGTCTATGCAAAAGACGAAAGGCATGATTCAGCAGGACATGTTCTGGGGCACTGCGCTCCAGCTCATTTGCCTGGAGAATCTCTGAAGTGGCAGGAAATGAGCCTGGCAAAGTACATGAGGGTCATATTTATGCAGAATGTTAGGGAAAATTATAGAAAACCTAGCAATTAGGCCAAGTAGATTACTGCACATGCTTCCAATGTCCTACTGAAGCCATGAGTAAGAGGCCCACCCGAAGATCACGCTGTTGTCCAGGTGGACTGTAGCATTGTGTGATCTGGCCACATACTATTACTTAAGGACTCAGACTTCGGGAAGTTCCATGAAAATTAGTAGATTTGTGTCTCGCAGAGATGCAAATAAATTCTGTCTGGTAGAAAAGTTCATCTCAAGGGTTGCAGTTTATTGCCTTGTAGGACATTAAACAGTTTTGTATGTCATTTAGCAAACTTATTCTAACTCTCTTTTTTGAAAAGGTCTATATAAAACCTCAGTTCCACAGATGTTTCTCTTTTTTTGAAAGATTTATTTATTTTTGAGAGAGAGAGAGAAAGAACACGAGTCGGGGGGAGGGACAGAGGGAGAAGCAGACTCCCCGCTGAGCAGAGAGCCCAACACGGGACTCAGTCCCAGGACCCTGGGATCATGACCTGGGCCGAAGGCAGACGCTTAACCGACTGAGCCACCCAGGTGCCCTCCTCAGATGTTTCTTGAACCAGATTTATTTTCTTACTGGTTTCCTCACTAATGAATTCAACAAATTTTAGCATTTTTCTAGATTTTTCAGTTTTAAAAATTATGCTGAGAGTTATTGATTTTAACCTGAAACGAATAGGAAAATATTAAAGTATTTTATGCAGGAGAATGACGTAATTATAGCAGCGCTGTAGAAAGTTCGTTTTTGCAGCAGCGTGGCAAGGAGCAAGTCGCTTATGTGAAAGTTAAGTTTGGAAGCCAGTGGACACTTGGTGAAAGTAATGATAAGAATTTCCGAAAATCCTGGGGGCAGGTAGTAATTTCTGTATGGAAATCTCATCATGTATAGAACCAAAGAGGAATGATATTCACATTGCAGTTTAGAAGGATGTCCTGTATATTGATATATGTTAACAACATTATGGTAATGAGTGATCATAAATATTTCAAATAGATAAAAGAAGTTGTGCCCTAGGGTTCCTGTTGGAAGCACATCAGCCACATTCCCTTGGATATGCGGGGAGAAGAATGCGGTGTAGCTTGCCTGCAACTGGGAAGAAAGCCAGCTTATCTGATGTGAAGCTGTCTCTGACACTTCTTTCCTCTTCCCATATTCTCCAAACCCAGGAGGTGAAGTGATACGAGAAAACATGTTGGGAAGCTCACATTCTCTGAGAACACTGCCCCTAGAGGGAGATATTAGGGCTGGAAGGAGATAATATGATTCCTGCCCTTGGCATTTTGAACCATTGGAATGGACAGGTATTTTGCGTACTGCTGTACCAGTTGTGCACTGCACAAAGGAGTCCTTATCTGGAGAGGCACCATTTACATGGTAGGCGTTTTAGATCTGGATAAATTTTCTGGCAGTTGGCATTAAAGCCTTGGATCAGGAGTTCCCTTTTTTGTACAGAGGCACCAAATTAACTGGGGTTGCCTTGTGAATGACTTCTTTTTTTCAGTGTATTTAAAACATGCTGATATATTAGATTCCTAGGATTTTCAGGGCTGGCATTCTGAAGGGTTTTTCTCCTATTGTACATTACTATACTAGTTTTTCTTCCTTAAGATATATCGGTTTCTTCAAAGTTCTGGAAGCTGAGCTGAAGCCAGAAATTCTTTGCTTTACTGTTTTATTTTCACCATGTGTCTATAGATGACTCTTGTCATCTTTAAAAACTGCTCAGCATCAGGGATGTAGAGTGATATACTTGATGTTGGGTTTGTGAGTTTAAGCCCCACGTTGGTTTTAGAGATTACTTAAAAATCTTAAATATAAATAAATTAATTAATTAAATAAATTAAATAAAAACTGCTCAGCATCTATTCCCCCTTTAAAACATTATCCTGGTTTTCCTGTAGGGAACCATTTCTTTTTCTCAGACACGTGGTTTAGATGGGATTGATTTTACCCTCAGTTCTAGGACAGGGCCCTGATTGGTTTAAATCACCATGTTGACTGGCTTAGGAAAAGTAATATAACCCGATGAGAACTAGTGAGAGAAGATGTTTGCTGGGGCCATTTTGCTGCCATACAAGAGGAGGGCCTAAAGCTGCTGGAGGAAGGGCAATTGGTATGAGAATAAATCTAAAAACATAGAAGGAGTTTTCTACGGTGACATCATTTGGGCCCTGAATCACACTGCTCCTAAAGACAGCCTTGCCTTTGGGTATTTTGGTTATATGATCCAACACAGTCCATTTATTGTAAAGGCAACTTGAGGTTTTGGAGGTTTTAAGGGGGAGGTTGGTTTTGTTTTGTTTTGATTTTTGTCATATGAAACACGCAGATCCTTACCTGATATATTCTATTTTTGATGTAATTTAGATTTTTAGACCAATGATTGAAAGGATGAATCTAGGCTCTGATAAATCATTTTATTTTATTTTATTTTTAAAGATTTTATTTATTTGACAGAGAGAGACACAGCGAGAGAGGGAACACAAGCAGGGGGAGTAGGAGAGGGAGAAGCAGGCTTCCCGCTGAGCAGGGAGCCCGATGCGGGGCTCGATCCCAGGACCCTGGGATCACGACCAGAGCCGAAGGCAGACGCTTAACGACTGAGCCACCCAGGTGCCCCTCTGATAAATCATTTTAAAAAACAACTATTTGCTCCTAAAAGCACTTAACACGAATTGCTGGCAAGAGAGCTTCATATTATTTGAAAATTGCAGTTAGACTTTTTCTGGCCTTTAATCAGAACTGAGTACCCTGATAGCTTTCTTGATATTTTCCTTTTGTAAAAAAGAACTTCACTTCACGTGTGTAGCAGTATGGGTCGAACTAGGAGAGAGAAGAATACAGTAGATTGAATAGGGGACGTTTTACATAAAGGAGTATTTCACTAAAATAAAAGATTAACTGTAAGATAAAAGAGCAAATATATGGTACCCTAATGCTGAGGGAGCATACCCAAGGAAGACCAAACTTGGAAGATGTTTAGATCTCACTGAAGAAGGTATGGTTCAACCCACTGGACAGCAGAGAATTTCTCCTTTTCTTTTTCCTCTTCTCTTTTTCCTCTTTGTTCTTTGTGAACTACGGAGTGACCCAGAGCGAGGCACAACCACGAAATGAGGTAGTCAGTACTGTCCCGACCCCCTAGTTGGGGCTGTTGGTATTGCACACCATCTTGGGTTTCTCCCCAGCCAGCACCTGAGTCTCTGGTGTCTTTGTCCTAGAATGGCCCTCAGGCTGCAGGAAGCCTTGTTGCAAATGCTTGGCGGTTTCCAAGCATCCTTCCCCTAACAAGTCCTTAACTCCAGTGGAAGTGAGCCAGAATGAGCCCCAGTGGGATGTGGCCGGCTATTGCACTTCGGCTTGGCTGTCTGTTCCACTGTCCTCTACCCCTTGTCTATCCTGGAAATGCTTCCTGCTGTGTCACTTTCTTTTTTTTTTTTTTCCCCCAGTAAATCAATATCAGTTTATCTATCTTTTTTTTTTTTAAAGATTTTATTTATTTATTTGAGAGAGAGAGCACATGAGAGGGGGAAGGGTCAGAGGGAGAAGCAGACTCCCTGCCGAGCAGGGAGCCCGATGCGGGACTCGATCCAGGGACTCCAGGATCATGACCTGAGCCGAAGGCAGTCGCTTAACCGACTGAGCCACCCAGGCGCCCTTATCTACCTTTTTAAGTTAAATTTTGTTAGGTAACATACAGTGCAATATTGGTTTCTGGCGTAGAATTCAGTGATTCATCACTTACATGTAACACCCAGGGCTCATCACAAGTGCCCTCCTTAATGCCCATCCCCCATCTAGCCCAGCCCCCACCCACCTCTCTCCATCAACCCTGTTTGTTCTCTGTCGTTAAGAGTCATTATGGCTTGTTTCCCTCTATCCTTTTTTTCTTTCCCCCCTTCCCATATGTTCATCTCTTTTCTTTCTTAAATATCTGATATGTCACTTTCAAGTGAATCCTGGTTCTGGGGTCTGTTTCTGGGAAATTCAAACTAAGACATTCCTCTTTAGCAGTCGGGAAATTGAGAGGTAAATTATCCAAGCTCTAAATAAATAACTAAATAGATGATAGATAGATAAATAAATAGGTAGGTAGGTAGGTAGGTAGATAGATACATAAATAGAAAGAAAATAGATAAAATATAAATAAAGTGGTTGACACTGAGATCTAAACCTGGCTTTCTTCTGATTCTCCAGTCTGCATACCTGGCCATAATATTCAATACTGCTTCATGAAACAAGGTCATCGATTAACATGTAAGTATGTCTGGAGAAGGGCCGCTCTGGAAACAACATGGCTAGGCATGGCCAGCTACCCCGAGCCAGCCGCCTCTATATCCCAGTGCCGGGGTTCTTTAAAGTTAGTTCTCTGAGGGCAGACTGTGCTGTATTGCGCTTTGCTTTCCCCTCCCAGTGGCCCCTAGCCAACTTACCAGTCTCCAAGCATCGGGGACTGATACCCAGCTATGATAAACTTTGCACTATGCCATAGTGAAAAGGGGAAAAAAAATGTCAGTATGGTAAATTTTGCATGACACCCAATGTATTCAGTTTAAAGGACTCTTCTTTATTCTGAGAGATTCTGTCCTTTCTACATTTTTAATGTTTAAATATCCTTTTTAATATAAGATAATAACAGTAAAAGTAGATAGCAGTTGATTTTTAAAGAAATGGTCCAATGTGACAAAATTAAAGTTGGCAACCTTGTCATTACAGATTTTTTGAAGGCAGGGTGGGGGTTGCAGGGCAGTTTTGTTCATCTTAAAATTCAGTAGTCTATAATTGAGTGTCTTGGGAGGAGAGGGTGGTATAGGACCAGCAGGTGTCCGGCAACCTTCTTATTTGAGCAGAACCCACCCTTAATCATGACCACCAGTGTTAATCAGGATCGTTTTGACAGCGGGGCGCCTGGGTGGCTCAGTCGGTTAAGCGTCTGCCTTCGGCTCAGGGCATGATCCCGGGGTCCTGGGATCGAGCCCCGCATCGGGCTCCCTGCTCAGTGGGGAGCCTGCTTCTCCCTCTCCCTCTCCCCCTGCTTGTGTTCCCTCTCTCGCTGTGTCTCTCTCTGTCAAATAAATAAACAAAATCTTAAAAAAAAAAAAGGATCGTTTTGACAGCAAGTGACAGAAACCCAATGATTTTAGACAAAAGGTGATTTTGCAAGATTCTCATTACTTCGAGAAGGTGCTGGTAGGCCCCACAGACGATGGAACTAAGTGCTCAAAAACCACTGTGACTCTCCATCTTCCCGAGTATACCAGTTATGTATTGCCATATAACAAGCCACCCCAAACCTTAGGAGCTTGAAACAATGACAGTCATTTATTATGATCATGAATCTGCAGTTTGGACAGGGTTTGCCATGGATGGGAAGGCTCATCTCTGCCTCTCGTGGTATCAGCTGGAGGCCTCAGCTAAGGGGTGGGGGATCTGCTTCTAAGAGAGTTCAGTCAGGCTGGCAAGTTAGTGTTGTCACCTGGGAGGTCAGCGGGGGCGAGGGCTCCAGACGTCTCTCTATGTGGGTCTATCCATGTGGCTACTCAGAGCATGGGAGCTAGATGCCAAGGACAGGCCTCCGAGAGAGAGCCAGGAGGAAGCTGTGTTGCCTCTGTGAGCTGGCCTCAGAGTCCGATAGTATCTCCCGACCTTCCTCTAGCAGTGGTGGCAGTCACAGGGGCCCACTGGTCTCATAGGATGGGGTCAGTCATAGGGAGTAGCTAGGTTCTAGAAAAGCATGTGGGATGAGAAATATTTCCGTGGCCATTTTTTGTAAACACAGTCTGCCATATTGTCTTCATTCCCTGGGGTGGGTTTCTTCCAGGTATGGACAACATGGCCACTCATGATTCTCAGGCCCCAGTCTTTAGCCCCTCTTGCCTTTGGCCCAGTTTGGGGTGGATCTTTGTGGTAATTATGGTGGTGAGAGATTGAATAATGTGGTTTGGCTTATTTTGAGTAAGGGGCCTACTACTCTACCAATCACTGTGGCCTAAGGGGCGAGCATGGGATTAGGGATAAGGCACAGAGCCAGAAGAGGGGAGGAGTGCTATCATGAGCTGACAGATCTATAGCTGGGTGCCACAGGCAAGAAGTCCTGACCTTAAGGTTTGCTCTCTTGGAGGACTTGCTATAAAGCCTGCTCTTCCAGAGTGACAAGGCATGCGGCCAGGGCCCCGATAAATGGGCTCCCTGGTTACAACCGTAAGAGAAGACTTGTAGGACTTTATGGACCCAATTCTGAGAATATAACTACAGCTTTGGGTGGCAGTTGTAGAGATTTATATTTAAAGAAACAAACCCAGCCAGCTTAGCAATAAATGGGATTCATTTCTTTCCGGAAGTTTCTGCCCTGAGAAGGGATGAAGTTTCAAGCTATATAATCCTTAATGGCTGCAAGCAACCCACATATGTGTCTCAAAACAACTTCTTTGGTTGAACACTTCAGCTTTTGAATGCCAACTTTGGCCCTGAAAAACAAGAAGCCACTTAAGACCATCTGAATAGAATCTAGATATTTGGGGGCCAGATATTCAAGACCTTCCACAGTCTGGCTCCAGTTAAAAAGGACCACCATTTCCACTACCAATTTAAGCTGTAACAAGTAGAATTTAAAATAACGTTTTAAATGCCTTTCAATCATTTTCTTTTTCACCTTTGGTAGTTTCCAAAGGAGGTGACTTATGGGCCACTTTTGTGTTCTTCTTCATGTTTTCCTGTATTTTAGGAAACCTAATAAGCACCATTTTGGGGGAAATAAAATTCTTCCCTCAACAGAGGGTTCCTCTCAAACCTGTCACGCGCTGCTGGAACTCTTCAACGGGAAAGAACATCCTGTCGGGCAAGGCTGTCCATCTTCTGTCGCCAGATAGTTATCACCCTGAGAAGGTTATTACATTAAACCTGAACCTGCCTCTCTCTCACCCAGGAGTGCACTTCTGGGCTCTGGACCAAGGCGCACAATCCTACTGTTTCCCCCAACTGCCTTCTGGATATTTTAAGATCCCCATCAAGTTCATCCCACACGATCCATCCTGGCTCTTTGTCACCAGTGAATCCTACCCAGGGTTCACCATCCTGGTTTTCCTCAGGATGGGCCTTAATTTTCAATATTCCCTCTGGCAGTGGAATGCCTGTGTTCGATTCAGTATATCTTCATTCCTTCACCAAGTATGCACTGGGCACCTATTACCAGCCAGGCTCTGGAATCCAATTAAGGGCAAGGAGGACCTGATCCCTACCTCACCAGGCTTAGTGTCTCAAAGAAGATGGACTGTGAGAGTATCAGGGGCTGCTATTTCTCAGGATCATGACTCCTTTTTCTCTTAAAAGTTTTCTCCTAAAACTGTGTCATCTTAGTTGGTTTCTTTTGCACATGGATGGGGACAAACCCAGGCGCCTGGTCTCCCATACCTGTGTGGTCTTATTTAGTTTATACTTACATATGGCTGCAGTTTCCATTTTATCTTGCGGGTTTCAGCTCAGCATTCTGATGTGTTGAAATCATTTAAATATGCATTGTGCCGTTTTTAAATTTGCCCTTTCTCCCAGTTTGGGGTCATCGACAAAGTTGCTGAGTGTGACTTTTAAGATTTGTGTTTTTAAATCAAGAGTTGATTTTACAAAATGTGGACAAAGCGATAAACGGTACCCCATGAAATACCACATCAATTCAAAGACCCTTATATATACTTGAATGAATGATTATGTACTTTTCTCTGACATTTGATAAAATTTCCTTTTCTAAAGTCTCTTTGCTTGCTTTTTTCTCCATCAACTGTTTTTTCTAGAGAGTCTGGCAGTTCAATGTCGCTAGACTAGTCGTGGCACCTCAAACATAATTCAAGACAGAACTGAGTTACAAAGAACTATAATATCGGTACATCAACACAAGTATCTGTTGTCTGGAGGATTGCCCAAATTATCACAGCTCCACTACCCCCTCCCCCCTTGCTCCTTTAGAAAGGAGAATTGGGTCATTTGATATAAAGCCCAATTTAACTTCATTTGTAAGTATCAAAAAGAGACAGCTTCGAAAGAATAGCTAAGGTCAACAAAGGCATCTGCTAAAGAATTTTGTGGGTAATTTTAAAGGCACGGACTCGTCATGAAGGTTCTATTTTTAAATGCTTATTGTTGAGAACATCAGGTATCAACAGGAAAGCAAATCCTACTGAGCGAGATCAGATCATTGAGACAATGGGTTGTCCAGCCACTGCTCCAAAGCTTCTGACTGAGCCTGCCGAGAGTTCCAGGTCTCTTCCCAACCCTGGAGCAACTTCTGGTCCCATGGGCTTCACAGAGCCTCGATCAGAGGCAGATCCTGGATGATCTGTCATTCTCTGGCTTGTGTGGGGGGCTCACATTGAGGCAAGACCGGGAAATAAAAACAGTCTCTGCTTGTGCCCATGCAGTTCATGCCTCAGGGCTGGATGCAGGCACGTGGGTGTGTGCATGTGTGCGTGTGTGTGTGGACGCAGGTGGACTCCTTGTCGGCATAGACCCATCTCTGCTCAGTGGTTTTGGAACATACAGTGTGCCGATCAGGTAAAATTCCAAAACCAAATATTGCTTCTCATCTTGTTGTTTACAGGGACTGACAGATTTCTTTTATTATCAAAATTACACTTTATGGGCCGCCCGGATGGCTCAGTTGGTTAAGCGACTGCCTTCGGCTCAGGTCATGATCCTGGAGTCCCGGGATCGAGTCCCAAGTTGGGCTTCCCGCTCGGTGGGGAATCTGCTTCTCCCTCTGACCCTCTCCCCTCTCATGCTCTCTCTCACTCTCTCTCTCTCCAATAAATAAATCTTGAAAAAAAAAGTTACACTTTATGCCTTCCAAGAAGTTTATGGACTCTTCACATGTGGGAGTGGGTCTGGTTTGATCATCTTGGAAAGCAACAGTCTGGAAGTGCTTAGAGAACTTAGGTGTGCAAATATGTACTGCTAGTCCAGAGTTCCCCACTCCTGGGTATAAGCCTCAGAGAAACTCATTCCTACATCCACAAGGACACGTGAGAACATTCATTGCAGCATCCTATGTGTGAGAGAGGGTGATGGTGTCCATCACTAGGAGTGTGGAAAAGTAAGCTGTTGAAGAGAGGCAGACCATGGAATTCTTGCATCAGCTAGAATGAATGAATTGAAGACATACACAATAATATGGACAGATCTTGAGAATAAAAGGTTGAATGATTAAACTTTAAAAATAGAGGGAGATTTAAACTAGTGCTATTCCAAGTATGGCCCACGGCCCGGCAGCCTCAGCATCCTCAGGGAACCTGTTATGAATGTAGGCTCTTCAGCCCCACACAGATCTGCAGAATCATGTCTGGGGTGGGGCCAGGAATCTTTGTATTTCTCCAGGTAATTCTGGTGAAGCTAAAGCCAGGGTACCATTTACATGCATTTCAAATGCATACACACATTACACAATTCTCTGGACTTTTTCTAAGGCAGGGTCATGACCAAGGACTACACATTGCACTATATGCTCATAGAGAGAATCCAATAAAATAAAATGAATACAAGAGGGAGGCATGCCTCAGAGAGAAGATGATAGTGAGTGATAAGCTAATACGAGTAACGTAATTTTGTAATTGAGGTTAAAAATATTTGATTCAGAAAAGCCCAACAAACAACTGGAGAAAGAGGGACATCAGAAGCAGAGGGAATCTCTTTTGCCTCAAGTTTTGAGTCTGCTGACTCCTGCGGCCAACAGAGGGATACGCAGTGAGTTGAGCTGTTTGGGCCTGTGTATGGATAGAAAATCAGTTCTTCCCACTCCTGCTAAGCAAATATTTAAAAAGCATCACTTTGAGGGGATGCCAAATTATGAGCCTGCCCAAAATGTCCACTAATTTTATTCTGGCCCTGAGTGGGTTACCTTGTTTTAAGACACCTATAAAGCAGGCAAGAGGCCAATGCACGTTCTCCAGGAACCATTTAGCCGGCAGATCACGTAGAACCTGGCCAGAAAACCGGGTCTCAGGAGCCCTTGGTCCAACGAAAGAGAAGCTGAAATGACCATAGAATGGCCAGGCTCTCCTGTTTTGTTTTGTTTTGTTTTCTCTTTTGTTTGAGAATCTTCCTTTTAACTGTTGGGAAAAGTAGAGTGGTGGTTTCCTTGGCTGAGTCCTCAAGCGTTAAGTAAGGAAGGTGCCAAAGGATCAGAGGCACCTCAGAGGTGTGGTGGTGAACGGGCTGGTACCATCCTGATGAGGGGCCCCAGGAGTTGATGGCAAAGATCTGCAGGCTGGGAGTGCACACGGCTGGGTTCCCACTGGATTCTGAGAGCAAGAATCATATATGGATATTCGAGGGACTCAGAATAACCAAAACAACCAAAAAGGAAGAACTATGCTAGAGGACTTACACTTCTCTATTTCTAAACACACTCTAAAGCTACAGTAATCTGGACCGTGTTGGTATGGGCATAAGGATAGACATGGGTCAATGACATAGAATTGAGAGTCTAGGGGGTGCCTAGCTGGCTCAGTCGGTAGAGCATGCGACTTTTGACTTCAGGGTCATAAGTTGAAGCCCATGGGTGTGGAGCCTACTCAAAAAAAATTTTTTTTAATTAAAAAAAGAAGGAAGGAAGGAAAGAAAAGAAAGGAAAAGAAAAGAAAAGAAGAGAAAAGAAAAGAAAGAATTGAGAGTCTGGAAAGAAACCCATTTATCTGTGGTCAGTTTGTTTTTGACAAATGTGACAACACCATTCAATGGGACAAGAAGTCTCTTTAATTAATTGTGCTGGGACAGCTGGATAACCACATGCAAAAAAATGAAGTGGCCCTCACCTCATGCCATATACAAAACTGAGCTGAAAATGGATTAAAAACCTAAATATAAAAGCGAAAACTACAAAACTCTTAGAAGAACACATAGGCTTAAATCTTCATGACTCTGGATTAGGCAATAGTTTGTTAGGTATGACACCAAAAGCAGAAGCAAGAAGAGAAAAAGTAGGTAAATAGGGCTTAATCAAAATTTAAAATTTTCGTGCTGCAAGGATGCAATCAAGAAAATGAAAATGAAAAGAAAATCCACTGGATGGCAGAAAATATTTGCAAACCATGGGTTTGACAAGAGACTTGTAACTAGACTATATAAGGAACTCTTACAACTCAATTTTAAAAACACAATCAACTTAAAAATGAGTGAAGTAGGGGGGTTCCTGGGTGGCTCAGCAGGTTAAACATCTGACTCTTGATTTCAGCTCAGAGCATGATCAGGGTTGTGGGATCAAGCCCCATATTGGGCTCCACGCTGGGCATGGAGCCTGCTTAAGATTTTTTTCTCTCCCTCTCCCTCTGGGCCCCATCTCTCTAAAAAATTAAAAAACGAGAACGAAGGATCTGAATACACATATCCCTAAGAAGATATACACAAATGGCTAATAAGTACATGAAAAGATGTTTACCATCATTAGTCATCAGGAAAATGCAAATCAAAACCTTAATGAGATGCCACTCATACCCACTAGGATGGCTATAATTAAAAGATGGATAATAACAGGTGTTGGTAAGTATGTGGAAAGCTTGGGACATTTTGTGCACTGTTGGTGGGATTGCAAAATAACATTGCCACTGTGGAAAACAATATGGCAGTTCCTCAAAATGTTAAATATAAAGTTACCATATGATCCAGCAATTCCAGTCATCGGAGTATACCCGAGAGAACTGAAAACACATGTCCACACAAACACCTGAACGTGTATGTTCATAGCAGCATTTTTCATAGTAGCTAAAAAGTGGAAATGACCCACATGTCCACGAACTGATGAATGTGGTATAGCTATGCCATGGAATATTATTCAGCCATAAAAAGAAATGAGGTACTGATCCATGCTACATGAATGATCCTTACAAACATTATGCTGAGCGAAATAAGCCAGACACAACAGACCACATATTGTGGGATGCCATGTATATGAGATGTTTAAACAGGCATTTCCATACAGACAGAGAGTAGATATAAGTGGCCTCCAGCAGTTGAGGGCAGGGGACAATGGGCAGTGACTGCCAATGGGGATAGAGTTTCCATATAGGGTGACCAACCTTCTCGGTTTGCCCGGGACCGGGAGATTTCCCTGGGGACGTGGTAGGACTTTCCATACTCAAGCTGGGACAGTCCCAGGCAGACCAGGGTAAACTGGTCACCCTATTCCATATCTGTAAATGTATGTGTCATATTTGGTTGTCTCTGAGCTGCTTCCTAGCTCACAGATTCTTTGAGATTTTATTTGTGAAAAACAAACAAACAAACAAACACATACCCAAAGACAAAAAACAAGAAAAGCCTGTTTTTCTTTCCCTGTATGGTAGACGATACTCCCTGGGCAAGCTGCGGTCATACCTTAGTCATTCCCAGAGTAACAGCCAGCAGCAGCGTCCCCTGGTTGTGGGAGAAGGCATGGGTACCATGTATCTAAACTCAGTCCCTGACCCCAAACTAATTAAATCAGAACATCTAGGGATGGGACGCAAGCCATGAGTATTTTTTTAAAGACTTTATTTATTTATTTATTTCAGAGAGAGTGAGAGTGAGAGAGATCACAGAGGGAGAGGAAGAGGGAGAAGCAGACTCCCCACTGAGCAAGAGCCTGATGTGGGGCTCGATCCCAGGACCCAGGCTCCCCATGAGTATTTTTTTTTTTTTTGAAAGCTGCCCAGGTGATTCAAGTGTGCAGCTCCGTGTGAGAACCAATGGCAATGTGATCTGACAGCTGCCCAGCCCCCTTTCCCTTTACTTCCAACTGGCACCAGCCTCTCCCATGATTGGATCACCAGCTGCTGAGGAATATGAGCTGAGCCAATCAGAGTCACTCTCAGGAATTTGAATGAAGACATTTTGGGGGAAGCTTGAGAAAGGCTGGAGAGGCCATGGTAGGTCACAGGTGGAGGATTGGGGAAGGTTGAGGGAAGAGCAGGGGCCAAAGGAAATTGAGGAAGACCAAGGAACAGACAGTGAGCCAGACAGGGACCCAGCCAGATACGCAGAAGGTTTGCGGACCAGCTGTGCTAGTCCTGCCCTGCTTCCATCCCAGGGTTTTCCTAATTCTAGTCCATTGCAATGCTATATTGTATTGTCTGTAGACAGCTACAACAATATCTCCATCCCGCAGTCTCTCCTCAGTGTGACCTCACCACTCCCCCCACTGGGAGATGGCTTGTAACTCCTCTCTCCTTGACCTTATGCTGGAGCCAATGAATGCAGCGCAGCTGGGCCCCCTGGGTGACTCAGTCGGTTAAGCAGCTGACTCTTCATTGCAACTCAGGTATGATCTCCGGGTCCTGGGATGGAGCCCCATGTTGGTTTCCGGGCTCAGTGGGGAGTCTGCCCGAGGATTCTCTCTCTCCCTTTCCTGCTGCCCTGCCCAAAATAAATAAATAAATCTTAAAAAATAAATAAAAGAATTCAGTGCAAGTAACACTATGTGACTTTCAGGGCTAGGTCAGAAAAGCCATACAGCTTCCAACCTGTTCTCTTGGGATCTTGACTCAGGGAGGTCTGAGCCGCCATGTAAGAAATCTGACAACCCTGAGACCCAATGTGAGTAGGGCACGTGTGGGCTGTCCAGTCGACAGTCCCAGCTGAAACTAGCCATCCAGTCATCCCCCACCAAGGCACCGTATTGGACCCAGACAAAGCCATCCACTGGCTGAGTACCACTGAGTGACCTTAGTCAACACCACGAGAACTGCTCGGCCTGAGACCTGCCCCCATTGCTGACTCACAGAATCCATGAGATAATAAAATGGTTGTTGCTTAATCAACAAAGTTTGGTGTACTTTGTCACACGGCACCAGTACCTGGAACAGGTACCCTAAGAAAATCTGTATTCCTTGTTATCAAAAGAGCGTGACAAACCCACCCCTCTCTATCTCTCAGGGTCTGTCCCCATTCCTAACTCACCTTAATTTAGTTTTCATCAGGCCCCAAGCCCCCAGCCACCAACCTCCCACTACCAACAGGTGAACTTGAATTGTGGATAGGAATTGCTGATGATTTTCAGTCAGAATCATTCCTAAAAACCCACAGCACGATTATAAACCCACAGCACTATTAAAAGTAATATGAGAAAATATAAGCAATGTGGTTTTTTTTTTATAAGACAGAGAAAGCACATGCAAGGGGGTTGGCAAAGGGAGAGGGAGAGAGAGAATCCCAAGCACAGAGCCGGACACAGGGCTCAATCTCACAACCCTGAGATCATGACCTGAGCCGAAACTGAGTCAGACCAACTGAGTCACCCAGGTGCCCTGCAATGTATTCTTTAAATTGTGGTAAAATATACATAACATGAAACCTACCATTTTAACCATTTTTAAGTGTACATTTCAGTGCTATTATGTGCTTTCCTGTTGTTGTACAATCACCACCATCATCCATCTCCAGAACTTTTTCATCCTATAACCCTGAAACCCCACATCCATTAAACAACTCTCCATTTTTCCCCCTCAGCCCCTGGCAACCACCATTCTCCTTTTTGTCTCTGACTTTGACTACTCTAGGTACCTCATGTAAGTGAAAACATACAGCATTTGCCCTTTTATGTGTGGCTTATTTCACACAGCACAATGTCTTCAAGGTTCATCCATGTTATGGATGTGTCATAATTTCCTTACTTTTTAAGGCTGAATAATATTCTGTTGCATGTATATAGCTCTTTTTGTTTATCCATTCATCCATTGATGGACACGTGGGTTGCTTCCATCTTTTGGCTGTTGTGAATCATGCTGCTATGAACATGGCCGTGCAAATATGTTTGAGTTCCTGCTTTCACTTTATCTGAGAGAGAGAAAGAGAGAGGAGAGGCAGAGGAAGAGGGAGAGAGAATCCCAAGCAGACTCCACACTGAGTGCAGAATTCCATATGGGGCTTGATCTCACGACCCTGAGATCATGACCTGAGCTGAAACCAAGAATTCGACGCTTAACCGACTGAGCCACCCAGGCATCCCCGGCTTTCAATTGTTTAGGAAGTGGAATTGTTGGATCCTGTGGTAATTCTGTTTTTACCAAGGAATCACTGTATTGTTTTCAAAAGCAGTTGCACCATTTTACATTCTCAGTAGCCATGCACAAACCCTCCAATTTCTGCATATCATCACGAACATGGGTTGTCGTTTCTTTCTTCCTTTCTTCTTTTCTTTCTTCCTATCTTGCTTCCTTCCTTTCTTTTCTTTTCTTCTTTCTTTCTTTCTTTTTTTCTTTCTTTCTTTCTAGCCATCCTAATGGATAGAAGGTGGTATTATGGTTTTGATTGCATTTCCCTAATGATCAGTGATGTTGAGCATCTTTTCATGGGCGTATTGACCATTTGTATATTTTCTTTGGAGAAATGTCTATTAAGCCCTTTGGCCACTTTTTGATCAGGTTGTTTGGTTTTTTTGTTATTGAGTTGTAGGTGGTCTTTATAAATTCTGAATATTAGCCCTTATCAGATACATGGTTTGTAAATATTTTCTCCCATTCTGTGGGTTGTCTATGAGCAATATTAAAAGAGTTGGGGAAGACTTCCTAAGCATGATACCAAAACAGAAGTTATAAAGGAAGTAATTGATGGATTTGACTACACAAAAACATGTGTTGGCTATGATAAAAATACCATAAACCAAATCAAAAGTCAAATGACACAGGAAATTTTTTTGGCAATATCCAGCAATGGATTTTTAATATACTGCAAGTAAAATCCAATCAGCAAAAAATGAACTTCAATAAAGTTAAATAGGGCAAGAGACAGAAATATGGAGTTA
>NC_138369.1:61120501-61170091 GCF_054177405.1 Leptonychotes weddellii
CATTTCCTGTAAGTTGCTGACCGCTTAATGCAAACAACTTTATCCCTGACTTTTGCAATGCTGCTGTCTGAAGACTGGCCACAATTTTTGCAGAAATGATAGCCCTGTAAGAAAATTGCTGGTTTTTGGTCATGAACATACCAACTGTAAATTCAATCCCATTGGTAATTTTGTGGTGTTTGGCTTTAATGACCCGTTGTGTTTTTTATTTGATGAGCAAGTCCTTCTGAGTGTCTCACATTTTTTGCAAGTAAACTTCCTTCCTTTTCTAAATGCCATTATCTCTGAGTCTTGACTTCACTGGTAATCAATGAAATGCAAATTAAAATATCAAGATACTGTTCTCACTTATTAAATGGACAAAATTGTCTTTTTTCAAGATATTGCTGAATGCCAGCTAGATGGGCCCACCTGCAGGACGGCATGACAAATATATTTATTGAGAGCTTTTAAAATATACCCTTGAAACCCTGTAATTCTAGTACTAGCAATTCAACCAATGGATATAATTAAGTCGTATATCCTAAAATAAAAAAAAGAACACTAAAATGCCATCAACTTACAAATAGTTAAACACATTTTCTAAGAATACTTAATGGCCTGGGAAAATGTTCTTGATTTAATGTAAAATGAGAAAAGTGGGATCATATAGGGCGATGGAAATTTTGATAATAAAACCATATATATGGCATTAAAAATTTTGAGGAAAAAAAGAAAACATTTTAGTTACCACCCCTTCCCCTTCTTTAATGGAAAAGAAGAAATTATTCTATTTTCGTGCCATTTAATAACAGGACACTAAAACTTATTAAGTTCAATTAATTTGGAATTATATGTAATGTTCTGCATTAAGGTCAGCTAAGGTGGGTGGGACTGGATGTGGTGGTTAGAAATGAAGAAAAGAAGCGGGAGGGAGAAAGAGAGAGAGCATCATGTAGGGGAGGCAGGGGGAAAGACAGAAAGACCTAGAAATTTAGGGAGAATGAACAAATGAAATCATGGGACACTGTTTCATGTTCTCTCTGTATCTCTGTCTCTGTCTGTCTCTCTCTCTCTCTCACACCCACACCCACACACACTGTTCAGGCTGTTGTTTGAGAAGGTCTATAACAGAAACCAACTTCTTTAAGTCAGCCCTCTGAACTGACAAGAACACAGACTCTTCTGCAGATACAAGCACCAAAGTGGAAAAAAAAATGGTGTTCACATCAAATCCTTGTCAGTAGAGCGCACACAGGCTGGAATGTGCAAAGGACATCAGAGACTTCTCAGAAGTTGTGGTAGGTTGTTATGAAGGAAAAACAAATCTTGTTGCAAATTGCTCCATACCCTTCTGTGGAAATCGCCAGTAAATATCATGCACGTGCCCCCACCTCCAGGAAGCAGGAAGATCAGGCTCGGGTTACTGAATTATTTACTCGCATTCTAATTTAAAAGAATGAAACCAGTTTTTTGTTTTTCTTTTTAAATGAGAAGGGCAGGATGGGGGAGTAGGTAGAGACTGGCAGAAAGAAGAGCACAGGCTGCTATTTATAAAGGATGCACACACACGCACGCACACACACTCGGGTGCAGACCTGTAATGCAATCAGAGAGGCAGTGTACCAGCAAATGAAGCAAAAGTCTTTAGCAAAGATCAAAACACGAGTAATTGCCGTCGGCAGGCCCCAGGTCTCGCACCACTGGGCAGGTTTTGCTGGCTTCTGTGGATCCAGAACTGGCCCCGTGGAAAGAGCTTTGAAATGCTGGGTCAGACAAGGTCTGTCCTCTCGGAGACTGAGGAGCATACCGTGAATGGCCTAGGTTCGAGAACTCTCTACTGGATTAAAAACCAAACCGTGAGAGACTATGGACTCCGAGAAACAAACTGAGGGTTCCAGAGGGGAGGGAGTGGGAGGATGGGTTAGCCTGGTGATGGGTATTAAAGAGGGCACGTACTGTACGGAGCACTGGGTGTTATACGCAAACAATGAATCAGAGAACACTACATCAAAAAAAAAATTAAAAAAAAACCTCCAAGGAGTTTGCTGCAATAATAGGGCAATGTGTTGGAGGTGGAATTAGGAAAAGTATCACAAACACAGCAGATGCAACACTTGGCGTCTGGAAAAGAAAGCAGGGTTCCTTGGCCCGGTATGAGAGAGTGGATGAAGTGAACGGCTTAGCAGTTCAGCTACCCGTGTAGAGAACCCGAGAAGCTATTTGACACCTGTAGGCGCCCTGCTTGGTGTGGATTTCAGGAACCTCAGGGCCTTTGATTCCTGCAGGCACTCCTTTCGGTAAGTGAAGGTGGCGTAGCGCTGAGGAGGCTGACGAGAGTGTAGACAGAAAATTCAGAGGACCTTGCACATGTGTCTGGGACTCGGATAATGGCAGGATGTACAGGACAAACATACCTTCCTTCCCCTCCCTCCTGTTTCCTTTAACTGGGAAAAGTGGCCTCGGCCACAGGGCTGGGACATCGCTATGACGTTAGGTGACAGAGGTAGGACAGGATTATAAATGGCCAGGAGGTAAACAAACCCCCCAGCGAGGCGGTGAAGCCTTCCATGGAAGGGCAAGCTGGAGACTGTATCGCTCACTCTGCCGGTGAGACGCACGTCGTGGCTGTCGCCATGAGATCCCCATGACATGGCAGGGACAGAGACACACATTAGGCAGCCAGCGCGTGGAGGCAAATCCCCAGGGAGAGGAGCGGGGGTGCGGGGTGGGGGGGTCTGCTTGTTGCTTGTGGCCGCCGCAGCTTCCTTAGCAAAGATAAAATCGGGACTGGGTTTATTTAAAAAGAGAGAAATCCGGGTGTCTACCCAAGATGTTTGTTCTTCCTGGATTTAATCTGTTGGCAGGAGCAAGGGAGGCGCCATTATTGGGTAAACGCTGCTTAAAGGAGTCGCCGTTCCTTGCAGAGCAAGTTTGTAAACTGGATACTGAAAACGAACTAAGAAATACTAGTGCGTCCTTGGCAGCGTGCCCTTCGCAGGGGCTTCAGCTGTGTTTTCTTTGAAACACAGACCATCTTTGTCAACAGAGCTCTGAACACCCGCTCAGAGAGGGAGGTCAGAGGGCAGAAGGTGGAGCTGGCCGTCACACCCCAATTCCTTAGAAGAGGGACATGGGGACCCTTCCCGGAGAGCCATCTGGTCAGTTGTGCTAAACAGAATTGCCCGGGTGCCTGTGTGGCTCAGGCTAAGCATCTGCCTTCGGCTCAGGTCATGATCCCAGGGTCCTGGGTTCGAGCCCCTCATCAGGCTCCCTGCTCAGTGGGGAGTCTGCTTCTCCCTCTCCCTCTGCCCCTCCCCACTGTTCATGCTTTCTCTCTCTCTCTCTCAAATAAATAAATAAAATCTTAAAAAAAAATAATAAACAGAATTGCCATCTTGATGGCTTAAAGCATGTAGCATGAATATTCCTAAATTCAAGTGATCTACAGAAAAAAGTTGGGATTGCTCCTAAAAGGTATATGTAGTCAGGGCTTCTCAGGCCTGGCTGCTCAGTGGAATCAGCCCGGGAGTTGGGACCCACTCTACACCAGTGAAATCTGAACCTCTGAAAAGTGGGCAGGTCACTGGCATTGGTCTAAAAGCCTCCTAGGTGGTTTCAGCATGGACGCAGGGGAAGACATGGTGGTGTAGAGCAGCTCTTCTCAAACTTGAGTGGGCAAAGGAGTCACCTGGGGATCTCCCTAAACTTCAGTTTCATTCAGGCAGGTCTGGGAAGGGCTGGATTCCTACTAAGCTTCAGGTGAGCGATGCTGTCATCCAGGGTCCACACTTAGGATAACTAGGGTCTCTAGAACTTCTCTCGATGGGTATTGGACCAAGGATTCTCACCAGTAAAACGCAATTCAAAGTCAGTGATAAGTTTTTTTGCCATTTTGGTCAAAAAAACTTCCTTTAAGGAGGGCACGTGTGATGAGCACTGGGTGTTATACACAACTAATGAATCATTGAACATTATATCAAAAGCTAATGATGCACTGTATGTTGGCTAATTGAATTTAAATAATAAAAAAAACAAAAAACCACTTTTCTTGTAATGTGTGGGAGGAGGATGGGGGTAAGCAATCAGATCAGATACGCAGAAATCAGAAGAACAATTTTCGTATTCAGTTACGTTTTTCAGTAGACATTACTTCAACTGATGAATCAGTAAACAAATGTGTTTTGGAATATTATTTGGCCATAAAAAGGAATGAAGTTCTGATACATTGTACAACATGGATCTTGAAAATACTATGCTAACTGAAAGAAGCCGGTTATAAAAGGCCACGTATTATATATATTCTGTTTCTAGGAAATGTCCAGAATTGGCATTTTTACAGAGACAGAAAGTAGATTAGTGGTGGCTTAGGGCTGAAGAGATGGGGAAATAAGGGCACGGGGTTCTTTCTGAGGTCACGAAAATGTTCCAAAACTGACTACTGAAAAAGCATTGAATTATACAATTTAGATGCGTGAATTGTATGGTATGTGAACTATCCCTCAGTCAAGTTCTTAAGTAATTACTGAGATAAGATCTTTGCAGTTCATATAAGCAATGAAACATATAAAGAATATCTGATATTCTTTATATATTATATATACAATATCATTATATTCTTGATATACTATCTTAATGTTATATAGGTCTATATTATGTATAGAATTTATAACATATAAAGATTATATAAAAACTTTAGGAGCAAGTCTATTAAAAAAAAAAGGCAAACAACCCAACAGGAAAATAGAGGATATGTACAGATCATTCACAAAAGAGGAAACCGGAAGGGACAATATACACACGGAAAGAGGCTCCATCTCTTTGGAAATCAGGGAAACACACATTAAAATAGTAACCAGATACCATTTCAGACCCATCAGATTGGCAAAGAAACTACAAACATTAGTATGACAATGCTGATGCTAAATGCGGAGCTGTGAGCATTCTCGTGGATTGCCGGCTGGAGAATAGATTGGTTCAAAATATTCGGAAACCAATTTAACCACATTTCAGCAAATTTGAAGTGTGTATACCCCATGACTTATGAGCATATGCATTTGAGAAAGTCACACCAATGTATACAGGAGGCGTGCATAGGAACATTTTCTCACTGTTTTCTGTATTAGGAAAAAACTCCAAATGACCCACCTGCCATTAGTAGGGAAATGGAGAACTCTAGTGGGATTTTATTCATATAACAGAAAATTAGGCCGCAGTTAAAAATAAATGAATTTGAGCTATTTTGTGTAATAAAAATATTTAAAATATGATTCATATTATCTCCCAGAAATGAGCCTGAAGAGAGCCAAGGTCCAGGAGAAAGTCAATTTTACAAGTAAGTATATTGCTTGGACCTGGCACCCTTCTGCTGCATTGCGTTGGTAAAGCGAGTCACAAGGCCAAGTGCCGATTCAAGCGAAGGGGAGATAGATGCCATCTGTAGAGCCTCGTGGCTACGGGCAGGGATTCAGGGAGGCGTGCAGAACTGGGGCCGTGATGGCAATCTATACATCACCATGATCTTGCGCTATGCTGTCAACATTATTGTCAGACAGAAACCAACGGGCATGGAGCGCCCCCTAGACATCAGCTCTGGGCTGGATACCGGATGCACTTCAAGTATCCACAGAACCTTCTGGCTCAGGGGGATATTATCTAATTGAGAAGGCAGAAAACATACACAAAAAGATCAGTAACATTCAACCTAAGGAGAGAGTTGACCTATGCATTGAGGGAAGAGTAGGACTCAGGGGCCAGTGGAGTAGGGGATGCTCTGGGAAGGAGAGGAGGCTGGAGGAAATGGTGGTAGCCACGCCTCTTGCCTTTGTAAAGCAGATTTAATGTCACGTGCCCGGAAATGAAATAAGTTATGAGAAAGTGCCTGGCACATAGTAGCTTCTGAATAAATGTTAACAGCATCTAGAAATTTAGCTCCAGCCCTGATCTCCCTCCACAGTGCTCTCACTCTCTCAGCTCCTACCATACTGTTTGTCCCTTACTCACTCGGCCCTCTGCCATCGCAGGACCTTGGCACATGCTGTTCCCTTTACTTAGAACACTTCTCCCTCCCTTCTTCAATTCTACTGCATCCTGACCTATGGTTTAAGGATCACCTCTCAGGAAAGCCTTCCCTGACTTTCCAGGGTCAGCCAATGCCCTACTGACAAGCTCCCTTAGGGCATTATGTGCCCTCAGTAAGTGTGTGCTGATTCAGTGATGTGGGCTGAACAACCCTTGTGCAGTACTGCCCTCAAGTGAATCCTCTGGGCGTTGGCAACAATTCGTTTTAAATGGACTCCCAACGGCTTTCACGCTTTAACTGGCTGCAGAATCAAATGCGCATAGGACCCAAGGCGCACACGAAAAGGTGCTCCATGTACCTAATCACTGGGGAAATGCGAACCAAAACCATAATGAGATAGCACCTCTCACGTACCAGCACTAGCGTGGCTCTTATAAAAGAGAAAAGAAACGTTGGCAAGGTTGCGAAGGAAAGGGAACCCTTGTGCCCTGTTGCTGCGAAGGTAGGGCTGCTATGGGAGACAGCATGGAGGGGCCTCAAAAAATTAAAAATAGAACTGCCGTAGGATCCAGCAATCCCACTTCTTGGCATATACTGAAGGAAATGTAATCCGTATCCTGAAGAGACTCCTGCACCCCCATGTTCATTGCAGCATATCCACAATAGTGAAGATACGGAAACAAGCTGAATGTCTGTTAGTAGACGAATGGATAAGAAGATGTGGTGTATACACACACACACACACACACACACACACAACTGAATATTACTCAGCCATGACAAGAAGGAAATCTTGCCGTTTGCAACAACATGGATGAACCTGGAGGACACTACGCCAAGTGAAATCTGCCAAACAGAAAGGCAAATACTATATGATCTCACTTGTACGTGGAATCCGGGAAAGTCGAATTCATAGAAGCAGACAACATGGTGGTTGTCAGGGACTGGGGGCAGGGGGAAATGGGGATATGTTGGTCAAAAGGTACAAACGTTCAGTAATAAGATGATTAAGTTCGGGGGACTGTAGTTAATAATACTGTATTGTATGGCTGAAATTTGCTATGAGAGTAGATCTTACGTTTTTTCATCACCACTACTGCAGTAAAAAGGTAACTGTATCAAGTAATGAATAAGCTAACTAGCTTGATTGTGGTAATCATTTCACAATGTATATGTAAATAAAATCATCACGTTTGCACCCTAAATATATACAGTCATTGTCAATTATACCACAATAAAGCTAGAAAGAAAACAAGAATGGGTCCCTGAATGAGTAAATCCTGAGGAACGGGGTGCGAGATTTATAAATTCCTTGAAGAAATGAAATGTGAACTTCTGTCCAGGCCTTCCCCTGGACACTTTAGTTTTATCTTATTTAAAATAGCTGCTGGGGCACCTGGGTGGCTCAGTTGGTTAAGTGTCTGCCTACGGCTGGGCTCATGATCCCAAGGTCCTGCAATCGAGCCCCATGTTGGGCTCCCTGCTCAGTGGGGAGCCTGCTTCTCCCTCTCCCGCTCCCCCTGCTTGTGCTCATTCTCTCTCTCTATCAAATAAATAAATAAAATATTTTTTTAAAAATTAGAAAAATAAAATAGCTGCTCTGGGCGCTGGATTTCCCCTTCCCTCCAGACCTCACAGATACGTCCTCCTTCACTCCATTCTGACTTTGTAAGTGCCTCACCCAGACAACACTTCTGCTCCTCATTCCCTTTTGATCTGTAGTCCAGAATGTTCTCTCGCCCCCAGACATCTCCCTCCAGAAGGCCCTAAGCAATTCAAAACAAATATGGATTTGTCTTTTTCTCTGCAGATTCTTTCCCTCTTGAAGTTCCTCAGTGTGTTCAGGGAACTGTGAGGAGCAAAATACATATTTTCTGACTTCTCAAAAAACCTGACACTATTGATAGATAAGAAAACTGAAGCCCAGGGAAGTGAAGTAACTTGCCCAAAGTCACACAAGTCCAGAAATTGAATCCCCAGCTGACTCCAAAGTCTTGAAACTAGATGTGGACTCATTTTATGGGGCCTGCAGCTCTCACAACTTGGGGGCAGGAGGTGAGCTCTCTTTGAGAAAAAGAACACAAATTTAAGAAAACCAAGGTACAGGGCCAAAGAAGGGACTTGCACAAGGAAGCGTCCTTGAAGCTTGAATTTCATTAGCTTCCTGAAAAAATGGTCTCTAACTGAAAATTATACCATCTCTAGAGAAAATGGACAGGCAAACCAGAGGGAAGCTCAGGAGGCAGAGGTTTTTTCTTTCATTATATACCACCCTCCTTGCTGAAACTTCTTTAAAGCATGGAAGATTGGTTCTTTAGAAGTGTTTCCCCCAGTATGCTCCTGGGGTCTTTCCTGAAAACAAAAAGCAGGAAGCAGATATTTTTGCTTGTGTAGGAATGTCAGTGTCAGATCGCGAGGGAGAAGAAGACAGGAGTTATGAAAAGACAGATATGAGTGCGTGTCCAACATCGTGGAAGGGAAAGAGATCCAGAAGCAAAAAAAAAAAAAAAATTCCAATCGGACGGATGTGTGAGTGGATACAGGCTAGGGTGTAAGTAAAACAGCCGTGCATAAAAATTTGTGGTCGGTTTTGAGTTAAAAAGTCAAAATCAAACATAGACACTGGACACTGCCTAGCACAGACTCAGCTGAGTTCCTAAGAAATGCATGGCCTCTAAACACTTGACCAAGAATCACAGGAACAAGGAGGATGCCATTTTTTGCATGCTGCCAATAGCCTAGGGCAAAGGCCTTCCCAAAGAGTGACCTCTAGTGGACAAGAGTGTCATAGTTCACTGGAACCCAGAATTTTCTCAAAGGAGCATCTTAACTACCCTTTCAGCTGTTTTTGTGTTTGTTTGTTTTTTTACAAGAGTCTTCTGGGGTTTGACTTAAACAGTGAATGTGTGGTGTTTAAAAATTTTATTAATGTTTCTTGTTTCAACCTTCCTTGTAAATGGCTAACTGAATGACCCATTCTGTGCCTATATAAACCCTTGGCACCACCAGCTATTACAACTGTTAGTTAAGACGGCTACTTGAACAAAGTTGCTTGGAACAAGAAAATTTTACTTTTTCCTGTGCAACAGGGAGGAGAGACTCTAAATTCTTGATGAATACAAAATTGCACATTTTTTGGATGTATTGGTTCACTTCAGGTCTCTATTATAAAGGAATCCCTAATAGTAGATTATAGTAGTAATTAGGAAAGAAAGTGAGGTCAGAGGCATGAATTGAAGTCATCCTTTTGAAGGTTAATTTGACAGCGTCTGTTAAAATATCAAACACACGGACCTCTGAGTCAACAGTTCCACTTCTCGGACGTTACCCTTTAGATTTACTCATATAAGTGAGCAGAGAACCATGTGAAAGGCTATTTACTGCAGCAATTATTGTAATAAGAGAAATGGAGAAAACAACTTAAATATTCATCTGTAATAAATTATGGAATAGTCATAAATAAAATATGATGCAGATATTTAAAGGATATGGGAGATTCATATGCTTCAATATTAAGACTATAAAAGAAGGTCTGTTTGTTTTTTAAGATTTTATTTATTTGACAGAGATAGAGAGACAGCGAGAGAGGGAACACAAGCAGGGGGAGTAGGAGAGGCAGAAGCAGGCCTCCCGCGGAGGAGCAGGGAGCCCGATGCGGTGCTCGATCCCAGGACCCTGGGATGATGACCTGAGCCGAAGGCAGACGCTTAACGACTGAGCCACTCAGGAGCCCCTGTAAAAGGTTTTAGGGGTGTCTGGCTGGCTCAGTGGGTAGAGCCTGTGTCTCCTGATCTTAGGGTTGTAAGTTCAAGCCCCACATTAGGTGAAGAGATCACTTAAAAATAAAGTCTTTAAAAAAAAAAAAGAAAGTTTTAGAACAGTATTTTCAAATCTTATACATGCATGAACCTAGGACATGTTTGCAAATTGGCAGAAAGAGTTGTTTCATTTTGCTTAACTACAAACGGCCATTCTTCCAAGGAGGTAGTGTAGCCCATAAATTAGGAACACAAACTCTTAAGTCAGAGTTGAAATCCTGCCTTTATCAATGATGATCTCTGTGATTTTGCCAGGTTCCTTGGCCTCTTTGTATCTCAGTGTCCTCCTCCGTATCAGGGGATGATAAATTTTGAGGATTAAATAAATTCATATATACAAATATAGGTTCACTCCTGTGAACCTATAATTATTTCAAAAAAGAAAGTTTTTAAAAATGCAGTTTAAAACAAGCAACCTATAAGAAAGACTGTCAAGGGGCGCCTGGGTCGCTCAGTCGGTTAAGCATCTGCCTTCAGCTCAGGTCATGATCCCAGGGTCCCGGGATCCCAGGGCTCCCTGCTCAGTGGGGAGTCTGCTTCTCCCTCTCCCTCCGCCCAACCCCCCCCCACTCCTGCTCTCTCTCGCTGTCTCTCTCAAATAAATAAAATCTTAAAAAAAAAAAGATTGTCAAGACAGAATGTTATGTGAAAAAAAGCAAGATGCAGAACAATGTCTCTAGTAAGTGCTATTTTGTGTAGAAAAATGGAAAAGGGAATAAGAATATAGATTTATGTAAAATGAAATTGGAGGGGCACCTGGCTGGCTCCGTTGGGAGAGCGTGCCACTCTTGATCTCGAGGTTGTGGGTTCGAGCCCCACATTGGGCGTAGAGATTACTTAAAAATAAAATCTTTTAGGGCGCCTGAGTGGCTCAGTTGGTTAAGCGACTGCCTTCGGCTCAGGTCATGATCCTGGAGTCCCGGGATCGAGTCCCGCATCGGGCTCCCTGCTCAGCGGGGAGTCTGCTTCTCCCTCTGGCCCTCCCCCTCTCATGTGCTCTCTCTCTCTCTCTCAAATAAATAAATAAAATCTTTAAAAAAAAATAAAATCTTTAAAATAAATAAATTAAATTAAATTCTAGAAGGGTACATTAGAAACTAGTAACAGTGGCTAGTTGGGAAATGGACAATAGACTTTATTTTTGAACAAGTGACTGGGATAGCCATTCAAGAATATTTACAAATAAATAAGAGCAGGAGGACACTCTAGTGTTAAAGAAGCACATGTTATAAATCCTGGAACTTGCTGGTATTAATTCTGGAGAAAGAGGGACAATTATATACACAAAGTCCTGAGGAGAGGAACAGACATAGCCACAGGCTTACCCACCCACGTTCCTACACGGCCTCTTGGTCCAAACAGAAGATGCCCAAATGGATACTAACCACGATGCTCTAATGACCAATGGATAAATTCTCCCAAATCTCTTGATATTTCCGCAAGCCCCAGCCCTTAATCCCTCAAACATCTTTTTAGCAGCATCTTAGGGTAAGTTATGCCAGCTGCTGTTAACAATAGCTCCTGAGTCTCAGGGGTGTAACACAACAGTGAGTTTTTATTTTTGTACCTATTACAATACAGTGTGGACCAAGGGTGGGGCGATGTTCTCCACATAGTCATGTAGGGATCCAGGCTCAAAGAGGCTCTACTCTGTTCAACAGATAGCTTCCAAGTCATCCTGGAAATTGAAATCCAATCAGCATACCCAAGAACAAAGAATCAAACAAATGGCATTTCTTTCCTATGCCATTGGCCAGAACTCAATCACCTAACTGTTGGGCTGCTGAGAAATATAATTTAACTGTGTATCTCACAAAAAATTAATTTGGTGAACATGTAGAATTGTCTCTGTCACAGCAGCTATTAATATGATCATGTGGGTTTTCTCCTTTAATGTTAATGAGATTTCCTGCTTTTCACTGACCTTTACAAGATATCCTGTGAGCTAGACTGCCTGATAGCATTCCCACTTGCCCCACTACTATACCTCCCATCCAAACCAAAGGAGGAGCAGCAGTGGGAGAGGGAGAAGCAGACTCCGCATTGATCAGGGAGCCTGATGCGGGGCTCCATCCCAGGACCCTGGGATCATGACCTGAGCCGAAGGCAGACGCTTAACTGACTGAGCCACCCAGGCATCCCTGGAGTAATGAATTTGAAATCCACAAGGTAACAGGGCTTGCTTCAGTTACTTAAGTCACTTATTTTTTTAAAAAGATTTATTTATTTGAAAGAGAGAGAGAGAGCATGAGCGGGGGAAGGCGCAGAGAGAGGAAGACAAGCAGACTCTCCAGGATCCCAAGATCATGACCTGAGCCGAAATCAAGAGTCAGCCACTCAATAGGCTGAGCCACCCAGGCGCCCCAAGGGTGCATTTATCTTTTCAGATTAGTGTTTTCATTTTGGGGTGAATACCCAGTAGGGGAATTACTGGAATATACGGTAACTCTAATTTTAGTATTTTGAGCAAACTCCATAGTCCTTAAAAGCCATTCACAGTGACTATACCAGTTTACATTCCCACCAACAGTGCATGAGGATTCCCTTTTCTCTGCACCCTGGCCAACCCTTGTTATTCTGTAATTATTTTCTAATTTTTGAAGGGCATGTTCAGTGGGACCTTATTTATGAGGCCTGTGCAGCTTGGATCCAGAGTGGATTTCTGCAGTGATTTTGTGTTTGCTTCTGCCTCTTCTTTACTGGCATTACTAGCCTATGTTCCCTTTTTTTTTTTTGCTTTTTGCTTGTGATCTGGATATCAAAATTCGAACCCAAAACCTGTTTGTGGTGTTGGACTCATGATTACAAGTTTTCAGCAGAGACCTTTCTCTCCACCTGGAACCCCTTCCTTGGTTGTGCCTATCCATGGGTTTTCTTAGCCCATTTCTTCCCCTGACACTGTAGCTCTTGGAAGGCTCTAGTTCTAGCGTTAAGCTTTACAACCCAAACCCTCAGACAATGGAGAGTACTCCCACTCCCTCTCTTGGAAGCAATAGAGCCACCCCACGACTTTACTGCTCTGGCTGTCAGTCCCCAATTATTTCAGCCTCCTGGGATTTCCCTCACATTCTTGTGAGATCAGCCCTGCATATAAAAGGGACTTTGGTTATATCTTCCTAGCTTTTCTAGGTATTTGAGGTGGTGGTGGTGTGGATTTCAAATTCCTTACTCCAGGGGCCCCTGGGTGGCTCAGTCAGTTAAGCTTCTGCCTTCGGCTCAGGTCATGATCCCAGGGTCCTGGGATCAAGCCCCACATCGGGCTCCCTGCTCAGTGGGGAGTCTGCTTCTCCCTCTCCCACTGCTGCTCCCCCTGCTTGTGCTCTCTCTCAATCTCTCTCCAGCAAATAAATAAAATCTTTAAAAGTTAATTAAAATTTATTACTGCACTGTGTGGCTGGAACTGGAAGGCCTCCATCCTACAATTATGATTGTATAAAAATATCACCAAACCACAGGAAGGAATGCAAATGGAAATAGTGTGTCTGAGGAGTGGGATTAGAGAGGAAACTCTTCTTTTAAAAAATTACCTTTCTGGGGCGCCTGGGTGGCTCAGTTGGTTAAGCGACTGCCTTCAGCTCAGGTCATGATCCTGGAGTCCCAGGATGGAGTCCTGCATCGGGCTCCCTGCTCGGCAGGGAGTCTGCTTCTCCCTCTGACCCTCCCCCCTCTCATGGGCTCTCTCTCTCAAATAAATAAATAAAATCTTTAAAAAAAATAAATAAAAAATAAAAAAATAAAAAATTACCTTTCTATTATTGTTAATGCAACACAATTCAGGAAAAAAAGAGCTGACCCAGATAAATAAAACTTTTTTTTTTTTGGGAGGAACCCTATCAATCAGGGATCAGATAAATAAAACTCTTAACTAAGCTGATTATGGAAAAAAGGGCCAGTAGCACAGGTTTGGGGCATTAAATGTTTATTAAATCAAGCTTTTAAATTATATCCACCTATAGTCTGTAAACAGATACAGTATACATGTTAAGTAAAAGGCTCTTAGATTAGAAGTGGTGGAAAAATGAAAGATCCCTTCGTACACGGGCACCTCATCACTCCGTGGGCTGATGCCATGGGGCCAGGTTTTAGTTGACAGTTAAATGAAAAACCAGAAGGAGTCTAGCTCGACTCCACCTGCTAGGATGGATTTCAAGACAGATATTTGTTCCACATTATAGTAGGCTAGATTATAGCAAGGCAACAGTGAAGTTTTTACATTCACAGATTGGCTGAACTAGTACAAATTAAGCTTTTTCCTCTAGATGTCTCCCTCCCTATTACCATGATTAGTAAGGAATGAGAATTAAAATTAAATGATGGACCACAGGTGGTTACAAAAATAGATAACTTGTAGAGTAATAAATATCTACAGTCAGCAGATCACAAACTTACAAAATTTGCCTTTTTCCATTAATGTGCAGGATATCAGAAGTTATGTTCAAGAGGTACAGTCAGTGGACCTCAGATTGGCAAGAGAACACTCATAAAGAAAAAACAAGGACAAAACCCAGAGTAGGAAGCTGAATGCAGATGAGAATATACATAAAACAAAATCCTAATTCCTCACATCTAATCATCCTACTTAACAGACACCACAACTAGCTTACAGCCCTTTATTAAGTATCTTAAAAAGTAACACTTTGTTATCTATATACAAATTTTTAAAAAGATCATGAGACAAGCAAAAATTGATTAACTTAACAGTGGCACGAAAAATCAATGACACTTGTAGATTTTGTGTGCTTTCATAGACTTCTGTGTATGAGGATTTAAAATGCACCCCCTCCAGAATGTTTTGGATTGAGTTTTTAAAATTCCCCCCAAAAATCTATTCTACAATCATTTCAGATATAGAAGGAAAACAAGTCCCAAACTGGAAAATTAAAAAACAAACAAAAGTCAAAAATCTCACAAAGTGACTGAAAATCCATGAATATATAAGTGACATTCAGACCTTTCTTTAACACTTAACAAGTGCTATGTAAGGTAACTATAATGCTATCCTGAAATCAATCTCATTTAAGAAGATACAGTAATTCCCATTCTAATTCTAGAATTAAAAGCACTTATTCGACATAATGTGCGTTTCAGCGAGGTTGACATCTACTTGGTTGTACTTGACAGTGTCACCTTAAAGCTTCATCCAAGATTCATTGCAGGCCTGAACTGTAAAAGTTCAGAGCTAATGATACCACAGGTAGGTAGTTATTCATCCTAACTTCTGCAGGGAGTAAAGGGTATACTTGAGCTGTCCTCAGGTCACCATAGCCTAGAACAGTGATCCCTTGAAAATTCGGCAAGATCCTCTGCCAAAAAAAATCTTCATAGTCTAAGCTGTTTGGAACTTGCTGGATTAGATAAGTTCTACTGACATACTAACATACATTCTTTGCCTTCAAGAGAGGTGTGCAGAGGCAGCTTTTCCCAAATGCACTTGACCTTGCCAGAGAACTCCCCAAATAACCATGGGATCCCAGGACACTCCTGTCCTATGGAACATGGTTTGAGAAATGCCAATCCGAGTAGAATTTCTAAAGTAGTGGTTCTCAAATTGTAGTGAGCATCAGAAACACATGGAAGGCATATTAAAGTATAGATACCTTACCCCACTTCAGAGGTCTGGGGTGGGACCTGGAAGCTGGCATTTCTAAGAGACTCTAAGTGGAGCTGATGGAGTGAGGACCACACTCTGAGTGGCATCCACCTAGACAGGACCCACACAAACCTCAGCTGCAGGAAGCCCTGTTAGTCTCAGGAAAGGCTGCGCATGGCATCTGTCACAACCAACCATCACCGGGATCAGCCCAGTGATGCCTGAGGTCTGGGCACCTTGGTGGGGTGGAGGAAGACTGGACTTGACTCCCAGCTCTGCCCCTACTCGCCAGGTGACCAGGCACTGTGACTGCAACTCAAAAGAGGAGTACTAGGAGTCCCATCTCAGTGGATCTGTGAGGCTTAGAGGAAATGTTTGCACAAAAGGACTACCCAACAAAAAGCATCATACAAGTGTATTAATCAGTAGAATGTGTCAGTCACAGCAGGAAAATCCCAGATGCATTTTCTGTCTTCCACCACTGCTGAACCTTTATGAAAGCACACTCTGGCAGCTAATGAAGAGAAAAGAGGCTAAAAATACAGAAAACTGCAAAGAGGAAGATACATAAGTGGATCACCTAATTAAAAATCTCTAATTGTTAAAAAAAAGATCAACCCACAATCAAAGTAGTTAATTATGCTGGCTTTGAGATAGAGTTTAAGTTACAGTATGTTGATCTTTGAACACACTCACTCGTCCGTTCTACCATGTTAATGCTGGTTCACTCAAATGCATATGGATTCGATGTAAAAAATTTAGCTGAGATCATTCCCATCTTCTAAGCTACCACGGTGGGAAAATTTCAAAAGTAATTTTTGAAAAGGACCTTTAATTTTGGTTCATAGAAACATCCACAGCATGAGAAATGAACAGACTCACACATTCATACGTGTCTATTTGTTGCCCACCACATCTTAGCCAGTGAATTGTGTCTCGCAATTCAGAAATGAATTGGTAAAAATGCATCCGCACCCATGACAGGATTATGGTCAAGCGAACATCATGTTGCCCAGTCCCAGTTTCCATTTGAATGAAAAAGACTGATCAGAAAGGCAGCACGTTCCCCGACACGCTGCACCATCCACTTTATACGTGCTCTGGGTGGCTCTGGAGACAAGACAACATCTCTTGAACGGGTTTGCCTTCATAGCAGATCTGATACACTGCCGTAAACAACGGGAACCTGGTTGGGAGGAAATGTGAAAAGAGACAAGTTGAGCCATCTGGTTTACCTCACAGAACAAATGAGTCTTCCTCTCCTGCCTAACAGATTGCAGATGGATGTGCTACTTTGGACAACAACAAAGTGACTGCCTTCTATATTCCTCTATTATTTGGTGGGCAGAGAGCCACTGCACTGTGGCTGTAAGATGCTGGTATGACCTAGACCACCCTCTGCCTACTTGTTCGCGGTGCACAAGTCTACAAACGAGTCCCATGGTAATCCTTGCAGGGCCATCTGCAGTTATTTACATGAAGAGCTGTAGCTCAGGCTCTTGGGCAAGTCTGGAATGAGTCCAAGTTTCTGTCAATAATTTAAAAGACTGGAGAATAAATTTTGAATTGCAAGGAGGTATTGCTCTCTCTCCTCCAAAAGGGATCATCCAAGGATAAAGATGAGGCGGCCCACACATCACCATAAATAGTTCGGGTCTGGAACATTCCTGCAAGAATCAACGTGGGCACCCACAATTAGCAAAGCACTGATCTCCAGTGGAAAGCTGGGCGTATTTTGCCTTTTTTTCCAAGATGTGAACACAGATATAAGTGAAAGTTTGAAATGGCTGAGGGTACAAAGGTGTGAGCTAATAATCCACCGTGAGAAAGGACAGCATTACCCCAGGGACCAGCTGGCTCAGCAAGTATTTTAAATAGTAGGTATTACTAAGGAAATAACAAAGTTAATTTCAATCAGGCTTTTAAACACACACACACACACACACAGAGCCCAAAGTAAGCTTGACAGGATCAATAAAGTCTTAAAGGCCATTTTGAAAATTATCTAGTTGGAATCCTATAATGACAACTTAATTTAAGAATGGCAAACAGCCCTGATCGGTCATATGTCTTATCACTGTGGGTTTTTTAAGGTACAGAATGTTTTATTTTTTTTTGCAGTCAGGGAGGCAGTCAAATCTGACCCCACAATCTATCCGCTCTGGGCATTTCATAACCGCTCTGTAAAATGGGGCAGGACCTCTTGTGTTAAGGCCTGTTGTATGAAGTGACTTACATGTAACCTGCAGAGTGTAACACTTGGCACATGGTGGGTGTGCAGTGACAGTTTATACACACCGCCACAAGATGGCCACTAGGTCCTAGCAAGCTCTTGGAGGACAAGGCCCCAGATGTTTTATTCACCTCTGCATCCTTGGGGCCTGGCACAGTGCACAGATGAGGGCAGGTGCTCAGCGAATATTTGTTGAATGAACTACTGGGAATGGGAGTTAGAGCCTGCAGATTTTAGCCCCTTCGTCTTTCCATGGCTTAGATGTCCTGATCCCATGATGAGAACAACTTGTGTGTCCCCAAAGCAGGGTGGCAGGTGATGAACGGCCACCCAAAGCCATTCCCAAACCCCTTCACTCTTTACCAATGTTGCAAATAGCCTAACGCTCAGTTTTCCAGCCTTACTTTCTCCTAGAATTAGCCAAGGAAGCAAATTCTAGAGAGCAAGACACGACACTTCTGCTGAGGGCTTCTGGGGAAGACACTCTCTCCTTGAGAGGCACTGGAAGAAAACTCTGCTCCCCCAGACTGCACCTGCTCCATGTCACTAAGTGCAGCTGTGTATGTGATGCATGGAGCTGCTGTGGCCATCTTGAGGTTTTGAGGGAAGACCAACAGGAACAGAGATTCTAAGCTAGAGGCACTGTGCCAACACCAATAATGTCCACCTCCAGAATCCTTGTTCCATGAGAAAAATAACCCTATTGTTTGAGGCATTTTAAACTGGGCATTGCTCTTGCAGCCAGAAGCGCTCCCGACTTTCACAATCAGCACTTCCAAATTGTGTAGATGGGATGCTAACAAGAGATTTGGAGTACGGGTGGGGAGGGGGAGGGAATTTTTTATGGACAAGTAACTTGTTTAATCCTCACAACCACCCTATGAGGTGGGTAATAACATTATCCCCATTCCATAGATAAGGAAACTGAGGCATAGTTTCTGACTCTGGAGCTAAGATTCAACCACTAGGCTAGACTGCCCATCTAAATGTTATTTTATATAACATAAAAGGCTATAAAGCCAATTAGATCAGTTTGGGGAGCTATCTAAATGAAGTTAGAGATGAAAGGAGGACAAAAGACAGTATTTCATTGAAAAATACCTGCATAAGCCAGATCAATTAGCCATCCCACTAATGGGCACTGAGGACTTAAGATGTGTCAATCTTCAACCATGTGCAGGATGTGGAGTATTATCAATAAGGCCCCAGCCCTCAAGGAGCTTACAACACTGTTCTGGACTGAGTTGTGCCCTCAGCCCCCAAACTCATCCAATGAAGTCCTAACCCCCAGTACTTGTATTTGGACATAAGGCCCTTACGAAGGTAATTATATTAAAAGGGTTCATAAAGTGTGGGCCCCAAACCAATATGGTGTCCTTATGAGGAAAGGAGATTAGGACTCATCCATGGACAGAGGGAAGACCACATGAAGACCCAGGGGGAAGATGGCCATTTACAAGCCAAGAAGAGAGGCCTCAGGAGAAGGCACCTGCTGACCCCTTGATCTTAGACTTCTAGCCTCCAGAACCATGAGAAGGAAATTTCTGCTGGGTAAGCCTCTCAGTCTGTGGTAATTTGTTATGGCCGCCCTAGCAAATGAATACAACCACCTGATACTCACACATGCTCATAAAGATGCATGCACAAGGAAATTTAATAAAGCAAAATTTGTAACAAGAGAAAGCCCCAGACAACTTTACTATCTATCCGGAGAAGACTGGTTAAATAAACTGTGGTTCTCCCACACAGTGGAATGTTCTGCAGCCATTAAATGAGATCTATTGGTGCAGATGTGGCAAGATCTTCAAATCACCCTCAAGTGAAGAAAAGCAGGGCAGAACGTGGAGCACAGCATCCATTCCGTAAATGGAAGGATACACTAAAAACTCAGAGAGCTGCCTGTGTCGAAGGTGGGGATCACTTTTCACTGGGTGCCTCTTTCTAGGATTTGAATTTTTTTTTTTTTTAAACCAGGAGCATGTTGCCCACCCCCGCAAAAATCTAGAAGAATGAAAGTAAAATTGTGTGTTTATGTAAGAGCCACAGCACATGAGCAGCGGGACTGTCTAAACCTGGGGTCAGCACACCACAGCCTGAGAAGCAAACCTGACCTGGGGTGTGTTTTGCACTGCCTGCAAGCTAAGGACGATTCAAGGGCCATAAAAGGAAAAAAAAAAAAAAAAAGGAATATACAACAGAGCTGTATGTGGGCTGCAAAAACTAAATATTTATTATGTGGTTCTTTACAGAAATGTTTGCCAATCGCTGGTGTAAACAGCATGTTCAAAGTAGGGAAAGTTGTTTGCGTCTGGAGGAGGTGGATGAAGGCTGCTCTGAGGACAGACCCAGGCCGTCTCAAGGGTGGTCGGGACGGGCTGACATGCCATCGAGGAGGGCTGTCCAGGCAGGCCAAACAGCAGGACAGAGGTGCACAGAAGCCCCTGAGAAAGGGGTCTCGGGGCAAAGGGAGGTCTGCTTCAACTGAAAAAGGGGTTGTACGGTGTCACAGGACATGGTGTTAGAAAGTTCCGTGGGTACAGAACTGAGTGGCGCTGCCCCAAATGCCAACCTAAGGACTCATTCTGGATGAGCAGGAGGCTTGCGAATTAGAATACTCGAGGCAGAAGGCGCCATGGCAATCATCAGGCGCACCAGTTTGATTTGACGGGTAAAGAAAACTGAGGCACAGATAAAAATATGACCTGCCCCAGACCACATGGCTAGTAAGCCACCAGGTGGCTGGAAATGCTGCCCTCCCGCTCAGCGCTCTTTCTAGAACCATAGAGAAGAGAAGGGGGGAAGAAGGAAAGAGAGGAAGACCCGAGTAGAGTAGCGATGGCTGGGATGACAAAGGGAAAAAAAAATCAAGGGAGAATGGAAGCATGGTATCCCCTCCAACCCGGCAGTGGCCTCCTTAAGCACAGGCACAGCCTGTTCCATTTCTAATCAGGAGAAGGAAAATGGGACATGATGGAGGAGAGGCATCTGCTCAGAGCCAAGTTTCACCTGCTTGATTACACCTGCTTTTTTAAAAACAGGCACAGGTACTGATCCCAGAACACCAGTTCCAATCCACAGCCTCCCCAAGTTCCACGATGAACACAGACTCATCCATTCATAGGATCCTATCAAATATGCCCCATGGTAGTGGACAGATGGCACTTTAAAACCGTGATTAGGAGATCATCAGCATCCACAAACACCCAAGTATTTTCTTAAGACTTAAAAAAACTCCTGATAACGGTCATTAAAGTAGCCCCACCACACACAAACACATCGCTGTTTGCCCTTAAGTATGTAAGGAAAACCATGCCCACTGGAGGTGTTTTCCTTTTAGCCACAATTTAAAGGTAATTCTCCTCCTCTGGAGGCCTGTTTATGACTTCCATCTCTGCCTGGCTGGTTCTGAAAGCCATTTCAGAAAAATAAAATGCAAATTAAAGAAGGAAGACGAATGTCCTGTCCTCCCTCCTTTTCAACTTTCCATAGGGCACTCTGTGGCTGATCAGTGTGTAGTGGTCCAGAGAGGAGGAGAGCTGGGTGAAGGGGAGGTAAAGGTGGGTGGTTGGGACTAGCAGACATCTGGACTGAGCCGAAGAGCAGGAAGGAGACACACCAGAGAACCAGCCAACATGTCTATAACCATCACCGGCTCAGGGAGAAGTGTGTGCTCCGGAATGGCCACACCTGGCAGTGTCCCCACAGCTGCCCAGCCCCCTCCTCTCCCAGGCAAGCAAACCTCCCCCCTCCCTCCCGAAGAGTGAAGGATACACAGAATATGCTGTGTACGCAGTTATTAGATGGTGTCATTGGCCTCGTGGTTACGGAAGAAGGCTCAGCAAATGAGCGAGATAAAGGGCCACCTGGCAACCGCAGAGAGGTTGGCAGCTTTGTGGTGCTATGGGGTTTATTCCCTCAATCAGGTGGCAAATCAGGCTGTCCCCAGCCCACCTTTAGCAGCTGACCATCCCGGAAGGGCAGTGGAGGCTAGAGGCACCCATCCATCCACAGGACACAGAGACTGCAAAGCTGCTCAGCAAACCTTAACGCAGGTCATTGCTAGTGGTAGAATTCTGGGGTAACTTGTACCTTCTTCTTTTCCGAATTGTCTGACCTTTTATTAACAAGACTATCTTTTTATAACAAATAACAAGGTAATCTTTTTTTTTAATTTAAAACTTATGACATGTAGCTCTTAACCAGACACCCTGCAGGATAAACCAGGACCTCAAACTTCATGTTTTGTAACATGCTTTAGAGAATTGAGTTCTTGGGGCACCTGGGAGGCTCAGTTGGTTAAGCATCCGACTCTTGGTTTCGGCTCAGGTCATGATCTCAGGGTCGTGGGATCGAGCCCTGTGTTAGGCTCTGCACTGGGCATGGAGCCCGCTTAAGATTTTCTTTCTCTCTCTGCCCTGCCTGCCTACTCCCCCCCTCCCCCCCGCCGCCCGCCAACCTCCCTGCTTGCTCTCTTGTGTGTGTGCACACTCTCTTTCTCTCTCTCTCTCTCAAAAAAAAAAAAAAAAATTGAGTTCTTCCCCCTGAAGCTGAGCTTGGTTCTGTGTCAACACTCATTTTCAGGGCAGGAAGAAGTTTCCTGCCACAGATGTTCACATCACATGAGGGCGGAACTATTCCAGTGGAGTTCTGCACACAGCTGTGCCCATGTGCACTGACTGGGCTGGTGGTCATGAGGGAAGCAGGGGGTGGCCCTCTGGTCACAGGGACAGTGTGGGGGACTTACTTGTCGACTAGCCCCTTCTGTTTCAGGATCCGGTACACTTCAGCAGACGTCTGAGGTCCTTGGAGCTTCTGTCCATTCAGCATCTCCTTCTCCAATTCTTCGATGGTCTTAAAAACAAGGATGAAAACACTATTGTAAAGACTAGAGTGGGGACGCCTGGCTGGCGCAGTGAGTTAAGTGTCTGACTCTTGGTTTCGGCTCAGGTCGTGGGGATCTCAGGCTCGTGAGATGGAGCCCCAGGTTGGGCTCCGTGCTGAGAGCAGAGTCTGCTTGACATTCTCTCTCCCTCTGCTCCTACCCCTCCCCGACTGGGCACGTGTGTGAGCACATGCGCGCATGTGCGCATGTGCTCTCTCTCAAATAAATCAATCTTTGGGAAAAGAAAAGACCACAGAATCACTTATTTCAAGAGGACAGTGGCGGAGGGAAGCTGCCATCCTCGGCTGTAAACCAGGGAAAGAGAGACCTACAAGCTAGAGCGCTTGGGCATTAGTACTTTTAAGCGAAAACAGACAGGTGTTAGCGGGATACGCCCAGCAAGGGCTCGCCCCAGCCCAGGGCTCTCAATGAGGGCGGATGGACGGACGGGCGGGTTGGGGGGAGGGTTAGGACAGGCCAGGGGCTACCTTCCCGGTTCTGGCAAACGCCTCGGCCACCCTGCGGTTCCGGCCTCCGTAGCAGGTGGTGATGAGGTCAGCCACGCCGCAGCTCTCCAGGAAGGTGGCCGTGGACACCTGGCCCTTGCAGAAGATCTTGGAGAAGGCGATCATTTCCATGAGCCCCAGGCGGATGACGGCAGCTTTGGTGTTGTCCCCGCTGTGGAGGCCGTCGCAGAACCCGGCTCCCACCGCTACAATGTTCTATGAAGGCGACAAGGAAGCCCCGGGATGCCCGTCACACGCCCGCCGCAGACAAGGCTACTGGAAGGTTGGGGGGAACGGGGGAGGGGCAGGGCCCCTGGCCCACGCTCAGAACGCTCCACTGGCCCCCGCACCGCCCCAGCTTCTGCTCTTGCACCCTGACCGCCAGAGTGAAAGAAGGCGCCAGGCTTCTACGTTCCCGTTCAGAGGAACCCAAGAGCCCAGGTCCGGGGTCAGGAGGAAGCTGCTGTTGGGGAGCATCAGCCGGAGAATTAGAATGGCTGACTGTAGGCTCTGGTCAAATACTGTTTGGACAAACTGCCTCTTTCCTTTTTTTCTTTAATCGAATGCCTGATTGAATGACAACATTCACATGGAAAGGTATGCAGGTCATAAATATACGGCTTGGTGATATTCTCACAAACTGAACACACCCTGGGAACCAGCACCCTGGTTGAGAAACAGAACATAACCAGTGCCCCAGAAAGCCACCCTCACACCCCCTCCCAGTCACCACCCCCACACAAAGGTAACCACTCTTCTAACAACATAGATTTGCTTCACCTGTCTTTAAATTTTATATTAGAATCGAATGCAATCATTGGTGTCTCCTTGTCTCATTTCGACATCATGTTTATGAGTTTTAGCTGTATTTTTACATATGGCACATTTATTTTCATTGCTGCATTGCATTCTTATTTTATTTTATTTTATTTAAACGGAGGGACGCCTGGGTGGCTCAGTCAGTGAAGCACCTGCCTTCGGCTCGGGTCATGATCCCAGATTCCTGGGATCGAGCCCCGCATTGGGCTCCCTGCTCAGTGGGGAGCCTGCTTCTCCCTCTCCCACTCCCCCTGCTTGTGTTCCCTCTCTCTCTGTCAAATAAATAAATAAAATCTTTTATAAATAAATAAATGGAATTAACTTATCATGTAGTATTAGTTTCAGAGAGGTAGAGTTCAGGGATTCATCAGTTGCATAGAACACCCAGCGCTCCTTGCATTCTACTGGGTGAATACAGTACCATGTTTTTTTTTCAGCCATTCTCTTGCCAAACTGGGTAGTTCCCAGTTTGGGGCCACTGCAAATGGTGCTGCTGTGGCCAGGCTGGGTGGCCCTGGGTGACCACACGCAGGCATTTCTGTTGGGTGTGTGCCTGGGAGTGGCGTTGCTGGGTCAGTATGTCTGCAAATGTGCTGTTCAAGTTTCGGCCTTTTGTTTCACTTAATTACCCCTATACAAGCATTCGTGGGCCCCCCAGCCCCACCCCGCTCTCCCAGGGCCCTCTGCTACACCCAAGGCAGATAAGACCGAGAGCTGCCTCTTCAGAAGCTGGCAATCTGGTTCAGGGATCAGCACACTAAGGGCCAACTGCCTCTTTCTGTAAATGACCTGGAGGCCAGGCCCCCCTGCTCGTTTGCGCACCATCTGTGGTTACCTTGGTGCTGTTAACAGCAGATCTGAGTACTTGCCACATAGCCCGTATGGGCCACAAAGCCCACAGCGTTTCCTATGTGGCCCTTACAGAAAAAGTTGTGCCAACCGCTGGCCTAATAGGAAAATAAAAGGGTGCCCATAATTATAGCCTGGGCAGAAAAGGATATCCCGCAAGAGGGACTGAGAATCTGATTTTCATTTCAACCTGTGTGTACTAAGCATGCCCTGTGTGGGAACCTCTACACAGGGCCCAGAGGGTGGTGCCGGGGCACGTGGGGGCTGAGGGTGCCCCCAGGGAGGAGCTACCAAGACAGAATGAGACACAGAGCTTGTCCCCGAAGAGCTGACAATACAGTTGGCCTAAGAGACCACAAAGCGCATCAAGGATGAGAGCGAGCGGAGGGGTGACAGGGGCCACAAGCTTCATTTCAGAGCAGGGAAGCCTGCACCGAGGAAGGGGCGTCTGAGCTGGGCCTCAAATCCCGTGGAAAACCAAACAACCACATATGACAAGTAATATCTGCATGTACCCACTCATTTGGGACTTCAGGCAAGTCCCCAGGCTCCTAGCCCTGCCCACGTGACCGGCTCCTGCACCGAGAGCGCTCGACGCCAGGGAAAATGCAAGTATTTTGCCTCTGTCTAACCCCACTAGCATTTTTCCATACTACCTGGTGGCTACTGATGAATTTGTGCATGGAGAGACCTTAAAATATGAAGCTAATTGGTAACGAATAGGAGATGAAATAAGCACATCTTTTCCTCCAAAAAAAAAAAAAGAAAAAGTGTTTTTTTATTAATGAAAGAATGCTCTCTCAAAACATCAGGCCTATAGAATTTGACGGATGCGGTTAAAAACAGAACAAACCGGGGAGGAAAAATGTCTTCTCTGGTTGATATGCAGTTTCTAATAAAATACATCAAATGCAGCACTGATGTGGCCAGGCTCACCCCGAGAAACAGAGCTGGCCATTTAAACACAGCAATCGCTCACCAGGAGACCAAAGACACAAAGCCATTGCAGATGAAAAACCACTGAGCCCAGCTGAAGCTTTTGTCTACTTCCAATACACCAATAAAACAGCACCCTCTCTTCCAAGCTTCGAGGGCAGAATGAAGAGGCCTAGAACAGGGGATGGGAGTGGAGGGGGCCCGGAATCTATCTTGTTCTCTTCCTCGGGAATAATCCCAGGGCTTACTCTGGTTGCTGGCTATTCTCGTGGCTATTGACATGGAAAGGGAAGAGTAAAACAATTCTCTAAAAAATGATCAGAAAGCTGGCATGAGCACGTGCAAATTTTAGACAAATTCGCTCTCTTTCTGTGCTCTAGAGGGTCTCCCAGTGAGGTTATGGGCTGTTCTAACAGACCAACAAAGTAGCTTCCAGGTGGATCACCCTCCCCCTTACAAAGGCCAGACTCCATGTAGACCCCGCGGCCCACAGCTGCAGGTAGAGCTGACGAGGAATCGGGTCTTCTGCATTCATGGCCCGAGCAGAGAGCCTGTGTTTTCCTACGGTACTAACTTCTGTCTGTACCTGCAGAAGCCTCCCAACCCCTTCCTGCCCACGCAGCTAATAGAAGCTCTGGGTTTGATCAGCCCCCGACAGCACCCATCCCTCACCAGGCACCTGCTGCGCATGCTCACTGATGCAGGAAGCGGGCAGCTCCTAGCTTGGCACACTCTTAGGCTCTGGCAGCCTCATGTGAAGAGGAGAGGGGAGAGGCGGTGGGGAAGGAGCCCCGAGATGCTGAGGGGTGAAACAACCCCCTAACCTTTTAGGTGGGGCACGATGCAACGGCGAACCGGGGATGGTACGAACCCCCAAGGGCTGGGTCCAGACAGACCCAAACACCCCTCTGGCAGAGCCGCTGGACGAAGGAAGCCAGGGGGAGACACTGGAAGCACATGCACTGCTAGCCGGGTGGCCTCCGGCCTGCGGTTCTCTCTCTGCCTCCTTGCTGTGCGACCTTGGGACAATGACTCCACCTCTCTGAGCGTTCTGGGCCTCGGGGATAAAATTCAGGGCATGGATAAAATCTTTCAAGGCCCTTCTGGTGGTGACATTCCTCCAGGAAAGCTGGTGCAGCTGTGGCCTGCCCCGAGGCTGCAGATAAGCAGGGGCGGTCCTGTGGCACCGAAAGGACACCTGGGGACATGCAGGGCGACTGAGCACAGAGGCCAAGAGGCCAACTGTTGGGTGAGCATGCTGAATGGTTGTATTGAAGTTGCCATGGCAACATGCCAAGGCCTAGGATCCAAACAGTGACTGCTGAAATGGCTCTCTGCCGCCGCCTGGACCGTCTCCAGTGCCCCCTTCACCGCAACGTGACCCATTCTGGAGGTTAGTTGATGAACCAACCTCAGTACCTGTCTCCGGACTGATTGAGAGATACAATGACTTCCTTCCAACAAGGGGCTCCTAGACACAGAGGAGGAGAGAGGGATTACTTACGAAGGGCCTACAGTGCGCCCACCACGCACACGGTCTCCTCTGAATTCTCATGACAACGCTGACACGCATGTCCCTCGCCTCCTGGCTGGCTCACGGAGGTTCAGCGGCTTACCGAGAACACCTCTCGCTGGTGAGGGATGCCGTCCCAGGGCCTGGCTTCCCAGGCCCACTCTGTTCCCTGCGCCTTGCCTCTTCCATGGTGTGGCAAATCTGGCCCGGCCATCCCCCCAGCCCCCCTTAGGGTCGGAGACCTTCCTGAACCCTCTGCAATCAGATGTCAAAGGGGAGTGCCTCTCTGGCCTGCATGTGGGCTTGGGAGGTAAAAAGGGTAGGCTTAGGAGAACAGATTTTGGGGGGAAATAATGAAAATAACAGCTAACCTTCTTGAACTGCTCTAAGTGCTTCCAGTACTATTAACTGGTTTAATCTTCACAACATTCCTACAAGGTGGGCCCCATGGTTATGCTCAGGGCAAGGTGAGGAAACTCCCCCACACACGGGTGGGTAGCCGGCCCAAGGTCACACGGGGGGTACCTGCAGGACCAGGCTGCCTGGCCCCAGAGTTCTCTCCAGGGGGGTAGATCACACAGTGCTGCTCCAGGTCAGTGAATGAAAGGCACAGAGGGGCCACCTCAGATTCAAGATAAGATCTTTCCAACAGGAAGAGCTGACCTCACCCAACCAAAAGGACTTGGAGGTGGAGTGAGCTCTCAGTCACTGGAAGCATCCGAGCAGGAGCTGTGTGGATGAGCCCCGAGCTCCAGAGCAATGCTTCTGACCTTTCGTGTCACTGCTCTCAGAGAAAAGACAGATGAGGGTGCCCATGGCCTGGGACTGCAGCCGCTCTCTTGGCCCTTCTGTGACCCCTTCACCGCAGGGCACACGGATGAGGACTACCTCAGTTTCCCCTAGATGGCTGACCTCCCCACGGTGGGGGCGGTGGGGAGGTAGAGAGGAGCAGGAGGCCACTGCAGGGTAAACTCCTCCCTTCCAAGGGGACCCTGGGCACCGATCCAGTTTAATCGCCTTATGATGGATCTTGAAACCCTCACTCTCTCCCTCTACCACTTATCACTGTCAAAAGAAAAATAAACACACTGAGCCAGTCAGATTGTGTCTGAATAGCATCCGAGCAGATGTCCTACGAGATCGCTCAGCTGTGAAAGTTATCATTATCCACTGTGCATTTAAATCTGCTCTAAACTATTCTGGGGCTAAAAATACCATGATTTTCAGAAGATGGACGTGCTTAGGCCCTTCCCCATTTCCTGGGTTATGGCAATACTCAGAGGCAATCATTCGCCCTGAAGCTCCGTCTTTGCAATTCTGAACTGGGGTGGGTTGGATGGGACTCCATTCCTTCCACTCCTAGCCTCCCCGTGGGAAGAATGCAAAAGCAGAGAAGCTGCCCGGCCCAGGCTACCTGTGGGTTATGCAAACACTCTCACCACCCAGGACACAGGGCACCAGTGAAACCCAGGCAGCAGTCACTGTTTCCTGTACGGGCAGCGCTCCATCTGATTCTGCCCGAGGCCAGCTCCTAGAGCTCTGGGCCTAAGGGAAAACTCTGATTGCAGAGTGTAGGCTGACCCCGGGCAAGGCACCGTGTTACGGCTTGCAGGTCAGGCTCTGCAGAAGGCAGCCCGGCTGAGGTTCAAGGAGGGCTGAGGGACAAGCCCACAGTGAGCCCACCAGGCAGGGCACCCTAGAGCAGTGATGTCCAGTAGAAGCTTCTGCAATGATGTAGATGTTTTCTGTCTGCTCAGGCAACAGAGGAGTCACTAGCCACTGAGACTCCCTGAAGACTCATGTAGCGACGGAGTCTTTGAAACGGGCCTACTGTGACTCAGAAACGGAACTCTTGATTTTTTTTTTTTTTTTAAGTTTTAATTAATTTGAACGTAAATGCAAACAGCCACATATGGCTAGTGGGATCCAGTAGCGGCCCTGGCTAGACACTAGGCCTGAGGCTGTGCTTCACAGCGAGGCTTATCTCAGCCAAAGCCCTGGGAAGAAACTTATATGCCCAGACATCAGGGCTGCTTAACCTCACTATAGAACAGCCCTGCAAGGGAATGTCATGTGGCTGGGACACAGGGTCTGGGGTTATGCCCCAATCTACTTTCCCTTTCCAGTGTCATAAGAGCCCCTGACTTTCACCCAAGTATATGGCTGACCGAGGGGGGAGAAAAAAAAAACATTTCCCAACATCTCTTGCAGCTAGGTATAGTCACACAATTAAGTACTGCCCATTGAGATGAAGCCAAATTATTACATTGTGGCTCCCCAGAACTTGCCTTAAAGGACAGCTGTCACGTGCCGTTTATCCTTTCTTTTTTCCCACCCTAATGCCTGGGAGGCAGACGTGACGGTTGGAACTCTGGTCACCATTTTAGAACATGAGGACAAGGGCCTACCCTTGTGAGCAGGAAGGAGCCTGGGTCCCTGAGAATTCTGTAGAATGGAGCTATCACATGGATTCAGGATTTTTTACGTAAGAAAGAAATTAACTTCTACTGTGTTCAGCCACTACCATCTTGGGTCTCTGTTAATGAAACCTAATCCTGATAAAGCATCTGGTAAAAATGGTAAGTTGAGCTTTACAGTTATGATTTTTGTGCTTTTCTGTAAGGAGTGCCAATTAAAATTTACATTAAAACAAACAAAAATACACCCTCAGTGAAAGAAGCCACACGCAGAAGAGTAGATACTGTACAACTCCATTATGAAAGTTCTAGAAAATGCAAACTGCAGTGTACAAAGGCAGATAGATCTGTGGCTGCCTGGCTGGGGTAGGGACTGAAAAGGGACACACAGAATCGCTTGGGGATGATGGAAATGTTCTGTATTATGGGAGTGATTTTCAGGGTATATGCACACAACTGTTAAAACCCACTGTATTGGGCGCCTGGGTGGCTCAGTTGCTTAAGCGACTGCCTTCGGCTCAGGTCATGATCCTGGAGTCCCGGGATCGAGTCCCGCATCGGGCTCCCTGCTCGGCGGGGAGTCTGCTTCTCCCTCTGACCCTCCTCCCTCTCATGCTCTCTGTCTCTCATTCTCTCTCTCAAAATAAATAAATAAATAAAATCTTAAAAAAAAAAAAAACAAAAACCCACTGTATTAGGTACTTTACATAGATGCAGTTTAATGTACATGAATTCGGCTTAAATAAAGTGGATATTTTAAAAAGATATTCCCTTACTGGAGATTAATACAGATCAGAGGTAAAGGACATTCTGAAGGCAGTAAAATGCACTGTTACAAAATGATTTTGCCTAAAACCTTTACATTTTCTTTTTGGTTTTATCCTTGTAGTGAGCTGTTCGCCTTTTTTTTTTTTTTTGGTACTCGAATGCCCTTATGTTTTTGAGCACCAAAAAAGAGTGTACATTTCTTTGATTGCTAGAATGGAGATTACTAAAGACTATTAATTTAATGTGAAAGAGTAAAACATGTCAAACTATTTGAACAGTAAGATCCAGTTTTTGTTTTTAAAAGGGGCCACATATATATGATACACTCACTAAAAAGACTGGAAGGGTATTAGAAAAAACATCAACAGCGGTGATCTGAGGATGTAGGGATTATCAGTGATTTTCACTTTCTTTATACCCTTCTGCTGTGTGAAGCACAATGAATGTGCACTACTTTTATAATCAGAAAAAACAAGAAACTATTAGTTATGTAATAAAAGAAACGATGTCCAATTGTCCTTGCCTTGGCAGCCTCTGACAAAGGAGGGCTTCCTTTTATTCAACTGGACACAAACCAAAAAAGGCAGGCTGTACATAGTAACCAAAGAACACCAGACTAAGATTCCTGGAGCCCACGTTCACACACCAACTGTGTCCATATTTGCTACATTTGAGTGATTTAATCTCTCTGGATCTCTGTCTCCTTATCTGTATGACTGAATGGTTAGACTCAGTTACAGCCAAAAATGCCCGTTTCTCAGTTTTAAAAAATCCCAGCTCTGATGCAAGCCGACAGGAATGATGGTAAATGATCCTGTTTCAAAGGATAGCCAGAGGAAGGAAGATAAATGGTGCTCCACCCCCATCTGTCTCTGCCCCCCACGAGCCACGCTCTGTCCCGGTAGCAGGCACTGATCCACTTATAGGTTTCCTGCCAACAAAAATGAAAAGCCAGTCTAAGTTCAGACACAAAACCAGCATGAGGTCCCATTAGCTGAATCTTTTCCAGAACCCTCCAACTAGAATCTTTCTTCTCCCCCAAGCCCTCTTTGTTCTGGGCAGGATCTCACAGCTTCTCCATCCACCACCAAAAATACCCAGTCACTTAAAAACTGTTTTGGAGCAACATAAGCTGGTGCTGAGCAATTAGGCGTTCATGATGCCCCTGCTGTCAAGTGGTCATTAGTTTAATGAAGGACTATTAAAAGCACATAAAAATCTCAACCAAAAAAACACACAAGGCAGCCAAAGCCAGTGCCTTAACTGTGTAAGAGGGCCTGCCCGTAATGTGAAGAATGCCCCCCCACACACTCAAAAACGGGGTCGTGTGCTGCCCCCAGGGGAGCCCGAGCCTTTCACTGGCTTTCCTTCTTAAAATCCTCATTGTACAAGGACACGTGACCACACAAACACATGCGATATGAATTCTACAAAGTGGTTTTAAACTCTGACGAGAAAAAAGGACGTATGTACAATCGAGAGAAAGAACGGGAAGGCATTCTTTGGATTCTCATCTTTGCGGCATACTTTCTGTCTTTGCAATTTTTACCTGACAAAGCCTAAGCCCAAGCCCGATTGCCTGACTTCCTTCCTGAGGTGCTCAAATTCCTGAAAAGCGGCTTTTGCTACAAAAGAAAGGACTCAAAAGTGCCTCAAAGGGGGGCATTCATTCACACCGAGGCTTTTTTTTTTGAGAAGGCAGCTGATTCCAGTTGGGGTGGGGGGGGGAAGGATCAGAAAGTGCAGCGCAGCTTCCCACTGGCTGTTGCCCAGCATCAGGCTAGAGAGGGCCCCCCCACCCCACCAAGAAGACTTCCACAGGCAGAGTGGAACAGGTCAGGAGCCCGTGTGGAAACTCTTCCCTCTACCCTTCCAAGCCACCGACTAATAGAAGCTTCTTCTTTCACTGGACCATTTCCCTTTACGGATAAAGATAAAACTATTCCTAGAAAAGCCTTTGTCAGCAGCAGACTATTTTCCCTTTAAAAAGAACAACGAGCCAAGCCTTCAAACCAAAGGAGTATCATAATTCAGAGGGAGTAAGTCCCTTCCCCACTCAAGACAATGTGTAAGAGAAATACATGAATTCATAGGGGGGGAAAAAAGAATGCTTTGGTCCCCTGTGAAACTCTACAATCAAGACACCCTCCATGCTTTTTAAATAGCAATGCTGCCAATTTCCCAAACAACAAAACACCACATGTCCCCCGCCCCCGCCCCCCCAATTTACAAATGAAAGCAAAGCGGCCTGGAAGAGGAAGTCCAACCACCCAGGACAGGCTGAGGCAAAGCAGGAAGTGATACACAAGGCTCTCAATTCAGTATTCTTCTCTCAAGTACAAGCACAGAACACAGAGCCCACTCTTCAGGATTGGATTTGGTAATTCGGACAGTGCCCCGGGCATATTAGCTCCTCTCCTTGAGCAGAAGTAACAAGGCCGACTTTACCTTAAGAGCACCACAAAGTTCGACAGTGTCTGCGTCGTCAACCACAGTAATTCGAAAATTTGGAGTCTGCAGAAGCTCTTTGAAGAGAAGGCCATTCTCCATTATCTTGCTGCCTATTGACAGGTTAGAAAGAAAGAATAAGAATGCTTAATCTTAACTTCCACATCTAACAGTTTCAAATGTTTTTCTTATTGCAATAAGTAATGTATATTCATCACAGAAAGTGTAGAAAATTCAGGAGTAGAAATAGAAAATAAAAGTATTCCATAATTCTACCACAGACGATCATTAGCAATTTGGCATGCGTCTTTAACCTACTGAAATATGAATATACATAGTTCTTCTCAGAATTGGCAACGTAACATTTCATAATCTGCTTTCCCCCATTTTGTGGCATGAATAATTTTCAATGACATATTTGCTACATCATTTTAAATAGCTGCTTTGTGTTTTACTGTGTATATGTGTTCTATTTTATCTATCTTTCTGTGTTTAATCCCTAAAACTGTTGCAACTTTCTGCTACCATAAATACTTACGAAAGCAACTTCCAGGTTTTCATTTGTAACAGATTCCCGTTCAAAACCACCCACCCTGTCCTTTCCACTGGAGGAGTGCAGTCCCTTCCACTCATGTTAGGCTTGACCATGTGAAGTGCTTGGACTCAAAGCAAATGGGGCATATTTCCCTACCCCTTAACTTTGGGCTCAGTCATGTGATTTGCTTTCGTCAACAGGACATGAGCAGACATGACCCAGGGGATACTTCCAGCCCACTCATGCAGAAGTAAGGCTGGTTTCCTTGTACCTCTGCCTTCAATGAGAGAACATTCCCTGGCTAGCCCGTTGGGCCCGTAAGGAAGAGCCACCCAGCCCAGCAACTCTGGCCCAGAGCAGCCCACCCCCAGGGGACCCACAGGTGTTAGCTGTGCTTACTTTGTATGCCACTGAGATTCTGTCATCGATACTTAGCATCACTATGGCAATACAGAACTGATACAAACATCAACAACTATTTTCATTGACCAGCGGAAGATGGAAATGCATTCAAAGAATACTGGTTTTTGCTACTGCTACATCCTGTCCCCTGAGACAGCCCCTGGAATGGGACGGAGGCTCTGTAGTTTTTACTTTCCCTTCTTTTGTTTTGTTTAGGGACTTGGGATTAAAACTAAGACAAACACAAATAAAACTTTCCGCATAATGCCTGGTGTGAAATCTGCTCTGATCAGTGAGGGTGTGGGGTGGGGCTCGGCTCTGGGAGGCCCTGGAAACCAGATGATAAACCTTCCCAGCCACGTCCTGGCTCCCACGCCAACATCAGCACACAGAAATGGCAGAAAGCTCACTCAGGACTATAGTATTGGGGGCTCTGCCTGCCTCTAGGTTCCCAAGTGTGTTTCCACACGTGTCTTTGCACCTTACAGTCACCTGGGGATCGTTAACGATACCAATGCCCGGCCACATCCCAGGCCAATTAAATCAGTCTCCGTGGTGGAGCAGGCCTCAGTTAAGCTCCCCAGACGACTCCCACAGACAAGTCTGCAAACCTCTGATTTCACCTACTTCAGGTTCAGCTTCCTCATGAGTAAAATACTATGGCACCCTCAGGATTGTTGTGGGGTTAAATAAGAAGCAGGTGTGAAAACAGCCTATTAGTGCACACAGAGGTCCTATAGAGTAACAATGGGGAGAGCGGACACACACTTATGACTGTATTTCCCCATTTACAGACAGGAGGCCCAGAGAGGTTTACCAACTTGCCCAGGGTCACATGGCAGAAGGCGGAGCCCAATTCTAACCCAGGTACTATGGCTCCAAGGCCCATGCTCTGACTCTCTATGCTATGCTTCCTCACAGGGGTGGGGGGGGGTGGCGAGATAAACCAGCAAAACCCAAATAAACATCACAGAGCTATATTCTTCCAGTGAGAGAAAAAAAAGATGACTGTCAACAATTACGATTACACCCGTAAGTTATACAATGTCAAAATAATCCAGGGGAGAGTAGAAGATGGATGATGGATACATGGGACTCATGACACTGTTCTGCCTCTCCTTTTGTTTAAGACACTATCCATAATAAAATGTTTAAAATCTCTACACCCAACACTTAGAAACACATTTTCTATTCTACAAGCATTGCTATTATCTATTATTTAGTTGAGTTCTCCAAATATTAGAACTGTGTCCATTTGAGCAAACTGTCCTCTTCCTTTTTCAAACAGTCCACCAGACCATGTGGGTGATTCTGTGCAACACTGTTTCATCACCTGGGTTGGGTAAACTAGCCCCCAACCTCCACATCGTGACCTCATTACTGTCTTTCTCCTGTGTCCCTCACCATGGGCCACTGCTCAGTGCCTCCAACACAAAGGACAATCATGGGCACCACAGACAAGCCCCTCACTCAGGTCACTAATCCAGCTGTCTACAGCTCGAAGCGAGACGCCTCTATGAGCAATCTGACACACAAAACAGGCAGGGAGAAGGGCACTCTCCATTGGCCACTGATACAGGTGGGGTCTGTCGGGTCCTCTGCGGCTGCAAATTATACACAGTGTCCCTTAGAGAGGTGGGCTTGATTTACTGCGATCTCACTTTTTCTCAGGTGTACTTTAAAAAAATTATTATTTTAAGTCACAGCTAGGAAAGCACTAACTGTATTATTACCAGTCATAAGTAGTGATGAGGGAAGCAGAGACCCAGACCATCTGGTCCAGAATGGGTAATGTCCAACAGCCATGGGGAAGGGTGGCCCCAAACTCAATATGAACCAAAGACAGGGACACCTCCCTTCTGTTTCACGCCAAGTTTTAGAGATAATCAACCTCTGTAATAGGACACCATCAAACCCTCTTTTCCGTATGTGATTCCATATTTGTTTGTGTGCTTGGAAGCTCCACAAGGAGCTTATGTATCCTCGACATCTAGCAGATGCTGGATACATAATAGGCTTTGAAAAATATTTGTGAGGTGACCGTGAAAGTCTCCAGTTCTTGAAGTCAGTCCCGAGAATGAAGGGAACTCTCACCACAAGGGGGCACCACAGTTCACCATGTCAGTTAGTATTTTTACAAGCTACTGGAAAACAAGGCTGTTTTTTCTTCTTCCTCCACAGAAGATTCCAGTGGGCTAAAACTCCTGAATCTTGGTTGCTAATATCATCAAAAAGGAGATCTGGATTAACCACCGTGCAATTATCAAATGCAGGAAATTTAACGTTGGAAAATTATCTAATATACACCTCACATTCCAATCTCGCCTATTAGTGCAATGCTGTCTTTCATGGTAACCTTCCCTCCCCCAACCCAGGATCCTACTGCATTTGGCAGGCACGTCTCTCTCGAATCTTCTTTAATCCAGGACACTCTATAATCTTTCGTTGTCTTTCATGACATTGACATTTTTGAAGAGTGCAAGCCAGTTGTTTTGTAACATGTCTTTTACTTTGGGCTTGTCTGTTATTTCCTCATGGTTAAGTTCAGGTTATTTAAGACAATTTAGAAAATATCACCTTTGGGTTTTATCTTCCTTTCAATGTTTTACTTCATTTAATTCAGGTCACTGTTGCCAACCGTGATCCAATTCACAGAGAAGGCAGTGGACACATTGGATAACAGAAACCAGAGGGCAAGAGACATAACTTCTGTGCATTTGTTTTTACAAAAGAGCCTAATGTGCCCAACTAGAAGCTTTCCTACAATGAACATGGCTTAGAGGTACATAAAAATTCTAGCCAAAACTCTATAGGTAGACACTGGTTTCAATCAAGGATTGGAGAGGGTATCTCAGCCTTACAGAATGATTAGGGCAACCAGCCATTTCCAACCGATTGCCAAAACTGATTGCCAATTTAATAAAAGTAATTATATAATTTCACAGGCTACATTAAAATCACAGGTGGATAAAAGAATTAACTGTGAAAGAATAAAACCTATATATAGGCTAGTATATGACAATTTTTTTTCCCCCTGGAAGGATACTTAGAAACTGCTAACAGGGATTCCCTTTGGGAAGAGGGAGGGAAATTACAATTTTTTTTTTAAGGATGCTATTGCTATTATGGAGGAACACCATGTTTTCAGTCTGGAGAATGGATGTGGAAATTTGATGTGTTTTTCCTTTTTCATGTAACAATTTCTGTGACAAGAACAGATTACACTTTCCCTTATTTCTTACTGTTCAAAATGCTGGCATAGAAAATAAGTTATATAAGAAATTTAATGCTTCTTGTGATAAACGTGAGGGGCTGGCCATTTGGTAATTGAGGCTGGACGATGTTTGCACAACAGACCTATCCTTGGCTATTTCATACTGTATTTGATTAAAATTGACTAATCTCATGATTTTATATAAATGGCTCAAATCTGCTAAACAATTTGATGAATAAATGAGATCTGCCAGCAAAGTTCACAATTTCTTCCTAAGGCAGTGTTAGGTAGAGAGCAGATTCAAGACTATTTCCCTCTGCCTGTGTGATCTTGTGTAAGTAACTCATTCATCTGTAAAGCAGGGGATGGTCTGGATGACACAAGAGGTTCCTTCCTGCTCTGTTGGCCTGTGATTTTCTGGAAACCCCATGGATCTCTATGTGAACAGAACCCAGCCCCTTTCCATGCAGAAGAGCTCCAGAGGTGGGCACAGAAATTGGTAAGCCCTTGTACCTTCACAGGAATGATCCCAAGTCACCGGTGAGTTAGGAACCAACTGAAAAGGACACTATTATATGGCATCTAAAGACCATGAGCTTGAAGTCAGACAGTCCTGATCCAAATCTTGATTCCACCAATGACTAGCTGTATAACCTTGGGTAAGTCACTATAACTCCCCGAATCTCGATTTTCTTAGTAGATACCTTAAGATTTGCTGTGGGTTTTTGTTTTTAACTTTTTAAAAAGTTTTTAATTCTAGTTAGTTGACATACAGTTTTATATTTAGTTTCGGGTGTACAATATAGTGATTCAACACTTCCATACATCACCTGGTGTTCATCACAAGTGCCCTCCTTAATCTCTATCATCCATTTACCCATTTCCCCCACCCACCACTCCTCTGGTAACTATCAGTTTGTTCTCTATAATTAAGAGTCTGATTCTTGATTTGTCTCTTATTTTTTCCCTTTGCTTGTTTTTTGTTTGTTTTATAAATACCACATGACTGAAATCATACGGCATTTATCTTCTGCTGACTTATTTTACTTAGCATACTTTCTAGCTCCATCCATCCATGTTGTTGCAAATGGCAAGAGTTCATTCTTTTTTATGGCTGAGTAATATTCCAGTGTGTGTGTGTGTGTGTGTGTGTGTGTGTGTGTGTGTGTGACATCTTTGTCCATTCATCAATCTGTGGACACTTGGGCTGCTTCCATAACTTGCCTATTATAAATAATGCTGCTATAAACATAGGGGTGCATGTATACCTTTGAATTAGTGTTCTTATACTTTTAGGGTAAATACCCAGGAGTGATTGTTGGATTGTAGAGTAGTTCTATTTTTAACTTTTTTTTTTTTTTTAAGATTTTCTTTATGGGGGGGTGGTGGGGTAGAGTGGGAAAGAATCTCAAGCAGATCCCACCAGCTCAGCGTGGAGCCAGATGCAGGGCTCAATCTCACAACCCTGAGATCATAACCTGAGCCAAAACACAAAGTCAGACGTTTAACCAACTGAGCCACCCAGGCTCCCCGTATTTTGAACTTTTTAAGGAACCTTCATACTATTTTCCACAGTAGTTGCACCAGTTTGCATTCCCACTAATGGTGCAAGATGGTTCCCCTTTCTCCACATCCTTGCCAACACTGTTGTTTCTTGTGTTGTTGATTTTAGCCATTCTGACAGGTGTGAGGTGATATCCCATTGTAGTTTTGATTTCCCTGATGATAAGTGATATTGAACATCTTTTCATGTGTCTGTTGGCCAGCTGGATGTCTTCTTTGAAGAAATATCTGTTCAAGTCTTCTGCTCATTTTTTCAATTGGATTATTTGGTTTTGGGTGTTGAGTGCTGTAGGTTCTTTATATATTTTGGATACTAACCCTTTACCTGATATGTCATTTGCAAATATTTTCTCCCGTTCTGTAGGTTGCCTTTTTGCTTAGTTGATTGTTTCCTTCACTGTGTAGAAGCTTTTTATTTTGATGTAGTCCCAATAGTTTATTTTTCCTTTTGTTTCCCTTGCCTCAGGAGACATATCCAGAAAAAAGTTGCTATGGCCGATGTCAAAGAAGTTACTGCCTGTGCTCTCTTCTAGGATTTTTATGGTTTCAGGTCTCACATTTAGATGTCTTTAATTCATTTGAATTGATTTTTGTGTATGATGTAAGAAAGTGGTCCAGTTTCATTCTTTTGCATGTTGCTCTCAAGTTTTCCCAAAACTGTTTGTTGAAGAGACTTTTTCCCATTGGATATTCTTTCCTGCTTTGTCAAAGATTAATTGGCCATGTAATTGTGGGTTTATTTTGGGATTTTCTCTTCTGTTCCATTGATCTTTGTCTATTTTTGTATTAATACCATACTCATTTGATTACTACCACTTTGTAATATAACTTAAGTCCAGGATTGTGATTCCTCCAGTTTTGCTTTACTTTTTCAAGATTATTTTGGCTGTTTGGGGTCTTTTGTGGTTCCATACAAATTTTAAGATTGTTTATTCTAGTTCTGTGAAAAATGTTGTTGGTATCTTGATAGGGATTCATTGAATATGTAGATTGCTGTTGAATTTGGTTTGCTAGTATTTTGTTGAGAATTTTTGCATCTATGTTCATCAGGGATATTGGCCTGTAGTTCTCTTTTTTAGTGGTATCTTTGTTTGGTTTTGGTACCAGGGAAATACTGGCCTCACAGAATGAATTTGGAAGTTTTCCTTCCTCTTGTATTTTTTTTTTTTTTTAATATAGGTTGAGAAGAATATGCATCAATTCTTCTTTAAATGTTTGGTAGAATTCACCTGTGAAGCCATCTGGTCCTAGACATTTATTTGTTGTGAATTTTTTTATTTGTTTCAATTTCTTTGCTGGTTATTGGTCTGTCCAAGTTTTCTCCCTATTCCTGTTTCAGTTTTGATAGTTTATGTTTCTAGAAATTTATCCATTTCTTCCAGGTTGTTGGCATATAGTTTTTCATAATGTTCTCTTCTAATTGTTTGTTATTTCTGTGTTGTTGTGGTTGTTATTTCTCTCTCATTTGTGATTTTATTTGTCATTTCTCTTTTTTTCTTGGTAAGTCTGGCTAGAGGTTTATCAATTTTATTTTTTTTTCAAAGAGCCAGCCTCTGGTTTCATTGATCTATTTTTTCTTTTCTTTTTTTTTAGTTTCTACATCATTTATTTCTGCTCTAATCTTTATTATTTCCTTCCTTCTGCTGGTTTTAGGTTTTGTTGGTTGTTCTTTTTCTAGATCCTTTAGGTGTAAGTTTATGTTGTTTATTTGAGATTTTTCTTGCTTCTTAAGCTGGGCCTGTACTGCTATTTACTTCCCTTTTAAGACCGTTTTTGCTGCATCCCAAAGGTTTTGGACTATTTTGTTTTCATTTTCATTTGTATCCATGTATCTTTTTATTTCTTCTTTGATTTCCTGGTGTACCCATTCATTATTTAGTAGCATGTTATTTAACCTCCATGTATTTGTGGTCTTTCCATATTTTTTCTTGTGGTTGACTTCTAGTTTCATAGTGTTGTGGTCAGAAAAGGTACATGGTATGACTTAATCTTCTATTTGTTGAGGCCTGTTTTATGGGCTAATATGTGATCTATTCTAGAGAATGCTCCATGTGTACTTGAATGGAATGTGTATTTTGCTGTCTTAGGATGGGATGTTCTGAATATATCTGTTAAATCCATCTGTTCCAGTGTGTCATTCAAAGCCATTGTTTCCTTGTTGATTTTGTTTAGATGATCTGTCCATTGATGTAAGTAGGGGTGTTAAAGTCCCCTACTATTACTGTATTATTATTATTTCCTTTGTGATTGTTATTAACTGTTTTATATATTTGGGTGCTCCTATGTTGGGTGCCTAAATAATTACAATTGCTATATCTTCTTGTTGGATTGTCCCCTTTAAGATTATAATGCCCTTCTTTGTCTCTTCTTACAGTCTTTGTTTTAAAGTCTATTTTGTCTGATATAAGTATTGCTACTCCAGCTTTCTTCTGACATCCATTTGCAGGATACATGATTCTCCATCCCCTCACTTTCAATCTGCAGGTGTCTTTAAGTCTAAAATGAGTCTTTTGTAGGCAGCATATACATGGGTCTTTTTTTTTTTTTAATCCATTCTGATACCCTATGACTTTTGATTGGAGCATTTAGTCCATTTACATCCAAAGTAATAACAGATATGTATTTATTGCTACTTTATTACTTGTTTTGTGGTTGTTTCTGAAGATTTTCTCTGATCCTTTATTGTCTTTCTTTCATGTTTTGCTGATTTTCCTCAATGATATATTTGGATTTCTTTCTCTTTATTCTTTCCATATTTATTAGTGGTTTTGATATATGGTTACCATCAGGCTTGTATATAGCCTCTTCTGCATATAGCAGTCTATATTATGTTGACAGTTGTTTAAGTTTGAACATATTCTTTTCTCCTCTTCTCCCTATGTTTTAGGTATGTTACTATATTTTATATCCTTTTTTTTCTTGAGTTCCTTGACTGATTTTTTACAGAAATGTTCATTTTTCCTGCTTTTGTGTTTCCTCCCTTTATACTGACACTTTTGGTCTCTCTTTTCCACTCAAAGGGTCCCCTTTAATATTTCTTGCAAGGCTGGTTTAGTGGTCACAAACTCCTTTAGTTTTAGTTTTTTTTGTTTGGGAAACTGTTTATCTCTCCTTCCAGTCTGAGTGACAGCCTTGCTGGATAGAATATTCTTGGCTGCAGATTTTTCCCATTTAGCACTTTGAATATATCATGCCACTCCCTTCTGGCTTGCCAAGTTTCTGTTGAAAATTTTCTGTTAGCCTTATGCGTTTTCCCTTGTAAGTTACTGACTTCTTTTATCTTGCTGCTTTTAAGATTTTTTTTATCACTTATTTTGCAAATTTAATCACAATATGTTTTGGTGTGGATCTGCTTTTGTTGATTTTTTAAAAAAGATTATTTGTTTTAGAGAGAGAGAGAGGAGAGTGAGTGAGTGGGGGGAGGGGCAGAGGGAGAAGGAGAGAGAGAATCTCAAACAGACTCTGCACTGAGCAAAGAGCCAGATGCAGGGCTTGATCTCATGACACTGAGATCATAACCTGAGCCAAAACCAAGAGTCAGACACTTAACTGCCACCCAAGCACCCCTGCTTTTGTTGATTTTGATGGGGGTTCTCAGTGCCTTCTGGATTTGGATATCTGTTTCCTTCCCCTAGATTAGGAAAGTTTTTAGCCATTATTTCTTCAAATAAAATTTCTGCCCCCTTTTCTCTCTCTTCTTCTGAGACTCCTATAATACGAATGTTATTATATTTAACGGAGTCACTGAGTTCTCTAAGTCTATTCTCCTTTTGCATAATTCTTTTTTCTTTCTTTTGTTCATCTTGAATACTTTCCATTTCCAGGTCACTAATTCGTTCCTCTGTTTCTTCCATCCTGCTGCTCATTCCATCAGGCATGTTTCCCATTTCATTTATTGAGCCCTTTATCTCTGCTGTTATTCCTTATCACTGCATTAAGCATCTCATTCATGTCTTCCACTCTTCTCAAGTCCAGTGAGGATCCTTATGATCACTGCTCTAAATTCTCTATCAGGCAAGTTACTTGTACTATTTTGCTTAATCTCTGGCCGTGGCCTTGTCCTCTTCTTTCATTTTCATTTCATTTCTCTGTCTCCTCAGTTTGTCTGCCTCTCTCTGTCTGCCTTTCTCTGTGCGTAAAGAAAGTCAGCTGTGTCTTCTCCATTGCATGCAGTGACTTTATGCAGAGGAGGTTCTGGAGTCCCTGCAGTGCATATCCCCTGTTCACCAGAACCTGGCACTTCAGGAGAGCATCCTGTATGTGTTGCTTATGTCTTGCTGTCATGTCTGAGTCACTTTTCCTTTCCGTGCAGTTGTCGGCACTGATTCTCTGCCTGTTGTGGGCTGTGCTTGCTCTCTCTGGTGTTAGTGGGGCCCAGTCAGGCCAGCTCTGAGGGGACATACCCACTGGGGAACTTGGGAGCGGGGTGGTGGTGTTAGCAAAATTTGTCTTGCGTCTCTAGTCCTATGCCAGATCCCCCGAAGTGCCACCGTGGCTGGGAGCTGCCCACAGGGGTGGCCGGGGGCGTGAGGCTGGGCAAAGCGTGTGATGACGGTTGGGTGTAGCTGGGCCCAGTGTGTAATGGTGGCTGGGGGCACATGGCATGGTATGTGATGGTATCCGGGGGCATGCAGCTGAGCACGGTGTGGTGGCTGGGGGCTACGTGAGGAGACAGCTATGCACCCGGTGGCTGGGCAGCGCACACACTTTAATTTGCCCTGAGCCCTGGGGCAGAGGCTACAGTATCTGTGCAGCCCTGCCTTTCACCTGTAGCTCTGTGTTTATGTTGGGGGTGGAGGCAAAAAATGGCGCCTGTCAGAGTCCTCATTTTCAGAGAAGTCCCCCAACATGCTCCAAAATCAATATGATCAGATCTGTCTCCTGTCTGCCCCCAGCATTGTGTAAACTGCTATTTTTACGTTGCCTCTCCACTCAGGCTGCTATCTCTTTAAGGGTAGCAACCCAGCTCTCACTCACCTTCCAGGCTCGCCCAGTGCTGAGTCAGCTGACCTCCAAAGTGCCAGGATCGAGTCTCACTTGTTCTTACAAACTCACGGAATTCAGCCCCTCTGGTTCTTGAAGCCAGATGTTATGGGGATTAGTGTTTCCATGTGAGCTCCCTGGTACGACAGCTCGTTTCTCTGCCCTCTTCATGCACACAGCTCCCTCCCTCCTGTGGGCAGCCTCCCTCCGCCTTTCTGACCTTCCTAACCTGTCAGATGCAGCTTCTTCTATTTCGCTGTGAAGTTCGTTCTGCCCATCTTTGGATCCCTCTCCGGTTTACTGACTTGGATGTGGATGGTATCTAGTTGTACATGTGGGACAGGGTGAGCTCAGGGTCCTCCTGCTCCACCATCTTCCCAAGGTCGAGAAGTCACAATCTTAATTCTCATACTGTTTGAATTTTCTTACCTGTGTCTATATGTATCATTTTTATAAATATCAACCTGGGTTGACTATAGTCCATTTTGTTTTCTTCATTATATTATTTGTGATACCTCTGTTCTCCACAGATAGTATTTCTCAAAACAAAACAAAAAAAAGTTTTAAGTGCCCAGATATATGGGATTGTTGATGGAATACTATCCAGCTATGAAGATGTTGACAGACTTCGAAAGTTGTTATATATTAAGTAAATAAAGCAATTATAAAACAGTATGTAACTTATATAAACGTACATTAATAGTTTGCACACAAAGAAAAAAATGGAAATTAAATGTAAGAAATGGTTTTCTTTTGATCATCCCTATTTTCCACAATATCTATGTAATTAAAAGAAAAAGAGAAATAAGCAAAAGAAGTAAAAATGTCCTAACTTGCAGGCGTGTATGAAAGTCAGGAGCTACCTTTTCCCATGCATTCTATCTTCCTGAAAAGAGCCTGACTTCTCTGAGAGCTTCCTTTTACAAAGCTGCAAGGAGAAATCATGCACATTGCTGCTATGTTTGACAAGGGTGGAAGTAAGGTGGTAAATAAACTCAAACTTTTGCAAAGCATGTGCAAAGACAGCAATATTACTTTTCTATCAGTATTTTAATATGGTACATGGGCACATGAGAATTTCAAAGCCCTTTTTAAAAGAAGCGGAAATCTTCACAATACCAATGTTGTGTAAGAGTAGAAAGAGCTTTCTAATTTAGGAAACAAGATGGCCAAGTTCATGCCTGAGTTCTAAATTGGCTATGTGACCTTGGGGCAGGTAACTTATTCACTGAGTTTTGGATTATTCACCTGAAAACAGGGATCATTCCCACCAATTTTTATCATTCCAATTTTTAGATAGCACTGGAATCCAATGAGGATCCAGATACTGGCATTTGTGAGTAAAAAAATAAATAAATAAATCTGGGTTTTCTAAGGCCAGGGCAGCCCCTACATGGATGTCATCACCTGCTTCTCAGTATAAGCCACTTTGCATTTTTTGTGTTTAACCTTGATAATTCATTATCGGCTCATGGGAGGTCCAAATGGTCTCCTTGCCTTTACTTTGATTCTGGGGGCTGTTGACTTCCTTACATTAAATCCCCACCCCACTGAATATCTACCTGAGGAAGAGTCCACTACAGAAGATACCAGAAATGGCAAATGTGCTTTTAAAACAGTGAATGTCCGGGCTCCCAAGGCTCCCCACCCAGCCAACCTCACCGATGGTGGTCTCACAAAACTTCTCTGCAGCCACTTCACTGGCAATGTTGGCTCCCATGAGCACGCTGACGTCAATGCCCATCTTCTCCCGGATGATGTCGGAAATGAGCTTCAGCCCCTCAGGGCCCTCGTCTATGCCCTGTAAGGATGTCAACAAATAAGGGGAAATCAAACCACCAAGTGAATGAGGCATGCCACAGTCACTCTGTTACTTGAAAAAGAGCTCTTACAAGAGTAAGATACATACCATGTCTGCACCGTTGAAAGCGTAACAATAAAACGGAAAGAAAATGACGTCCACCCAGAACGTGACGTATACCACTGAAGTCCCGTATGTCCCTCCCCAAGTCCGTCCTCCTTCTCGCTACTGGTCCACACCCCCACCAGGGTACACCACTATCCTGTAGTCTGTACGCACCACTCCCTTCTGCTCTTGACCATTTTGCCGCATAAAGCTATCCCTAAACAAAATGTTATGCCATTATGCCTGCTTTTGAAAGCCTGTAAGTGAAATTGTACCATTCACCCATGAGGTACTGTTTGGTGCTACCCTATCATTTTAGAGACTCACCCATGTGGCTGCATGAATGTTCTGGTGTGTTTCTATTTACCACTGTGTTGTATTCCAAAACAAAAGGCCACTATTCATTTATCCATTGTACTTATAACTGACATGTAAGTTGTTCAAGTTTGCTTTCATAAACACTCATCTATGAACCACTCGAAAGAATAAAGTCTCTCGAGGGGGTTCTTAACCTTTTTTATGATGTGGCCCTCACACAGGGCAGTCTCGTGAAGTTTTATGGACTCATTCTCAGAATTTCATATGCATAAAGCAAAATGCATGAGATTACCCAGGAAGCCGATTACATTGAAACATAGTTATCAAAATGTTTTAAAAAAACACACAAATTTATGACAAAGTAATATACGTGCCGTTTTATTAATGCAATTAGAAAAAGATGATTTGGCAGGTTTAACAATTACCATAATTTCAAGGTCGTGATCAGCATAAATGATACCTTCAGATAACTTGGAGCCATTATAAAGTGGCATGAAAATACCTGGGATTTCTATTGATAACAGGGCCACAGATTGTTATGGCAAGTCTGGCCTGTGGCTGGCATTCATACACGAGAGCAACGCTCATTTCAGTTAGAAGTTAAAATGAATAAAAATGTAATTTTTCTCCCCACATTTAAGTCTAGGAACCTCCTGAATTCTGTCTAGGGACCTGTGGGGGTGGTTTGTGGACTTGTGGTTAAAAACTCCCTTTAGGGAGTATACCCAGGAGTAGAAACTAATAAGGATGCAATTCCCAGCAACACAAACCACCAGTGATTTCCAGAACGCAGGCTGAGACCCATGTCCTAGACAGGTTCTTTCTGACAGCAAGGCTCGTCAGGAGGAGCCCATCCTCATATCACTGCCACTGCTCAAAGCCGCTGTGATAGAAAGCAGCTCTTGCCTGAAGTGGGGCTCAGCTGAGCTCCTGAGCTCCTGCGATGTGTGTTACTGATTACCTTCCAGGCATCTTTAAAAAAAACAGAACACAAAAAACTGCCATAACCTCCCTTTCCGCTCCTATTTCTAACAGATGGAAGTGAGAGGAAATAATCTCCCCCATAACTGACGTCCAGCCCAGCGATGCTTTTTCTGCCTGGGGTCACCGGCCAGTTACCTTGATGAGGGTGATTCCTAGCGCTTCCTTGGGCACTCTCCCGGTGATCTCGTCACAGATTCTGTTAATGAACTGGTGGGGAATGACAAACACCAGCAGGTCTGCATCCTGCACGGCCTCACTGAGGTTTGGGACAGCAACCTGCAATGACAAGGAGGAGGAAACCGTTACTCCTACACCAAAATATGCCTCTCCCAATGATTTCATTCACTGACCATTTATCAGACGCCTACTGTGTGCAGAATACTGTGCCGACAGACAGGAAAGGCAAATGTGCTGTGGGCTTGGCCTTCCCCTTCAGGACACATCTGAAGCTAGCAGAATCCTGCCTCTTGCTTACCAGCTGGGCAAGTGACTTAGCTTCTCTATGCCTCAGTTTCCCTACCTGAAAAAAGGAGTCCTAATACTGTGTGGGTTGTTCTCTGCTGCTCTCCCAATCTCTCAATCCATTTTCTGCCCTTCTTTGCCTTGCTGTGTTCCCCAAGGAGCTGTGGACCGTTTTCGCTGGGGGCCCTTGCTCTCTGCCTTCCAGTTGGCCTCAGCCAAAGTGGGATGCTGTTAGGAGATCCAAGGTGGGAGGAGAGACAGGTCAGGTATGTATCAGCCTCCTGAGGCCATTATGGCCCAGGCTCACAGGGATGCTGGCTTGGCTTCATTCTACAGTTCTACCTCCTGACAGGCAGCCTCTCTTCTATGTCTCAAAGCTCTGGTCAGGCTGGTTTGCCGACACTCGTCTGTCCCCTTGCCCTTTCAGGGGTGGTTATGATTTCCTGCTGTTGCTAAACGCTGGACACTCCAGGAAGCCCTTTTGGTTCTCTCCACTCTGCCCACACCTCTGTAAATAGTCCCATGCTAAACTCTCCTAGGTAAAGCACTTGGAGAGCACTCTCGTGAAGAGTAAGTGATATAGATCACGTTTCACACCTGGTATGCACTCAGTACATGTCAGCTTTTATGGTGATTTCTTTCCTTCAGATAAATATGAAGATGGGTTTTAGAATTTAACATGGGCAGGGGGGCCTGGGCGGCTCAGTCGTTAAGCGTCTGCCTTCGGCTCAGGTCATGATCCCAGGGTCCTGGGATCGAGCCCCGCATCGGGCTCCCTGCTCTGCGGGAAGCCTGCTTCTCCCTCCTCCACTGCCCCTGCTTGTGTTCCCTCTCTCACTGTGTCTCTGTCAATTAAATAAATAAAATCTTAAAAAAAAAAAAAAAGAATTTAACATGGGCAGAGAAACACATACACACACACACACACACTCAGAGGCAGAGGTGAGGGCAACTAGTGAGAACATGGGGGCACATGGTCTCTCACAGAGACTGCTCACTGTTGCTCAATGCCCATTCTCCCCTTCCTCCTCAGCATGAGAAGGCCCCAGTTTGGTGCTAGGCTCATAAATGCCCAGAAGGAAGGCTACGTTCCTCATCCTCCCTTGCAGCTAGGTGCCCCATGTGATTCAGTTCTGACCCACGGGGCGTCCATAGAAGTGCTGTGTGTGACCTCTGGGAAATGTCCTTGGAGGCCTTTCCTCCTTCTTTTGCCAGAGGGAATGTGAAGAGATGGCTGGAGTTCAGACAGTCATCTTGGACTATGAGGAAGAAACCAAATGCTGAGATGGCAGAACAGTGGGATAAAAAGAGTCCCTGACATCATTAACATGTCATTAATACCATAAATGTTGGGTGATCCAAAAAGATGGCGGAGGAGTAGGGGACCCTATTTCAACTGGTCCCCGGAATTGAGCTGGATATCTACCAGACCACCCTGAGCACCCACGAAACCAGCCTGAGATGTAAGAAGATCTGGATCTCTACAAACAGAATATCAGAGGCGGTTGGTTTTGAGGTACGAAGCAGGGAGCCCTGATTCCACGGGCAGATGTCAGAGGATAAACGGCAGCGGGAGGGTGCCTGGCCATGGGGATCCTACACCGCCAGTGAGTGACAGCCTTGCGCGCTGGGGACAGGCACAGACTCGCTGACCGGTAGCGTCGGGAAAGGACTTCAGGGCAGCCCCCGGGGTGGAAACCCGGAGCAGCGGGGTCGCGCCTGCGAACTGCAGCCCCTGGGGCAGAAACCTGGAGCGCTGGGGTCACGCCTGGGAACTGCAGCCCCCGGACGGAAACCAGAGCAGTGGGGTCCTGTGAGAGCACAAACTGGGAATGGCTGGCGGTTTTAGAAGCACAAAGGGCAGAGACATGCCCCGACCTGGAGGCAGGACTGGGATCGCTGCGGAGGGGTGCACAACCCAGGCTGCTGCAATTTATAGCAGCACGGACAGAAACGGAGACGGTGTGGCCTGGAGGGCTCACTGAAGAACAGACTGCGGTCTCTCTGCTCTGAGGCAGAGGGTTGGAAACGGTCTCTTCTGCTCTGACTTGCGGAAGAGACGCGGAAAGCCGCCAGGGAAAGCTGCCAGAGAACAAAAGCCCCAAAAACGGATTCCCGCTGAGCCCATCCCCCATGATGGGGGGGCAGGGCAACTCCGCCCAAACAGGGTTGCCTGAGTAACAGCGCGGCAGGCCCCTCCCGCAGAAGACACGCTGGGAAAACAAGAGGCCAGCAACCCTAAGGTCCCAAGAAAACAGGTGCATCTTGCTTGGGTTCTGGTCAATAATTTGGACTCTATACATTCCCTCAAACACCCATCAACAGAATGACTAGGAGGAGGAGCCCCCAAAATAGAAAAGAATCAGATATTATGACTTATGCTGCAGATTTACAAATGGATGCAGATATAACCAAGATGTCAGAGATGGAATTCAGGCTAGCA
>NC_138369.1:61170591-61200759 GCF_054177405.1 Leptonychotes weddellii
TCACTTATTTGTGGAACATGAGGAATAGCATGGAGGACATTAGGAGAAGGAAGGGAAAAATGAGGGGGGCGGGAATTGGAGGGAGAGATGAACCATGAGAGATTACGGGCTCTGAGAAAACAAACAGGGTTTTGGGGGGGGGGGTTAGCCCGGTGATGGGTATTAAGGAGGGCACGTACTGCATGGAGCACTGGGTGTTATACGAAAACAATGGATCGTGGATCACCACATCAAAAACAGTGATGTATTGTATGGTGACTAACATAACATAATAAAATTTTTTTAAAAATACCATAAATGTCTTTTACAGGAGAGAAGAAAAAACATTTAGGTCACTGCTGTGATAGGTTTTCTGTCATATATACCTGAACTGAACTTAACTGAGATAGCTCCTTTTAAGCATTCACGGTTCCCAAAATGAAGGGACTAGAGGAAGATTCTTCTCTGAGCAAGTGCTACTATGTGCCACAGGAACATCATTCGGGACGGCTAAGCCTCCTACGAAAGCTGGTTTGGGCACTGTGATGGAAACTGCCAATCCTCACCAAAACTCCTTCTCACCTTCTTCCATAATCACAGAGTGGAAGCCAGTCACTAGTCACCTCGCTAGGGACCACATTTCCCAGCAGCCCCTGCAGTTACACGGGCCATGGACCAAGTTCTCATCAACAGAGCGTGAGAGGGAGCAGTGCATACCACTTATGGCCCAGAACCCCTAAAATAGCAGGCTGCTTCCTCCACACTTTCTTTCCCCACTTTCTGTTGTTGAAACCCAAGGCAACCCAGACCTAAGAGATGGCACATGAGGAAGAAAGATGGGACCAAGCATAACAGTGTGAAGCAAAGCCGCTAGACCACTATTATGTGAGAGGGAAATAAATCCTTTTGTTCTTTAAGTCACATGATTATTATGCCTCTTCTTTTATCTTAGTCTATCCTCTTAACTAATACATGCACTAAGAGTTACTCCCTCCCTCAAAGAATCCCCCAAGGAAATCTATCTGGAATTATTTCATCCCCTTATTCCTTTGGTTGGTATGGAAGACTTCTGTAATTTCCCACCCAGCCTGGTTTCTCCTTCTTTCTGGCCAAAGTGCCCCTAAATTTCCTTCCAAAAGCTACTGCATCCCCATTTTAACCATGCAATTTGGGTGGAGTTGGCCGCCCCCCTGCTCCACAGATGGGTCTTTTTGTCCAAGCCAGTGGGCACATAAAATAATGAGAACCAAGAAGATGTTTGCTGGGGCTTCTTTGTGACAGTTCCTTCCTTAATCTTCTCCAGTAGCTATTGGGTCTTTCCTTGAACAGTGCGGGATGATGGTGTGAGGTCTGGAACAGCTGCAACCATTTTACAAATGTGAGGGGGAGAACCTAGTCCTGCCTGCCAAGGGCTCCCTCGTGAATGAAGCCAACTTTGTGGAAGGCAGAGCAGAGAAACCGAGGAAAACACAGGGCCTTGTGAACCTCATTTAAGCCATTGGTTCAGGCTATGCCTGAAACCAGCCCTACCTGGATTTTTAGTCATATGAAACAAATCATCCCCCATCTTAGCTTAAGTCGGTTTGAATGGCAGCATAGTCATTCCCCATACAGCAAATCATAACCCAAACTTTACTGGCACTTCTCCTCTTATTCACACTCCCCAGAGCAGGGGAGAAGCTGTTTTCCTCTTCAGAGGGGCTTCTCTGGATTAGTAATCCAGGCTGAATAGCCACAGGTGACAAGGATGCGTCACCCAAAATCTACCTGCCTACTAGTTCCCTCGAATTTGGAGATTCTACCTCCTCCAAAAGAGCAATTTCTTATTCTATTCCATTAGCCTTCTGATGCCAATCCCCAGCTGCTCTGTCCTTTACTGGAAAAGTTCTTTCTGCTCTTATGTATTTGCCTGTGGTCCCACTCAATCCCCTCCCAGCCTTTATAAAAACTCTGACCCCTCACTCCACCATGGGTAACTAACTAGCCTTACTTAGGTGGGGATTTCTGCTCTGTACACTCTCATGCAGAGCCTGACAGCCTGAATTCTAGTTAAAATCTTTTTTCTTCTCTAGACCTCGTTTCTCCTCTTCCCCATCCATCCCACACACGCGCACGCACACGCACACACATGCACGCACGCACGCTCCTGCATTTCTGCCCCTTTCAAGGCATTTCCCAACATGGTGAAATGGAAAAGACACCAGAACCAAAGAGAAAATATGGAAAAGATGTACGTTTGAGTCCCATATCTGCAAATGATCAGCTGTGTGACCTTGGATAAGTGATGTATCCTCACTGACCTCACTCACCCCATGAACAAAGGGGTATAAAAATCACTTTGCCTACCCAGCCACTTCACAGAGCACTTTCAGATTAAGTAGTATAAATGGGAGTGCTTCAAAATGATACGAAACAAATGAAAGAGATTACGCATCAGAAAAATCTACCTGCTTCCTACAAATTCTTACCTTTTAAGGAGTCTGCCCATCCCTGTGTCCCATTTTAAAAAACATGCAAGGAAGCTGCCAACTGGTCTGGATTTCTTCCTCTCCCTACCATTTCCTTCTTCAATAAATCAAAGAAGAACCTGCAATTGGTTGGGAACGTGATGGCTCTCCAGGACATATGACTGAGGGCTCACCGTACACACAGATGTCCTTCCACTCTCCTTGGTGGAGCGCTTAGGGTTTAACCCACAGAAGCAATGTGTAACATGAGCTGCATTTCGATGGCATGCATGGCCCATTCACAGAACATTATTCCTCTTACACGGTATCAAACGAGCTCTCCTCAACTAACCCAGTAACTGGAATACCCTATTTCAGAATAAAACCTATAGCTAAGTCTTTGCTTATCTTTTACCCTGAACAAAATCAAGACACTGCTTTAGAAATGCTGACCTATTTCACATGCTTCCTGTCAAAATCTTTCTGAGGGTGTCCACCATCAAAGAACCTGAAATACATTGGGAAAGACAAGTCAGAACAAAAGGGCTTGCCTTTCATAGGCAAGGAGGATAAATAGTCAAGTCAGAACCAAGGCATCATGGTTGGCCCACTTAATGTTCAGACTTCCAGGAATCCGGGGCTCTTGGTCCACATTTTTATATATATACACACACATATAAAATCATTTATTAAAACAAAGCTGATAGGGTGCCTGGGTGGCTCAGTTGGTTAAGCGACTGCCTTCAGCTCGGGTCATGATCCTGGAGTCCCGGGATTGAGTCCCACGTCAGGCTCCCTGCTCAGCAGGGAGTCTGCTTCTCCCTCTGACCTTCCCTCTCTCATGTGCTCTCTCTCTCTCTCTCTCTCTCATTCTCGCTCTCTCAAATAAATAAATAAATAAAATCTTTTTTAAAAATAAATAAATAAATAAAACAAAGCTGATAAATGTATGTGGAGAAGCCTAAAGGTTCTTTTGCATCCCCCTGGCTTGGTTATCACTGTACAGTATATGGACACGTTGGCCTAGCTCTATCACCAGTTAGCTAACTGGACACCCACAGGCAACTCACCTACATTCTCAAGGGAATGAGCATTTAGATTAAACACAACAGCATATGAGAAACACACAAAGCAAAGTAGAGGTTCAAAAATATTATGGTGCCCTCCTGTTCTTCTGATCTCAATTTCGGCCAAGAGCATAGGTGAATTTATGTCCTTGCTCTATATTCAGAAAAATGATCCTCAGATACAGACAGACAACCTGATCTGATGAGTCTTATGTAAATAAGCCACCAGTGAGGCTGCTTCGAGAGAAACACAGCTGTTAACCGCCCGGACTCCCCAAGACTACACCAGTAATATAGACTGATGAGGTAGACCAGTGGTGCCCAAAGTGCGGTTCCTGAAGCAACCGCATCACCATCACCTGGGAACTTGTTACAAATGCAAACGTATGGGCTTCATCTGAGACCCAGTGAATCAGAAACGCTCGGGTGGACCCGGCAATCCCTGTTAAGCTCTCCAAGCGATTCTGAGGAGCATTTAAATTCGAGAAGCAGCAGTGACAAAGACTCTTCTAACAAAAACCAGAAAGCTAAACCCAGGGAGGCTTCTACTGACCTGATATTCTAATTCTGAGAAGGCTTGCAGCCAAAATTAATAGTTATTATCGCAACTCTATTACCCAAAAGTAAGGGGCCTTTTTTTTTTTTTTAATTGTCTCGGCCTAACCTCACATCGCATAGGATACCACTTAAAGCACTGAGACAAAACTCTCCACCCTGCTTTGTTCTTCCTCACCACCTCCACTGGCCCTGGCACTCCTTCGGACCCCAAAAAATCCAGTCACTACTCTAGGTGCGGAGGAAACATCAGCCAATGCGGGCCTATCCAAGAAACATCCAAAGAGTTAGTAAGGAAAGCAAATATATAAATTCGCTTTCAAACTTAGAAGCTTTCATGCTTCAAAGGATAGCATCAAGAAAGTGAAACTTGAAGAAAAGGAGAAAATACTTCTGAACTATATATCTGAAAATGGACTTGTATCTAATTTTATTAAGAATGCTAGGGGCACCTGGCTGGCTCAGTAGGAATAGCGTGTGACTCTTGATCTCGGGGTCGTGAGTTCAAGCCCTACGTTGGGTGTAGAGATTACTTAAAAATAAAATCTTTAAAAAAGAAAAAAAGGGGGCGCCTGGGTGGCTCAGTCGTTAAGCGTCTGCCTTCGGCTCAGGTCATGATCCCAGGGTCCTGGGATCGAGCCCCGCATGGGGCTCTCTGCTCAGCGGGAAGCCTGCTTCTCCCTCTCCCACTCCCCCTGCTTGTGTTCCCTCTCTCGCTGTGTCTCTCTCTGTCAAATAAATAAATAAAATCTTTAAAAAAAAAAAAAGAAAAAGAAAAAAAGAATTCTTACTACTCCTTAATAAAAAGACAACCCAATTTTTTAAATGGACAAAGCTTGCGAATACACATTTCTCTGAGGGAGATATACAAATGTCCAATGAGCACATGGAAAGATGCTCAACATTGTTAGACTTTAGGCAAGTGAAAATCAAAATCACAATAAAATATCACCTTATACCCACCAGGATGGGTAGGATCAAAAAGTTAGATAATGACGAAGGTGTTTGTAAGGATGTGGAGCATCTGGAACCCCTACACACTGCTGGTGGGAGTGTACAACGGTGCAGTGACTTTGGAAAACAGCCCAGCAGTTCCTCAAAGAGTTCAACGTTACCATATGATCCAGCAATTGCACTCCTAGGTACCCACTCAAAAGAACTGAAAACACATTCACACAGAACACTGTATACAAGTGTTCATAGCTGTATTATTCACAAGAGCTGAAAAGTGCAAACCACCCAAATGTCCATCAACAGACAAGTGGATAAATAACAATATGGTACATCCATAAAATAGAATCTTGTTCAGCCATAAAAAGGAATGGAGTACCGACACATGCTACAACACAGATAAACCTTGAAACACGATGCGAAATCAAAGAAGCCAGACACAGAAAACTATATATTGTATGGTGCCATTTATATGAAATGTCTGGAATAGGCAAGTCTATAGAGACAGAAAGATTAGCAGTTGCTTAGGGCTGGGGCAGGGGATAGGAGGAAATAGGAAGTGACTCCTACATGGTGTGGGGTTTCTTTTTGGCGTGATGAAAATATTTTAAAATTGATGGTGGTAATGTTTGCACAACTCTGAATATACTCAAAACCACTGACTTGTACACTTGAACGGGTGAATTGTATGATCTGTGAATCGGACCTCAGTCAAGTTGTTTTAAAAAGAGTTGGTAAGGTTTAGAAAGCAAGATGAGAAACAATGACAATGGTATTTCACAGAAGATGCTGTGATCGTAAATCCTGGCGCCACGCTGAGGCTGGTTAAACCTGCAGCGAGAAGGCACAGGAGCGCTCTACCTGGTTGAGACCCTAGACAGACAGCTACAAAACAGGATCAATGATTTACATCCAACAGTGGCAAGAAAAGGGAAGCGTTCTTTCCGCTCAGGTTTCAGAGAAAACTGCAAACCCAGATTGTCCCGGCTTTTAGTCAACAGGTGATGACATGGTGATATCACTGTTACAAGAGGTTGGGGGAAGGGGGAGGGAGTCACCTGATGAGGATGGGCATGAAGAAGGTCAGTGGGAAACAGCGTGGGGGCCCCGAGCAAGAAAGACTCACAGTCTCACATCAGCACACCAACTGACAGCCATCACAAATAGCAATCCTATGTGGATGGAAATGCAACATGTCTCTCATGACGATTAAGGGTCTTATCTAACACTAGTTGATTTTTTTTTTTTTGCATATATCTTTTTTAATTAGTATTTTCATTTTCTTTGAGTAAATACCCAGTAGTGGAATTACTGGATCATATGATATTTATATTTTTAATTTTTTGAAGAATGCCATACTATTTTCCACAGTGGTTGTAAAAATTGACGTTCCCACTAACAGATTTTTGCATATTGATTTTATATCCTGAAAGTTTACTAAATTTTTTTATTAGTTTTGGCAGTTTTTTGTAGAGTATTTAGGGTTTTCAATATATAATATCATATCTTGTACAAATAGACAATTTTACTTCTTCCTTTCTGATTTTGATGTCTTTTATTTCTTTTTCTTTCCTAATTGCCTTGGCTAGAACATCCAGTACTGTGTGGAATAAAAGTGGTGAGAGTTGACATTCTTGTAACACTAGTTGATTTTTTAAAGGACCAAATGAGATAGCTAAAAAACTGAAATAAACATATAAAACTAAAGAAAAAAACAATAACAAAAACAAATCCCCAGCTCTTAAAAAAAAAAATACTTCACAGGAAACTAAATATATATATGGATCACCTCATTTACTTCTCACAAAACGCCTAAGGGTAATAAAGCACTAAGAATAGCCATCCGTCTGACCATGCTCACTCAGTGAGCAGCAAGCCCTGACTCCCAGGGAGTCCCTCCACCACTACACTTCACCATCGGCTTTATTATGCAACATTTTCTGAGTGCAGTTCAAAACTGTAACAAGTATAGAGAAAAAAACCACCTGTGTACCTTCCACCAGCTTAAGAAATAAAACTTTCTAGCACCCCAGGTATCCTCTGCCAAGCACGGGTAAGCATGTGGAACAACGTGAACCCTCAGACGTGCTGGGGGAGTGTAGACTGATACAGCCGCTCTGGAAACGAGTGGTGTGACATGGTGACATTATGGCCGTGCGTTCCCAGTGACCCTGCGATTCTACCCCCTGGGAACACGGTCCATGACAACAAACAGCTGGAAACCACGCAAAGGTCCATTCCAGAGAATGGATACGTTCACTTTTGTGAACCTACAAGGCTTCAGACATCAACAGGGTCCTGGGAGTGGACAGCTCCTCCTTTTTCTCCTCCCTCTGTCCACACCCGGGGACATGGGGCAGGTGGTGGAATCAGTGTGGGCACTGGGCTCCGAGTGGCAATGGCTGTTGGCTCCTCTATGTCAATTCTTTCCCTGCCTCCTTCCCTCCTGGCTCCCCTGCTCCCGTCACAAGCTTCAGCTTCACAGAACCAGCTGGCAGGTCCCCCCCCCAACTGGGTACTGCGCCAGGAACCATGGAAGACCAAAAAACCAGAAAGTCAGGTTCACACACTCGGGGCAAGTGGGGCTGAACAGGTAGGTACATAAGGGACTGGCACAAAGCAGAGTGGAAGGAACGTATTTAACAAAGCATTGAGTCCAACAAGAATGAGAAGTTGAGGGGCGCCTGGGTGGCTCAGTCGTTAAGCGTCTGCCTTCGGCTCAGCTCACGATCCCAGGGTCCTGGGATCGAGCCCCACATGAGGCTCCCTGCTTGGCAGGGAGCCTGCTTCTCCCTCTCCCTCTACTGCTCCCCCTGCTTGTGCTCTCTTGCTCTCTCTGTCAAATAAATAAATAAAATCTTTAAAAAAAAAAAAAAAAAGAATGAAGTTGAAACGCACGAATTTCCTACTCCAAGCAGGGGTCAGAGATGACCTCAGAAGCCTCCCACTGCAGTGGGAATAGCCGCTCCCTTTGTTCTTCCCCTCGGATATTTGGACAACTTAACTTGTAAGCTCAGAACCATAGGGATCCTTTCTCTCCCCACCAACAATGCCGAGAATGACTGCAGAAATGCTGTCTGATCCCCAGTGCAGTGACACAGAGAACGTGATCATTTGTCCAGATGACAAGGGATTCAACGGGATGAGCTCGCTAGGAATCAAATTCAAACCCCAGCCTCTAGCTATGGGACCCCAGGCAAGTTGATTAACTTTTCTGGGCCTTGGTATCCTTCCCTACAAAATCAGAATCATCCTCGTAATAGGAAAACTAGCAGTATCAACCTAAGACGGTTATTGAGAGCATTGCATGAGACAAGATATGTGAGCTACTCAGCACAGTGCTTGACACTAATGAACCCTGTAACCAAAAGCCAAACAACAATCTCCAGCGAGCAAGGTGTTTGCAAATCCGGACTTCCTGGCATTTATCAGTTTCCAAATCCGTCTCCCCTGCTGGACGCCTTGAAGGAAGAAACGTCATTTTACCCCTCTTCTTGTCTCCAGCAACGAACACTGTGCTTTGCATGCACTGTACATGCTCATAAAGATTGATGAGTGAATATATGCAGAGATGAATATTTCATAAACAAAGAAGATGAGTTTGTCCGGTTAACCAAGGAATCAGGCAGGGAATCAGACCACAGTGGTCCGGTCTTCAAACAGACTTACTACAGAAAGCCACCAAGGGGTGAATCTGGCAACAGAAGTTCAAATTCCACTCACACAAGCAGCATAGTACACTCTTTTTATTCTTCTTGCTCATTTCTCCCTCCCACCTCTGGCAAGTCACTGGAATGAGGCCAAGCAATTACCTGTATTTTTCCCTCTCAGACCTAATAAGCTTAAATTTTAAACTGTCAGTCTTACAAGCTTCTATTTTCTTCAGTCTCCTTCTGTAATTTAGGCCTTAACCCTGATTTTAATTACAGACTAGTACATTAGCTGTTCTCGTGTGTAGAAAGAGAATATCAGGACTGGGGGTCACAAGCAGCCGAAGGCAAGGCTGTGAGTTCCAGCTCTGATGGGACCAGCACCTTGAATGCCAAGAAAGTAGCCTGCTGTGGGCTGAATTGTGTGCCATGCCCCCTACCCCAGTTTCACAAGTTGATATCCTTTTTTTTTTTTTAAGATTGTATTTATTTATTTGACAGACAGAGACACAGCAAGAGAGGGAACACAAGCAGGGGGAGTGGGAGAGGGAGAAGCAGGCTTCCCGCGGAGCAGGGGGCCCGATGCGGGGCTTGATCCCAGGACCCTGGGATCATGACCTGAGCCAAATGCAGACGCTTAACCGACTGAGCCACCCAGGCGCCCCATAAGTTGATATCCTAACCCTAGTACCTTGGAATACTGTATTTGGAGACAGGGTCTTTACAGAGGTTATTACATTAAAATGAGGACATTAGGGTGGGCCCTAATTCAACATGACTCGTATCCTTATGAGAGGAGATCGGGGCACCTGGGTGGCTCAGTCAGTTAAGCATCTGCATTCAGCTCAGGTCATGATTTCCGGGTCCTGGGATCAAACCCCGCATGGGACTCCCTGCTCAGCTGGGAGCCTGCTTCTCCCTCTCCCTCTGCCCCTCCCCCCCCAGCTCCTGCGTGCACGCTCTCTCAAATGAATAAATCTATAGCAAAAAAAAAAAAAGGAAGAAGAAGAAGAATAGATTAGGACACGGACACACAGAACGAAGACAGTATGAAGACACAGGAAGAAGACGACCACCTACAAGTCAAAGAGAGAGCCTCAGAAGAAAGCAAACTTGCCAACACCCTTATCTGGGACTTGAAGCTTCCAGAACTGTGAGAAAATACATCTCTGTTGTCTAAGCCATCTGTTCTATTGTACTTTGTTATGGCAGCCCTAGCAAACTAACACAAAGCCCATCTTCAGAATCAGGAAAACCAAAACTGACCAAGCAAATTAGTTGGTAGTAGAAAGGGAAAAATGAGGAGGGAGGTAGCTTTTCCATTTCCCCAAGCCCCAAGTGCTAACTCAGCCAAGTGTTACTTTCAGAATTAACCAAAAGTACTTCCTGTCCCAAAGTCTTACCACATTTTCTGGCAGCTTGTGTCCAGGGAGATATTTTACATTTTCATGGTCATTATTTATGATGTCTGTCAGTTTTCTCCCATTAACCGTTTCTTCAAAGACCCACATCTTAACTGTGGAGGCAAACTTCTTAAGTTTCTTGACATTATTACCAATTATTTTTGCAACAGCTGAACCCCTACGAAAGAAACAGTGGAGAAGAAAAAAAAATTAAACTCACTGGGGCAGAAGAGAAAAAGCATTTGATTGTAATTCAGACAAAATACGTGCTGATTCAAGCACAGGGCTTATAACTTCAGATGGGAAGTTCCTATCAGCCACAAGCCCTTTGAAGCTTAGTTGTTTTCACCTGGAAAGAACACCTGCCCCCCCCCCCCCCACCCCTGTGATCAGGAAAGCCCCAGAATTTGGTACAAGGTCAAAAACACCACCCCTTGAAACTAGTAAGCATCGGGCGCCTGGGTGGCTCAGTTGGTTAAGTGACTGCCTTCGGCTCAGGTCATGATCCTGGAGTCCCGGGATCGAGTCCCGCATTGGGCTCCCTGCTCGGCAGGGGATCTGCTTCTCCCTCTGCCCTCTTCCCTCTCGTGCTCTCTGTCTCTCATTCTCTATCAAATAAATAAAATCTTTAAAAAAAAAAAAGAAACTAGTAAGCATCAACCTATCTTGGGAGAGAGTATCACAGGCAGAAAAGAAACCCACCTAAGAGATGACACAAAACATAAAAACAATACTTGGTGGGTACTCTAAGCCTCGGTGGCAACCAGGCTGTATTTCAAATCCATCACAGAGATTAAAATGTAGCCACCGTAGAATAAACTGTGTTCTGGTGAACTGCAACAGAGTTGCAGTCATAATGGGAAGACAAGAACCTGAGTGAATTCCAGGAAAGGAGCAGAGTGAGAGCACTGGGACTCGGCTGCCTGGGTATTTGGTGCCCCCAGCAGACCTGGTTCACCCAGCTGGCCTCTAGGCGCCCACAAGCTCCCTTTTTCTCCTGCATTTCTGTTCACCAAACACATTCTGGTTACTAATCAGTGTCCCAGAGGCTTTGCTACAGGGGAAGAGAAGGCATTCCAACTAGTTAAACACCAGTCCCCTGGACAAGGGCTGTAGGTCCGGGGCCGGCGGCCACCACAGCAGAGGTGTTCCTGGTCAGCCCCGGCACCTGCGCCCATCTCACGAACATGCGCAGAGTGCACAGTGGGCCACGGGCCGCTGACTGGGCCTGGGTGACTCTGAATGGAGAAATGGTTTGTTTCGGGGTGCCTGGGTGGCTCAGTCGTTAGGCGTCTGCCTTCAGCTCAGGTCATGATCCTGGGGTCCTGGGATCAAGCCCTGCATCGGGCTCCCTGCTCAGCGGAAGCCTGCTTCTCCCTCTCCCACTCCCCTGCTTGTGTTCCCTCTCTCACTGTGTCTCTCTCTGTCAAATATTAAAATCTTTAAAAAAAGACAGAAAGAAAGAAAGAAAGAAAAGAAAAGAAAAGAAAGAAAGAAAGGAAGAAAGAAAGAAAGTTTGTTTCTTATACACCTTTCCTGGTGTGGAAAGTAATTGCCCTTACCTTGTTCACCTCTCTGAGTGGGTGGTAAGCTTTGGAGAGCCAAGAACGCATTGCCTTCACTCTACTGGATCACCAGCATCTAGTCCAGTAGCATTAGGCACAGTGGGCACTTGGTAGATATGTGATAACGGAGATAAATGAGTGAATGAGTGACTGATCGAAGTGACTGGTGAAACCAGGGAGAAGGCAGAGCCAGGTCCCTGATGACCTCACATGTAACATAATGGAGTTTCCCCCCTTATTTTAGTCATGTCATTTTCAGCACCAATGAATCCCAAAGGATACACAGCATGGTCTGGTGGGCTTAATGTTTAACATTTCCAATATTCATTTAAATTTTCTGAACTAAAAAAAATAAATAAAATAAATAAATAAATAAATAAATAAATAAATATTCCGAACTAACTCATTGCAGCAGATGCTACAGGTTTGCCTTTGGTTGCAGATGCTTGGCTTCCCCGAGAGGGGTTTGTAAAGGGAGAAGCAAGTATGTTCTGGTAAGACCACCAGGAGGGATCTGGTGGTTCTGGCTTATTTTCCCACTTGATTTACTAGATTTGGATTCCTTAGTGCCTAGTAGTCCCCCCTCACTTTGCTCACTTCCCCAGAATCACACTTGCCCTCTGTGACCTTGTGTGAGTTACTCAATGCCAAGGAACACTGTGAGCCTGAGCTGTTACCTCCCTGGGAGTCCGTAAGCAGCTGTTTCTCAGATTACAATTAAGGTGATAGTGATCATGGGGAGAATCTTGGCCTCTCCTCTTTTTTTTTTTTTTTAAGATTTTATTTATTTATTTGAGAGAAGGAGCACAAGCTGGGGGTGGGGGAGAAGTGGGAGGGACGAGAAGAGAGAGCAGCGGACTCCTAGCCAAGCAGGGAGTCCGACATGGCGCTGGAGCCCGACATGGCGCTGGAGCCCGACATGGGGCTGGAGCCTGAAATGGGGCTCAATCCCAGGACCTGGAGATCATGACCTGAGCAGAAGGCAGACACTTAACCGACTGAGCCACCCAGGTGCCCCTCCTGGCCTCTCTCCTACAAAGTGTCAGGAGGAGAACTGGATGAATAGGTGTTTAGCTAACAAACTGTCTTGCCAGCAGAGAGTAAGAATTTCACAGGTAAAGCCACAGAGCTTTGATATGTGCAATAGTTTATGCTATTCTTGTGAGAAAGGACAGCGAAGAAGTTCTGCATAGTTGTTTGGAGCAGCTGTTTTCAATGCTGGCTGCACGTCTGTCCCTGCGGAGCTTTAGAAACTACCCATACCTGACCCTACTCTGGAGGCACAGATTTCATTGGTCTGGGGGGTGGCCTGGGACTCAGGATTTTTAAAGTTCCCAAGTAATCTAATTTACAGCCAAAGTTGAGAACCACTAGCTTAGTTTATCCATTTATAAGGAGATAAGGGAAGGTGATCGGGATTGAGGGAAGAAAGATGGAATTTAATTTTTTTTTTAAGATTTTATTTATTTGAGAGCGAGCGAGCACAAGCAGGGGGAGGGGCAGAGGGAGAAGCAGGCTCCCCGCTGAACAGGGAGCCCAAGGGACCTGGGGCTTGATCCTAAGACCCCGGGATCACAACCTAACCAAAGGCAGATACTTTTTTTTTTTCTTTTTAATTTTATTATGTTATGTTAGTCACCATACAATACATCATTGGTTTTTGATGTGGTGATCCACAATCCATTGTTTTTGTATAACACCCAGTGCTCCATGCAGTACGTGCCCTCCTTAATACTCATCACAGGGCTAACCAATCCCCCCCCCAAAACCCTGTTTGTTTCTCAGAGTCCATAGTCTCTCATGGTTCATCTCAAAGGTAGATACTTAACCAACTGAGCCACCCAGGAACCCCGAGAAGCATGGATTTTAATGCAAGGACAAATCTAGCAAGGACAACAAAAAGATTCTAGTGCCTACGAGGCCTTGTCTTGCTCTCTAAATAACTTACACAGTAATCTGTTTTGTTTTTTGGGATCAGGACTTAAGACACTATTTTATTGTTTTAAACTCTTTGACAATCTCGTAAAATCTTCACGTCGAACCAAACATTTTGGTTGTTATTTGGTACAATCTCCATGTGGAACAAAACATTTTCTTTGCTACCCACCTTTTTTCTGGGTTGTTTATTAAACCTCTAAAATTATAATCCACCTCAACATAATAAAGGCCGTATATGACAAGCCCACAGCTGACATGACATTGGGTGTTCTTACCACCAAAAATGCGGGAGGGGGGTCAGGCAGAAACTTTTTATTTTAGGAAATAAATGTTTATTTTCTTGTTTTTATTATTTATTTTTTTATTTTTTATTTTTATCCAAGATTTTTATTACCTTGGTTTGTAGTGGTTTCACGGGTATATTCCTTTCTCCAAACCCACCAAGTTATATACATTAAATACGTTCAGTGGTTTCTGTTATGTCAATTATGCTTCAAAAAAGCTGTTGTTTTGTTTTGTTTTCAAAGTATATAATCCACACCCCAAACTCCTTTTTGGCTCTGAAATGGTACTTGCTGTTCTCACTACACGTTTGTTACTACTTCTGACCAACATGAAGGAAGAGGATCAGACAGCGCAAACCAAGTGTTCTGGCGGAGCCTGAGTGTTCTGAAGGGACTGGAGGCTATTGTAAGTGACATACCCTGTTCTTAAAAAAAAAAGAAAAGAAAGAAAGAAAGAAAAAAAAAAAAGTGCCTGGCCTGCTGAGAATGAGTCCAAAAAACACTCCCAGATATTAGAATTGAGCTTAGTATAAAAGTCCTGGCTACCGTCCACGCAGGCAGTTTCTAAGTGGTCTGGTCGGGGTTGGGGCAAAGGTCCCCAGTCACACTGTTGGAGCTCTCCACGTTTCAGGGGTTTTTCCTGCCACGGCACAAGCAGACCCAGGCATGGATCTTTCACTGTCAGGGTCAAGGGCGTGGGCAGCCGTTTCCACACCAGCTCAGCTCATTCATCTACTAAATGACAGGTGGGACAGTGATCTTTAAGGTCCCTTCCAGGTCTCAGATCCAGTCCAGTGTTTTCCAAAGTGAGGAATGGGTGCCAGGGGCACCCCCAATGGCCAAGGGCTACCCACACACACAGCACTAAAGGACACTGATGCACTCATGCGCTCTCAACACCCATGGCCTTCTGAGAGAGTGCAGAATGTCTCATTTGAGTGCTACTGTGTTGTTACCATCTCTCCAGCATGTGCTAATTTCCCTTCTTCATGAAGTCTCTAAGTGTCTCAGACACTGAGCCTGGGCAGGTTGCAGGATTTGGCAAGAATTCTATTAACACTGTTTGGTTTCCATTCTCCTGGTTGTTGTCACCTCCAACATAAGATATTGATAGTAGTGATAGGAAGTTTTCTTTTAACACAAAGTCTAATAAGCAAATAATAACACAAGTATGAAGCAGAGCCAAAATCTATATGGACGGAGCCTGCAAGATGGAGGTTTAATCCTGTCCAAACTTTTGACCTTGCAGATTAAGACACTGAAGATCAGAGTCACTCTGACCTTGTGTCACACAACCAGGCAGTGGCCGAACCGGGCTAGGGACTCAGGGCTGTTCATGGCCAGTCCTGAGTCTTCACACAGATGTATAGTTTCCAAAGCCCACTCTTCCTGCTCTTTTATATTTGCCCTCACACAGAGTAGAATCATTTGTTGAAAATGCATGCTGAACACCTATCAAGCATAGACACTGCTGGGCACGGGGCATACAGGGAATAAAGCACATAAGTCCGCACCCTCATGGAGCCTGGAGACTGGGAAATGGAGACTGAGGGTGCTCCAGCAAGCTCACAAAGAAAAGTAACTATGCCGTGGTGACCAAAGTGGCTAAGCAGATGACACGGTGACACTCAGGTCAGGGAGTGCCGGGAGGAAGTGCAACTAGGGCTGAACTCCAAAGGCTGAGAGGCCCTCATCTGGGGGAGGGGGTGGGGAGACTTCAAGGCCCTGGAGCAAAGGTGCAGGAACAGGTGGGGCCAGGGGATTATCTTCTGTTTTTACCTGGAGCCAACACTTGGAGGGAGAGGAGAAGGAGGGGGAAGGAGGAGGGCATGGGAGGCGGGAGGGGAGAGGTCACAGGAAGGAAAGGGAGTGACAGGGAGGAGAGAGGGAGGATAGGAGGGAGGGAGGTGGAGAAAGGGAGGAAGAGGATGGGATTGCACAGGAGGGAAGAGAAAGTGAAGAGGGGAGGAGTGGGGGCCAGGCCAGAAAGGGGTAGGCCTGCCGGGTGTCAGGCCCTGGTTTTTAATGTTTTTATTTAAATATAAATGACATATAACATTGTGTAAGTTTAAGATGCACAACTTGTTGATTTGATACATTTATATACTGCAGTATGATTACCACCATAGCACTGCTTTCAATATCTTACCCGTATTATCTGTTTCATGCCTCCGCAACCCTTTGAGGCAGGTTTTATTATTATCATTATTTACATATATTATATATATTACATATATTATAGTATCCATCTATTATCCCCATTTTTTTTTTTTTAAGAGGGAAAGAGAGAGAGTGGAGAGGGGGTAAAGGGAGAGGGAGAGAGAGAATCTTAAAGCAGGCTCCACGCCCAGCATGGAGCCCAATGCAGGGCTCAAGCTCACAGCCCTGAGATCATCACCTGAGCTGAAATCAAGAGTCAAACATTTAATCGACTCACCCAGGTACCTCTATTATACTCATTTTTTACGTGAAGAAACTGCAGCCCAGAGAGCACATAGGTGGTTAGTGGAAGACCAGAGAGTCACACCCTAGGCCCTGTCTTCAACTCTGGGCTCTCCCTCCCTGGGTTCCAGCTGGATGGACATCCACCTGCTGGAAGTCCTAACCTCCAGCATGGCATACCTCAACCCCAGCCCCCTTGGCATTCACTCTCTTGCCTTCTTGCCCTTTCCTCTCTAAAAAGGTGTAGTATTTTCATCAGGCTGGGGATGAGCTGCATCAGCCAAGGAATGGCCACCTAGCAAGCCAGCAGCGAACCCGACAGAATTCCGGTGGCCCATGCTCCTCCTCCACAGAATGCAAAATCTTTCTGGGCCAGAAAGGACCCTACAGTACCTCCTCCTTTTTACAGAGGAAACTAAGGCCCAGTGAGGGGAATTAGCAAGGATTCAGCCAGATTTTCCACATTCCATGCCCCAGACTCTTCCAGAGCTGATCAGACTATGGAACCAAGGGAATTTTGTTTTAAATAACATCTACGTTTTTTACTCATAAATGCAATACATGAACGATGAAAAGGCAATTATGAATAATCTCACCACCCAGGGAGAACCACTGTTAACATTTTGTGTAATTCTTTGCATTAAAGGGTCTTTAAAATACAATCAAATGCCAGACTAATAGATGCAAATGTGAGAAATGAAGTATTTTAAATACAGATTCCACTCGGCGAATGTTTATTTGATCTCTGGATCGGGAAGCTTTCTCAGCTTAAAATCAAAGGAAGAAACCACAGAGGGGAAAAAAGATCAACGGCGCAACTTCACAAAGAGGGGGAGAAGATGAAAAAAAGCCTTTCTATCTATCAAAATTCAAAGGGCAGAAGAAAAAGCTTATGATAGAATGTTATATTTAACTAAAAACAGGAGGCAAAATTGTACATGCCACATGACATGCGATTAACAAAAGATATACCACCTCGCACCCATTAGGATTGGTTACGACAGGAAAAAAAAAAAACCCCAAACAAACAAAACCGGAAAATAATGAGCGTTAGTGAGGGTGTGCAGAAATCGGACCCCTTGGGCACTGCTGGAGGGCACGTAACGTGGCGCAGCTGTCATGGGAAGCAATACAGTGGTTGGTCAAAAAAAAAACTAAAAATAGAATTACCATATGATCTGACGATTCCACTTCAGGGTATGGACCCCGAAGAACAGAAAGCAGGGACTCAGATGTGTGTATACCCACAGTCATAGCAGCATGACAGAGGCCCCCCTCATCTGCCCTTTCTGTTTGCTGTGCTTTCACTTACCACCCCCAACCCCAAATGCCAGGTCCCAATCCCTGTGCCATTCACCTCACTTCACCTCCTATCTGCAGCTGATCATCTCATCTCACATCATCACAAGAAAGGGGAGTACAGGACAATTAGGTATTTTGAGAGTGATGAAACTACATTCACATAACTTTTATTTTTTATTTTTTATTTTTTAAAGATTTTATTTATTTATTTGAGACAGAGAGAATGAGAGACAGAGAGCATGAGAGGGAGGAGGGTCAGAGGGAGAAGCAGACTCCCCACCGAGCAGGGAGCCCGATGCGGGACTCCAGGATCATGACCTGAGCCGAAGGCAGTCGCTTAACCAACTGAGCCACCCAGGCGCCCTACATTCACATAACTTTTAATACAGTATATTGTTATAACTGTCCTATTTTATTAGTTATTGTTGTTGATCTCTTACTGTGCCTAATTTATAGATCAAACTTTATCACAGGTACGTATGCACAGGAAAAAATACAGTCTTTATAAGGGTCTGTACGATCCACAGTTCCAGGCATCCCCTGGGGGGTTTTGGAACGTATCCCGCACGGGCAAGGGGGACCACTGTATTCACAACAGCCAAAAGGTGGAAGAAACCCAAGTGTCCATTGAAGGATGAATGAATAAACAAACAAAATGTACTATATAAACACAAATATTATTCAGCCTTAAAAGGGAAGGATATTCTGACACATGCTACATCACAGACGAACCCTGAGGACATTATGCTAAGTGAACGAGCTGCAAGAAAGATAAATACTGTATGATTCCACTTATATGAGGTACTTATATGTGCTCTCTCTTGCTATTGTTGGAATCCAGCCACCAAATGGAGAAGTTCAAACTAGCCTGCTGACGAATGAGAGATAGACAGACCGGTCACTCCTCTCGGCCTGGCAGAACCTGCCCACTGCCAGACACACAAAGGATGTCATCTAGGACCAAGAGTCCCAGCCAGCCCAACACCGGACCTCAGCCTTGTGAGTAAGCCCAGGCTAGACCAGCAGAAGAGCCTTCCAGCTTAGTTCAGATTGTTGATCCCCAGAATCGTGGGCTAATAAATGACTACTGTTTGAGGCCATTAAGTTTTGGGGGATATGGTTAGGGAGCAACAGAAAACTGATTCAGTTCCCAACTCCCAAATGTGGAAGGGACTGAGCCCCAGAGGAGAATGAGGCAAAATGCCACTGTATAACCTTAAGAGAACTGAGAAGACTTTGGGCAGGCTGAGCTTAGTTTGTGACATCACCAAGCATGGAGGTGAGGGATGAAGGGAAAAGAGAGACGGGAGACCTGGCTGGTGTGGACCCCCAAAACAACTTCCCACCAGCAACCACTGAGAGACCTGGAGACAGTACCTGGCTTGCTGCAGAGACGAGCAGAATGAGACTTCTCCATCCAATGGGATGTCTTAGAAGAGAGTGGGCTCACCCAGACAGTGCTCGGAGATTAAGGAGTGGAAGTTAGAGTGACAGATTTTTCACTCAGATATAAGGTTTTTCTAACAATTACTCTGCTAGATTAATTTTAGAAAGATCAGCTGCCTTAAAAATAGTAAACTATGATCATCTGGTATGTGTACAAGAGGAGGGATGCCTGTTCCAGAGGGAAACAATGACAATTTTCAAGACCACATTTCAATTTGGTCTTTCTTTCTTTCTTTCTTCCTTCCTTCCTTTTTCTTTTTTTCTTTCTCTTTCTTTCTTTTCTTTCCTTTCCTTTCTTTTTCTCTCTCTCCCTCTTCCTTCCTTTTTTTTAAGATTTTTAAGTAATCTCTACACCCAACATAGGGCTCAAACTCACAGCCCCAAGATCAAGAGTCGCATGCTCCACTGACTGAGCCAGCCAGGCACCCCTCAATTTGATTTTTCTCAAGTGGAATATTGTTATACTAGACTTTTGTTGGGAGGGTAAGATATAAGATATTCGATATTTCTGTGATGATGAGATTTGTCCTCAGATAAAAGTATGCTTCTCACTGAAAATGACAAGAATATATAGAAACAGGGCCCTTAGATGTAGAAGGATCTGGGCTTCAACTCCACCTTATTAACCACTGACCTTGTAATGTTCTCTCTCCATCTCTGTTTTGTCATATAAAATTGGGAGAACAATGGTACTGCTTGGGCTTGTTATGAGGTTTAAATGAAGTAACGTACATATCTGACACTTGGAATTGGAAATCAACCTCCCAGGGAGGGAGGAAGTGGAAGAGAATGATAATGACAGTGGTGAAAGGCTCAGGGAGAATTGCGAGCTCCTGACTCACCCCTACAAAAGCAGCCATGGTTTATATACATATCTTCCTCAGCTTACAATGGGGTTATGTCCCAATAGACCCATCGTTAAGTTTCAAATATCCTAAAATGTATTTAGTACCCCTCACCTCCTGAACACCATAGCTTAGCCTAGCTGAACTGCAACATGCCCAGAACACTTAAATTAGCCTACAGTTGGGCAAAATCATTGGACACAAAGCCTATTGCACAATGAAGTGTTGACTAGCTCAGGTAATTGATTGAATACTGCTGTCCATGTACCACTCGTTCACCCTCGTGATCGGTGGCTGACCGGGTGCTGCAGCTGCTGCCCGGCATCACGATGGAGGATCCACTGCGTAGCCCCAGCCCGGCAGAAGATCCAGATTCACAATTCAGAGTATGGTTTCTACTCAATACACATCACTTTCGCACCATTTTAAAGTCGGAAAAGTGTAGTGGAACCATCGTTAAGTTGGGGACCTTCTGTACTGAACAGGGGACAGAGGTGATAGAAATAGTTAAGCATCAGGGCTTTTTCTGGGTTTTAGTTGTACAAACTCTCACTCTGGCTCACAAGGGAACTCTGGATCTTTTCCCAGTTCAGCTCCCACCCATCCCATCATTCAACTATCCCTCTGGCTCCCAAAGCAGAGGTATGTCAGTGGCACCTATGGACAGGGAAGGGATTGTTTCTGCCCTCAGAGGAGCTCATTTATAGCGGCTCAGACTGCTTCCATGTGGGCATGTAGCAAGAATCACCACAGAAACTGAGTAGCACAGACAAAACGGTGACAGAGCTGGGCTAAGGGCTGCAATGCTGCACTCAGATGGTTCCAGCAGACCAAAAAAAGATAGTCACCCACATCCAGCTCCGGTCATCCGTGCAAAGTAGGCCAAAGCTCCCCCTGCCCTTCAGTCCAGCTGTGGGTGATGGTGAAAACAAGGGTGAGAGAGAAACAACTCCCCCAACTCCGCCAGCTGCATATCAGTTACACTCTTTGTCTTTCACCTTCTCTCCCTTCTCTGCCTCTGCTTCTTGGTCAGACTCCAACTGGATCCATTTGGTGACTTAATGATGGTGCTGGTCAAGGTTGATCAAATAAACTCAATAGCAGTAGCTGATGTCTACTGAGTGCTGGTCACTTTGTACTCTCCCCGGCTCATGTCATTTCATCCTAACCAAAATCCTAGACAGCAGGTACCAATATCACAACCAGTGATTCTTGAAGAAGCAGTTTGCTCAAGGCCTTATGACTGCCAAATAGGGGACCAGGATTGAAACCCAAGGAGTGGGAATCCCCAGCCCCTCCTGTATTACCCTGCCTCCAAAGGGGTTTGGGGGCTTGGACATATGCTCTTTACCGCAGAGGTTTGGCTGTAACAACAGCCCTGAGGTTTCAGTGCTAGAATGGGATCTTGCCCTGTGTCTGGGTCATTTTCCCAAAGTTCTGGTAAGGACACTTTTTTCATCTTCGGAAGAATTTACGAAGATTTACATTTGTTTTTTGTTTGTTTTTTCTTTTTGTTGTTTTCTGAATTCCCAGGGCCATAAAAAGCCAGGCAGGTCAGGAAACACCTCCCTGCACCCCAGGTGGTGGGCAGCTTCTTGGGGCTCAGCTGGATGCATGAGAGCCCCCTCTGGCCTCCTCTCTCTGACCTGTCTATAGGAAAGGAGGTGCCAAAGGACATGACAAGGGCGCGTTGCACAACCCCTTGACTTTGCTCCCATGTCATTCCGGGCTGAAGCTCCTGGCCAAGTCAGCCAGATTCATTATCTGTATTGCAATTAATGATCATTTACATAGGGGAGGGCACTCAAATGTGAGGACTATAGCCACCTTTTAGCTATGCGTTTAGATGTGACAACAGCTTTATTTACACAGCCACGCTCAGCTACTTCCAAGTCCCAAGTTTAAACATTGCTTAAGCAACTTCACATTCTTGAATTAAGGACCAAATCTGCAAGGGCAGGTCCATCTCTAGATAGTATTTCAAAATCAGCAGAAGGCCAAAGTCCTGTAAGGAAAAATCTGTCCCACCCTCAGGGCAGATGAGTCAGCAAGTGTAGCCTCAGTGGTCATTCTGATACAGGTGGTCTTCGGATCACACTTTTAAGCAACACTGTTTAAAAATGTAATGTCTAACTAACCTTGTGACAGATATTTCATTCCACTTTCCATTTCTTCTGAATTTATCTTCCAATTTATCTCAGCCCGGAAGGTAAATTCCTTATAGGCAGGGATTCTGTACCATTGTGCCTGCGTTGCTGGAAATACCTGCTGACCAGAGCTGAATACCCCCCAGGCCCTAGGAAGCCTCTCCATGCTGTTTTCAGTTCCCAAATTTCTGAAATCTCTCTGGGGAGGTCATGATCCTCTCTCTAGGACTCGAGTGCAAGCAACAATGTTCCTGTCTGCTCCCGTAATTAATGGAGCTGGGCAGCCAGCCCAAAGGATGAAGATGGCACATTCTCAATTGCTGTGCTCTAAGGTCACTAGCCAAGTTCTACTCCATTTCCTTGGGCTGGAACGGGCCAAGAAAAAAGTCAAGTACAGCAGAGTGAAGCCGTGGGAAGGCAGCCAAATCCCACTGGAGGGGGTAGGAGTTTACTTCACTACTCCCGCTCCAGGCCCAAATCCAGCATGGCACGCCATGCTCCTTCTGCACCTTGCAAATTAGGAAAAGGCTCTGTCATCTGTGGTTCTGTGTCCTCTTACAGAAGAGGAAACTAATGTTAAAAGAACACGTGCTAAAGGAGAACCTTTCCAGTCCCATGGCCAACAGGCCACTGTAATCTCATTCAAAGTGACCTTGGGATCAAAACTGGCAAAGCCAATCTGGAAGTCCAAATGAAGCTTTGCAGCGGATAGGTACCAACTCCACTAAGTGTGTAGAACATTCTGTTGCTGGCCGAAAAAAAGAAGTTTACAGTAAAATGCATAATATCCTAGTATTTGCAGGGCAGAGAGGGAAAGGAATATATGTAAGCATTTGCTGGCATCTGATGGAATATCCTTCAGAAAGGCCAGAAGAAACTGATTAATTACTGGTTTTCTTCCAGGAGATATCCTGGGGGGCAAGTGTGAGTGTCAGATATTTCATTGGTTTTTTGTACCTTCTGGTTTTTGAATGTGCATATATTACCTCATCAAATAAAATTACATTTTTAAAATTAGTTTTAAAATTTTTATTTAGCATATGCCCAGCACTAGGGTAGATGGCTGTTCTCAAGAACTGGATAGGGAGGAGAGGAAACAGATAATGAAATAAATCATTACCTTGCCTGATGGGGCCCGGGGTGTGGCACAGGGAGAGGCCAGTGGCCTCGCTGGGATGGAAAAGTGGAGAACCAGGTAAGATTTCCTCCAAGAACTTTCTGGGCCAAGTCAAAGAGTAAGACAAATAATTAGGACCACTTCTAATGCTGTAGCTCTCCTAGAAGCCTGAACTGTGATGAGTGTCCGGCCACAGAAAAACACAAGCACTGAAAGGACCCAACTCTGAACTATTCTATACCAGTCCCTCTGATGTGCGAAAAAAAAGGGCATTAACAATGGAAAAATGACTGCAAATATCAGAGGCTATTATATTCTGCTTCCTTCCACCCACCTGGCCTCACTTTCCACTACACTCACCCAACACACCAGAGTAGCAAAGTTTGATAAAGGGAACTAAAAGAGCTGCCGTTTACAAAGTGCTTAGAAGAGCGCCTGTCACAAAGTGCTTGTATAAATGTTAAAAGTCAAATAAAGCCTAGCGGAGAGGCGAAGCTTCGCAAATACCCCTCCAGAGAATTCCCAACGCCCCTGGACTACTCCGGGAGCCGGGCCTGTTGGAACTTGGATTTTCTTATCTACATAACCTTCCTAAGATACTGCACGTATCAGAAGCGGTGGGCGAGACCCGCACTTGGAAAGGCAGAGCCGGTCCCGTCCATCACCTGGGTGGCAAGAGCCCTTTAGCCCCTCTCTGCTTCGGTTTCCTAATACCGAAACTACGGCCAAAATGCTCGAGTCTCCACCGATTCCTCGACCCAGGCGATCCGCCCAGGAGAATGGAGAATGCTCTTAGAATGGTGCGCAAAAACACCCGGGCGTGGCGAGCAGGTGGCCTCCGTGCGCCCGCCGCGCGGTGACGAGAGCGCAGACAGGTGCCCGCGGACGCGCAGTACCCTCTCGCCGTGCTGCCCTCCGCGGGCACGCGGGCCCAGGGCCTCCCGGGCCAGTGTCTCGGCGCGGCCTCCCCGGGTGCGCGGTGCCCAGCCCTGCCGCGAGGCCGCCCGCCCCGCCTCCCTGCGCGCGGTGCCCGGTGCCCACGCTGCGGCGGGGACGCGCGGCCCTAGCCCGCCCGGGAGAGGGGCTTCCTGGAGGCGGAGCCCGCGCCACCGGCCCGCCGCCGCTCACCAGTTCCCTGAGCCCACGATGCACACTTTCAGTGGCGCCGCTGCCATGGCCAGGATGGAACGCAGCAGCCCGACCCGTGCCTCCCCAGCCGGCCGCCTGCCTGCCTCCGAGCGCACGGCTTTACCCACAGCGGCTCGCGGGGGCCCCGCCCCTCCCGCCTCTCCGCCAATGGCCGCGACCACCGCCGCCCGGGCGCCCCGGGCCACAGCTGACAGCCTGGGAGGACCCGCCCCGCCACTCCCGAGAACCACTGCGCACGCCTGAGCCTGGCGGGCCTCCGGGCCCGGCTCCGGCGCCGACCCGCCCCTGCCCGAGGCATGCCGGGACTTGTAGTCCGCGCCTCCGGCGCCCCCGCCACCCCCGGCGCCGCGCGCCCCTGGACTGCGGCTGCAGCCGCGCCACGTGCAACCGCGGGTGGTTGCGCAGCTGCTCTCTCGCAGCGCCCGGGGCTGCACCGCTGTTCCTGCAGAACGGGCCTACCCGGGCTCGTCGTGGTGCCCACCCCCCGCTCGCGCCCTTCTCCCCACGCGGGAAGCGCTGCCACACCAGAGTTTGGAGCCGAGAGAGGATCCCAGGTTGACTCTAGAGTCGACTCGACTGGGGGCGAAGTTCAAAGTACCCACACCTGCCTTTTCAGCCTCTGCCTCATTTGTGGAAACAGGAAACAGTCTGGCACCCTCTGAACTTCTTAGTGAATTTCTGAGGCCTTCTGGAGGTAGCTGGACCTGAGCTTCAGGATGGACACTTTCTAGTTAGTCAAGAGAGAGACCTGGACGCCGGCGGCATCGCACTCCCCCACTTGCTTGGCAGGACGTGCCTCCTCATTGTCTTTGCCCAGGGCGCCTAGAGAGCTTGTGGTTCGGACACTAGAGACTATGCTTCTCCTTCCTGACAAATAGAACATTATTTATTCATTCTGAGTGTCACTTTCCACCAGGCCACCGTGCTAGACACTGTGGGAGGAGGACAAAGTGGCTTATGACAGGCTCTCAAACTCTGCTGCATATAAGAGTCTTTGGAGCTTTTAAAAAAAACCCCAGGCCCCGGCACCACCCTGGATCGTCAGAATCTCCCAGGACACAGACATCAGAATTTTTTAAAGTTCGAAAGATGATTGCCAAAGGCAGTAAAGATGAGCACCAAAAAGCTAAAACACCAGTGGTGACTGGCCGGAGAAACAAATGCTCTAATCCCTAGAGAAATACTATTAGTCTGATGCTCAGAGGATTAACAACTATTTTTGTTTTCATCTTTGCATTGTGGGAAAGATTTATCGATATTACTTATGCTAAATACTTAAAGGAGTGGGTGGGACGAATTTTCTCCATTCCTTCACTGATGGTTTGCTCTTACTTCTTTGCACTAATGAAAGACATCTAGGCAGGGATGATGTGAAAGATGGACTTTAAAAGCTTTATTAGTTTTTTTCTTGCTAGAAATTTTTTTTAAGATTTTATTTATTTATTTATTTATTTGAGAGAGAGTGAGAGAGAGAGCACGAGAATGGGGTGAGGGGTAGGGGGAGAAGCAGACTCCGTGTTGAGCCAGGAGCCCAATGCGGGGCTCGATCCCAGGACCCTGGGATCATGACCTGAGCCGAAGGCAGACGCTTAATGACTGAGCCACTCAGGCACCAAGAAAATTACTTTTCTTAGAAAATGAAGTTGTCAAATTAAATAATGAATCTATGGACTTGGGGAGTATCCAGGCATTGCAAAGATTTATACCAAGTGATCCAGTTTTCGCCTTTGCCTGAAAATTTTATACCTCATCTGGAAATTCCTCTTCACCAGTGTGGCAAGGACACCTGCATGATAATGAGCTGCTGGCTATTCTGTGGACACACCCTACAAAACATTATCACACAGTGTTTACTGATCACCCGATATGCACAACACATTGTGCCAGAACATAGTAAGTTATCAATTATTTTATAGATTGGTTACAAAGATTAAGACAAAAACTAAGTAGGTGAAACCCATGAACATAATGTTGAGAGAATAAAGCAAGACAGAAGAGATGGCATGCTTTATGATTCTATGTCTGTTACTACAGAAACAAGCAAAAGTAAATAGACCAGTAGGGATACACACACGTGTAGTAAAACTGTAAAGGAAAACAAGGGAAAGATAAACAAATTTCAGGATTGTGGTTATGGTGGAGGGGAGGGGAGGGGAGGTTATTCTTCATAACGTTTGCATATATTATAAGCATGTTTTACTATGTATGTAATGAAAATCATGGGAGCGAGGAGAAGTGATAGTACAGAAGAGTGAGAAAAGCCGATTTTGAGGGAGCTGGTCTTCTGACCCGCTTCTGGTCATCTAAGATGGCAAAGCTGACATCGTCGGCCTTCTGTGTGTCACCTTCCCCGAGAGGGGGGAGCAGCCAGGAGGAGGAGTTAGCCAGTCTCACTGTGCCAGGGCTGACCCTTCGAGGACCTGGAGAAGCCATAGGGTGTATGTGACTCGGTGCCTGGGCACAGTGTCTCTGACGACATGACTAGTGTACACGTGTATCGTGGTAAAAACTGGCTGCGCAGCTAGAAGCCAGGAAGCACTTTGGAGACTCAGCTCAGAAAACTCCTTAGCTAGGTCACTGAGTTCATGAAGTATACTTTCTATTTTCTGCATTACAGGAGGCAATGGTAACAGAGATGCCAAACTTCCCTATGTACCTAGACTCTCCTTTCCTCTAGCTCCCGATAACATTTTTCCCCGCCCCGTTAAGCCCTCGCCACCAACCTCCTACCCTCCCGGAGGCCTTTCTGACTTCCGCCAGCGGCCAGGTCCCAAAGCCAAAGCCAATGCTGCACGCTAGGGTGGCAGCAACATCCCACTTGCGGGTAGCAGAATCTGTTCTGGTTATCACTTGTTGCATAGCAAACCACCCCCGAACTTAGATCATAAAACAACCACATTCAATTATTTAGCCCCAGAATCTGCTGCTTAGGCCAGGCTCAGAGAGGAAGGGTCTCCCCAGCATGGGGATGGACTTTCAAACAGGGCTGGAAGATCCACTGCCAAGATGGCTCATTCATAGGGCTGGCTAGTTGGTGATGATTGCTGGCTGGGAGCTCAGCCTTAGCTGTGGGCTGCAGTCCTGCAGGCCTGAGTCTTCTCCATGTGGGCCTCTCCAGAAGCAGCTTCCCCATGGCAAAGTGTCTGGGTTCCACCAGCAAGCATCCCAAGAGAAACAAAATGGAAGTCACTGGTTTCTTAAGACCTGAACCCCCCAAATTATCACAGCATCACTTCTGTCATGATCTTTTAGTCAAGAAATCACAGAGCCCAAATTCTAGGGGAAGGGATATATAATGAATTCTTACAATTAAAGGAAGCCAGATTTATTAGAAAATGTTATTAAGGGGCGCCTGGGTGGCTCAGTTGGTTAAGCGTCTGCCTTCGGCTCAGCTCATGATCCCAGGGTCCTGGGATCAAGCCCTGCCTCGGGCTCCCTGCTTGGCGGGAAGCCTGCTTCTCCCTCTCCCAATCCCCCTGCTTGTGTTCCCTCTCTCGCTGTGTCTCTCTCTGTCAAATAAATAAATAAAATCTTAAAAAAATGTTATTAAAATCATAAGAGAAAATATCATTTACAGTATTGTATGTATATTTATTGAAAAAAATCCATGTATAAGTGGACCTTCTCTGTTCAAACACATGAATTTTTTTTCAATAAATACAGTAAAGTACTATAAATGTATTTTCTCTTCCTTATGACTTTTTTTTTAAAGATTTTATTTATTTGACAGAGAGAGACACAGCGAGAGAGGGAACACAAGCAGAGGGAGTGGGAGAGGGAGAAGCAGGCTCCTCGCAGAGCAGGGAGCCCAATGTGGGGCTCGATCCAAGGATCCTGGGATCACGACCTGAACCAAAGGCAGACGCTTAACGACTGAGCCAGCGAGGCGCCCCCCTTATGACTTTCTTAATAACATTTTCTTTTACTTTGTTGTAAGAATACAGTGTATAATACATATTTAATACAAAATATGTGTTAATTGATTGTTTATGTTATCAGTAAGCCTTCCAGTCAACCGTAGGCTATTAGTAGTTCAGTTTGGGGGGAGTCAAAAGTTATATAAGGATTTTCAATTATGGGGGATGGTCAATACCCATAATACCTGCCTTGTTCAAGGATCAACTGTATATTTTCACATTACAAGTGAGGAAATTGAGGTACAGACTCAAAAAAGACTTTCTGAATTTCCCATGGGGATTCAGGGCCAGGCTTTTCAGATTCCATATCTTATACTCATCCAATTATGCATTCATTCAACACATATTCATTGAGCACCTACTATGTGCCAGTCACTGTGCTGGGTCCCAGGGATTAAATATTAGATAAGAAAGGTAGGATCCCTTCCCTCTTTATTTTATAATATTTTATTTATTTGAGAGAGACAGAGTGAGCATTAGCAAGGAGGAGGGGCAGAAGGAGAAGCAGACTCCCCGCTGAGCAGGGAGCCTGATTTAGGACCCTGATATCATGACCTAAGCTGAAGGCAGACTCTTAACCAACTGAGCCACCTAGGCGCCCTTGGGTCCCTACCCTCTTAGATACTTAAAAGGAGATAGAGGCCAGTTAACAGATAATTACCCAATGGTGTGGTAAATGCTACTGGTTTACTCTGGCAGCCCAGAAAAAAGAAAACACACACACACACACAAAACCTGTCCCAAATTATGAGTTTCTGGGAAGGCTTCCCAGATAAAGTAAGATCTCTATTAAAGCCTGAAGGGAAAGGTAGGTGTCCTCAGCAAGGTGAGGAGACAGGAGTGCACAATTAAGCTCTTCTAGGCAGAGAGAACAGCATAGGCAAAGATTCAGAGACTAGAGAGAGAGTGACATGCGCAGAACCTAAAAGGAATTCAGTATGGACTGGGAAAGAATGAATCACCAGCCTGTGTCATAGGAAGAGTCCTCCAGATGAATTCAGTCACAGGAGGAGGGCGAGGAGGCAGAGACCAGGGAAGAGCCGGCTGCAGTATTCTATATGAGAAGCCACGGTAGGTTAGACTACAATGGAGACCAGTGAGGTGGTGATGGCCATGGGGGGGAAGTGGGCCAAACCGAGACATACCTAGGAAACAGAAAAATGAGACTTACTACTTTCTCGAGTGGAGAGAGGAAGGTGTCTAGGATGACTCCAGCTTTCAGGCTTGGGCAAATGAATGAATATAATTTGCTGAAACAGGGAAAGAGGAATAGATCTGGAGAGAAGGTTGATGAGCTCTGAGCAAGTTAAGCTTAAGGAGGGGTGCCTGGATGGCTCAGTCTTTGCAGCATGCAACTCTTAATCTCGGGGTTGTGAGTTCAAGCCCCACGTTGGGTGCAGAGATTAGTTAAAAATAAAATCTTTAAAACAAAAAGTTAAGTTTGAGGAGTCCATTTGGTATTCAAGTTCAGATTTCAGGGAAGCATTTGGATATGTTGGTCTGAGATTGACGTGTTTACAATTCATCAGCACATATGTGGGAAGTCTAGGGGTCAGTGCCTAGAAAATGCCAGGCACAGAGTGGACACTCAGTAAATGTTTGTTGAATAAAAGTGATTGAGATCACTCAGATGGGTCAAGTAACAAAGGAAGGCAAACCAGGACAGGACTATGAAATGTACATAATAGTCAAGAGTAGGTCCAGGGGGGCGGAGCAAGATGGCGGAGGAGTAGGAGACCTGGATTTCGTCTCCTCTCAGGAATTTAGCTGGATAGGGATCAAACCATTCTGAACACCTACAAACTCAACAGGAGATCGAAGAAAAGAAGAGCAACAACTCTCTCATCAGAAAAGCGACCACTTTCTGGAAGGTAGGACGTGCGGAGAAGTGAATCCGAGGCGATATTCGGGAGGATAGACGGCGGGGGAGGGGCCTCCGTCGGCCGCTTCTGGCAAGTGATAGA
>NC_138369.1:61201259-61250767 GCF_054177405.1 Leptonychotes weddellii
ATGGACTCTGAAAAACAAACAGGGTTCTAGAGGGGAGGGGGGTGGGAGGATGGGTTAGCCTGGTGGTGGGTATTGAGGAGGGCACATTCTGCATGGAGCACTGGGTGTTATGCACAAACAATGAATCATGGAACACTTCATCTAAAACTAATGATGTAATGTATGGGGATTAACATAAGAATAAAAAAAAATAAATATAAAAAAAAAGAGTAGGTCCAAAGAAGGGGAGCCTGAGAAGATAAGAAAGGAGCAGCAAGAAGATAAAGCATGGTATTGCAGTTGCCAAAGGAATATAGCATTTCGAGAAGGAAAGATGATCTTGAGGGTGGGTGGTGGTGGTTGAGAGTGGTCAAGTAAGATAAAGCTGAAGGAAGGAAGCTGCTGGCAGAGCCCTTGAGTATGGTTGTGCAGGTAGTGCACTGCATAATGTTAGTGGGCACAATGTACTGTGGACATTGCAGATGGAAACAAGTGCCTTGAAGTAGGGGCACCTTTTTCCAGGTCACGCAAAGGTATTTTATGGGCTAGCCACCACCCTGGTCATTGGTGACCCTGGTGGGAATAGTTTAACTTCAGTTTTTGCACAAAGTATGAACCCAGCTTGCAGTGGGTGGAAGTATAAATGGAAGGCAAAGAAGTGGAGTTTGATAATATGTAGACAATGTTTTCTAGACGTTTGGCTAACAAGATAAGGGATAGGGACATATGGGAAGAGGAAGGCAAAACTAAAGAGAAATGGGAAGAATACTTAAGGTTTGGGGGTTCTGTTGTTATTGTTTGTTTTTGTTTTATGTGTCAAGGCTAGAACAGTTTATGTGGAAGAGGCTAGAACATGTTGAATACTCCTCTGAAGGAGCCAGTGGAGAGGGAGAGATTGAAAATACAGGACAGAGAATGAGAGGGAGAATAAGAAAGTGAGAAAGGAACTAGGGGACCCTGAATGAATCAAAGGAGCCAGTCATGGGAAGATGGATAGAAAAGCATTGCAGAAAGAAGGAATAGCCAGTGTAAAGGCCCTGAGGCACTAAACAGCCTGTGTTTTGGGGGAATAGAAAACTATATAATACAGTGAACAAATGTGAGAGGAGAGAATTTCAGTCACAAAAATGCAGTCAGGCCAGGTTAAATTGTCCACAGTTTTAAAAAAAAGGATTTTCCACTAACCAAATCTGGGTCAACACAAGCATCAAAATAATAATAATAATAATAATAATAACAGTAATAGACTTAAACACTTTGAATAAAATAAAATAAAAATTCATGAGTCTAGGATAATTTAAAGAAATAAGCAAACAAATAAATAAGGCAGAAAGAAAAGCTCTTGCTTGCGATAGAATGCCAACTGATATATATAGAAGAAATGACAGCACTACACAATCATCAGTGAATGTTAAAAATAGGAGTGAAAGTTTGATGACGGACAGGATATTAGCCTCAAAGTCTCCACACAAATTACATACGAAGGATAAAAGAATAACCTTATGGTAGGGATGCCTGGGTGGCTCAGTCGGTTAAGCGTCTGCCTTCAGCTCAGGTCATGATCTCAGGGTCCTGGGATCGAGCCCCCATCGGGCTCCTTGCTCAGTGGGGAGCCTGCTTCTCCCTCTGCCTGCTGCTTCCCCTGCTTGTGCGCTCTCTCTCTCTGACAAATAAATAAAATCTTAAAAAAAAAAAAAAAAGAAGAACTTTATGGTAGAGAAAACTAGCTGACAATAGCTTCACCCAGTGACCAGAGTCTACATCACCAGTGATGGGTCAAACCAACACATGTGTCTTCTTTACCTAGAATGAGAAAGCATTCATTTAAGATTGGCTTGTTGAAAAAAAATATTTAGAAATAGTTCCCAGACTTTGGGATTTCATGGATTAAAAAATTTTTACTTGTTTTGAAGTCTGACAGAGAATTACCAATTTTTAAATTTTTCCAAATAAGCACATAAACTGTTGCCGTGTTCTGTTCCCACTTCATTTCATCATATTTGTTTTAACTACCTTATCCCTATCATTTTAACTTAATCGGTATATTTTTTGAAAAATTAATGAATTCACATGGTTCAAAATCCAGCAGGATTGGGAGAGTATATAGTGAAATTCTCTCCCTGCCTTTTCCAGCAGCGCCCCACCTCCCTCCCTTGAGAAAACCCTTGTAACCAGTGACTTCCGTATATTTCCAAAAATCTTCCACAAATAGACAAACGTATTTTTCTTTCCCACTTTTTAATATTTTATACATTGTCGTGTTCCTTGCTTTTCTACTTAACATAAGCTCATATTAAAAACATCTGTCAAATTCAAACAATTGGGTGTATGTAATGAAAACCTAAAATGAAAAATGGAAAGAATAAATTTAGCTTTTTAGAAAACTCTCTGAAGTCTGTTCTTCTCACTATTTTGTGGCACTGAAAACTTTTTCACAAGTATTGATTAAATTCATTCCTCCAATTCCAGGGCAGATTTCTGCTTGGGCCGCCCTGGAGAAACATTTTATCTGCTCTGTCCTCCCAGTGCTTTGTCACCATTTTGCTTCCTAATTAACACGATGTACAATCCCCAGTGGTGACATTTGTTCTTGGTACAACTGGCTTCAAATGGAATTGCCCATCTTCAGTATTGCTATTGAAAGTCTAATGAGGAATTACAGATTTTTGGCTGCAAGAAACACAGTGCCTCATTCTGGAAACTTATATGGGCTTTTATCTCACTTACCTGGGGAATAGAGACATAATGGATGAAAGGCCGATTTGGCTGCTTGCAAGAACCAGATAGAGCCCCAGACACTGAGCAGTAGCAGGTGTCAATTGTAATCTGTTCATATCAAGGTTTATTTAATTATCCAAGGGATCTGGGCACCAGGTTTTGTCTACCAACTGCATCTTTTCTCAAGTCCCTTAGATTGGGAGAGTGTAAGAATCTGTTGCTTCTTTTAAAAATCACATTGCTTCTAACCTACCTTTAGTTTAGGAGCCAGTTCTTAGGCAAGCACTGAGTATTATTACTGATTATATCTGGGGTACCAGCTAGCTTGGATCGCTTGGAGAACTTGGGAGTTTTAAAGATGAAATTACTAGACTTAGTATTATACCCTACCGGAGAAAGGCAGAGATATTTATTCCATTTCTACTTGGTTGAAAATCAAATATCAACCTGTACTTGTTTCTAGATTTGAGTCTTGTTCATTCAACAGATATTTCCTGAACTCCTCCCATGTGCCAGAGCTGAGGATACAATGTCAAATAAAAGCAACAAAGTTTACAGTCCAGAATGGAGGTCAGATAAAGAAACAAGTATCTTGTATGGAGTCCAGCCCATTGGTCTGATAAGAGACAGGGAACCTTGGGAACAGATGGGAGCCATGCCAACCTGATCCCAGGGTGCCAGGTAAGACTTTCTGGAAGAAGGAAGATTGAGTACAAATTAAATAGGGGAGTGCTTGAGGCAGATAAAACAGCATACGTGGAGGTTGGAAAGCAAAAGAAAAACAGTCATTGGTTCCTTTGAGGATCAAAATTCAGTAAACAGAGGACAGCCCAACAGGTAAAGACGGATGGAGCCAACAAGTGGACAGGGGCCAGATAATGGAGGGTTCTGTTATAGGGGTTTGGATTTTATTTTGGAGGCAATGGGAGAATATTGAAGTGTTTAGGTTAAGTGATGTGGTTGTATTTGTCTTTTAAATGATCACTCTGGGGCCTTCTGGGTGGCTCAGTCAGTTAAGCACCCAGTTCTTGATTTTGGCTCAGGTCATGATCTCAGGGTCGTGAGTCTGAGTCCCGTGTCTGGCTCTCCACTCAGCAGGGGGTCTGCTTGAGATTCTTTCTCTCCCTCTGTCCCTTGCCCCCCCCCACCCCTGCTCTCTCTCTAAAATAAATAAATAAATCTTTAAAATAAAATAAAATATCACTCTGATTGTAGCAAAGAGAATGTCCTTGAAGGGGCAAAACTGGAAAACAAGAACAGTGAGCCCACAAGCTATTAGATGCAGGCGGCAAAGATGGAGAAAAGTGGTCCAGGTAAAGGTAGGACCTACAGACCTGGCATTTGAAGAAATGCAGGGTCAGGGAGAGGGAAGAGTTAAGGGGACTTCCAGATTTCTGACTCAGACAACTGGGTAGGTTGTGGTGGACGGGAAGTGTTCAGAAGAAGTTGCCTTTCTTGGCAAAAGCAAAAATACCTCTGGTTTTTCTAGATTTCCTCTTTTCTAGACTATGAAATCAGATATCAATCTTTGTGTTACATTTTATGCCAAATAGTATTCAAGATGGGTTGGAGTTTTCCATAAGCAACCCACAAGTATTAAAGATGTGATTCAGTTTGTAAAGATCAGCACTTTGGAACAATTTTTAAATTTCCACTCATGTATCACTTTCCAATGCAAGACTGAGGTGGATAAAGCTTAGCCCTCATAATACCACTTCATAAGATGCTTAAACATGGTCACTCTCCATGGTTTTTTCTCTTATTTTTAAAAAATCAAAGTAATACATAGTCATAGTTTTAAAATGGTATGGTATTAAATGGTGCTAAGTGGAAAGCGATCATCTTCCTCCCCAGATTCTACTCCCTAAAAATCTCATCCGTTTACTTCCATATTTCTAAATAATGTACTTATGCTACTATTTCTTGTTTAATTAAAGTGTTTGAATAAGGGGTGCCTGGGTGGCTCAGTCGGGTTAAATGTCTACCTTCGACTCGGGTCATGATCCTGCTCAGTGGGGAGCCTGCTTCTCCCTCTTCCTCTGCCCCCCTGCTCCTCCTCTCTCTCTCACTCTCTATCTCAAATAAATTAAATCTTAAAAAAAAGTGTTTGAATAAGTAGTGCATTCATATGGTTCGAGAATAAAACACAAAAAGGTATATAGTAAAGAGCACCTCTCCTGCCCCTTTCTCCCATCCTTCTAGTTCCTACTTAACTCTGCCTTTCCTCAGGTGACCACTGTCATTAGTTCTCTGGGCATATTGATATACAAGAAAAGAACAAGATATATTTACTTTCTCTGCTTTTTTTCTCATACAAAAAGTGGTACAGTATCTTATATCAGTCATGATAAAGTAGGACATGTTGCAGTAATAAACAATCCAGATGTCCAAGTGGCTTCTTTTTCATTCATGTTCCATGGCCATCGTAGGTTATTTCACCTTGTCCTCACCCAGAGCTGCAAACCAACAGAGCCTCTCATCTGGAGCATCATGCTTGCGATGTCATAAGTGGGGAAGATGACAAATTGCTCACTGGCCCCTAAAGCCTTCCTCCCAGAGGTGACACATATCATTTCTGCTCCCATTCATTGACCAAAGCATGTCACGTGGACCTGGCAGTTTAAAGGGGTCAGGGAAGGGGCGCCTGGGTGGCTCAGTTGGTTGGGCGACTGCCTTCGGCTCGGGTCATGATCCTGGGGTCCCGGGATCGAGTCCCGCATCGGGCTTCCTGCTCGGCAGGGAGTCTGCTTCTCCCTCTGACCCTCCTCCCTCTCATGCTCTCTGTCTCTCATTCTCTCTGTCTCAAAATCTTAAAAAAAAAAAAAAATGGTTAAAGGGGTCAGGGAAGTGCACACTTACCACCACCCAGGAGTCGGACACACTGGTGAAGAGCCCGAGTGATTTCCTCTTAGACGTACCGTTCTGCATGTTGCTTTTTTCAGCTAAGAAATATTTCATGAATCATGCCACTTAAGTAAACAGAGCATCTTTACTTTTTTTTTTTTTTTAAAGATTTTATTTATTTATTTGACAGAGAGAGACACAGCGAGAGAGGGAACACAAGCAGGAGGAGTGGAAGCGGGAGAAGCAGGCTTCCCGCCGAGCAGGGAGCCCGATGCGGGGCTGGATCCCAGGACCCTGGGACCATGACCTGAGCCGAAGGCAGACGCTCAATGACTGAGCCACGCAGGCGCCCCTACTTTTTTTTTTTTTCTTAAGCAGATGGACATTTGCATTATTTTCAATATTTCCTTTACAAAAAAATGCTACCGTGAATATTCAGATGTTATTTTGCACACATGTAAATGTATCTCTAGGATAAATTCCCATAAGTGGCTTTGCTGGTTCAAAGAGTATACACCTTTGGGGGCGCCTGGGTGGCTCAGACGGTTAAACATCTGACTCTCGATTTCAGCTCAGGTCGTGATTCCCATGTTGAGCCCTGCTTCGGACTCTCCCTCTCCCTCCCCTCCCCCACTTTGCGCTCATTTTTTTTCTCAACCTCTCAAATAAATAAATACAATCTTAAAGAGTATACACCTTTGTAATTTTGATAGGCATGGCCAAATTGTCCTCCAGAGAGGACGGGCCAGTTTACAGTCTTCCGGGCAATGTATGCCAGTGCCTGCCTCCGACAGCCTTGCCAAGGATATGCATTACTACACTTCTGGGATTTCACCAGTCTGATAGGTGAAAATATTCTCATTTATTCTTATATTGCATTTCTCCTTTTATGAATAAGGTTTTCTGCTACCTCTTGATTTTTATAATTCAGATGTCTTATAATAATAAATGAGGATTTACTTCATTAATACTATCCCCGCATCCCCCAGACATGCATGGCTTCCTCCCCTACCTCTTCTCTGTTCCATAGTTACATCACGGTTTGGGGTCCATTCGGTAATCAGTTTGCCTTATTATGACATGTCAACATAATTAGCTATAGCTTCAAGAAGCATATTATAATCAGACTTCTTCTCATGTACTCTCCCCCCCCACCCCCTGCCACCTCTGGACTCAATAATTGCTTTGTTGTTGTTGTTTTTAACTCACATATTTTTTTCCTACTAATTCTTAAAGTTTTTCTCATTTGCTTCTTTGGATCAAGTATGTTCCTATCGTTAGTTTTTCCCAAGTATCAAACATAATAGATAATTTATCGATTCCATTTTTTTCCTGGCGATTCCCTTCCCAAAGCCATGTGTCTTTTACACCATCCTGCCTGTTCTTGGATTCCATGTCCTCCTTTTTCTTGGATTATTTCTTATTTAAGTAGAACACCTCATTCAGTAACTCCCAGAAAATTCTGTTTTTCTCTCTTTAATGCCTTCGTTCTAACCTCACCTCACCTTTGATATTGAACTAATGTGACTTCTTTTTAGATTTTTAAAAAGAATTTCAAGTAATCTCCACACCCAACATGGGGCTCAAACTCACAACCCTGAGATCAAGAGCAGCATGCTCCACTGACTGAGCCAGCCAGGTGCCCCTAGTGTGACGTTCTTGAGTAAAGATCATTTTCCTTCCAAATCATGGAGTCATTACTCTACTGGTTGTTAGTATCCAGTGATGTTGTGAAATATGATTCAGTTCTGAATCTGGTGAAGGGGCTTCTGTTAGTCCTCCAGTACCCATTCTCCCTTTTTCCTTTAGTGCATTCGTGTCTAACTTTCAGCCTGGGGATTACACTTCCTAGCCTTCCTCGTAGTACTTTCTGGACAGGTGACCAGGTTCTGGCCAGTAGCGTGTGAGTTGAAACTGTTTTCTATTTCAGGTTGTGACTTAGGGAGAATCAGCCCACTTTCACTTTTCCCTCTTCCCTGTGGTGGGGTGTAGACATGATGGAGTGAGGTGGGTGTAGACATGATGGAGGGAGGTAAACAAACTTTAACCTGAACTCAGAATTGGAAGCTGGATGTTGGGAATTCCTGAGCCGGCCTTCCAGCCCTCAACTCTCCCTCTGAGCTATGACATGAGTTAGCGATTCATTTCTACTTTGAGTATGCCACTCCATTTTTTATCTCTCTGTGTTACACTGCCTTAGATTCTCCCCTAATACGTTGTTCCTTTCTATATGACCTGTTTTTCTCCCTCCACCCTGAAAGTTTTGGGATTCTCTTTTTATCCCCAGTGTCCTGAAATTTCCTGATTATAACCCTGTCATGGGCCTTTCTAAATTCACCGGTGCAGTTTCAATCAGAATTATTATGTTTCTCAGTTCTATGAAGTTTTTTGTCTCATTTCTTCAAGCAGTAGTTCTTTCGCATCCTATCTGTAGTTTCTTTCTGAAGCTTCTCTCACGTAGCACTTGTCATGCCTCATTTCTGTTTGCCTGCCCCACCCCCACTCTCTGGATTTTTATCTTCAACTTCTCTTGGTGTTTTGTTTTGTTTCTGTGTTGTTTTCACCTTCTAAGAATTCTTTCTCATTCTTCTTTTTAACTCTTTGAAGGTATTAAGTGTAGGGTGTTTTCCTTTGATTTGTTGTTGCTGTTTTTACTTTATGTTACCTGTGTTGTCTCTCACGTTGGAGGCTTTTTCAAAAGTTCGGTGCTGTGTGCTGTGCATTCATATGTAGGAGTGAGGCAGCTCTAGGTGAATTGGCAGGGCTCGGCAGCAGAGGGTGACTGTGTGGCAAACAGGTTTTTTGGGTAGGCACTCCCAAATGTCAGTTTCCTGTTAACTTTTCTTCAGAGCACATTAATTTTTCAAGGGGAAATTTCTACAGTTTCCTGGTGGGGGTGGTGGGGCGGGGCGGGAGGGGGGACGTATACCTTACCCTCGAAATTGGGGGAAGGAGGGAAATCATACCTACACTCCAAACTAGCTTTCATTTGTAAAGGTATTATTCATCCACTTTAGTGAGTCAAGGATTATAGCATATGCATGTTCTAACAAATGTGTGTTTGTTTATTCATTTAACTAATATTTATAAAGAGTCCTCCACTCTGTGTGTGTGTGTGTGTATGAGAGAGAGAGAGAGAGAGAGAGAGCTTGGGGGGAGAAAAAGAAAGAGATCCTGGGAAGACAAAATTGAGAAAAACCACATTACTGCTTTGGCTTGCGGTAGATGTGATCACAACATATGTCCAGGTAATGACTACTGTAAGGAGGATGGCACAGAGGCTTTGGGACAGCGCTAGGCAGGGAGTTGATCTTTATTTCATGGGGAAGGGGAAGGAGTAGGGTGGGGATGGACTCTATTCCTTTCTGCTCATTTCACAGATAGAGATTCCCTTCCTGCTTGCCCCCACCCCCCACACAGATTTACCAATGATCTATTATAGACTAATATGCTTTGATAAAACCTTTGACATGCCAGTATGCTGAGAAAATGGGAGACTATCAGTCATTCGTATCTTGGTATTAATTACTTTACCCAGGTAATCTCTTACACTGAACTAAGCTATGGAATGTCAAATGGTAAGAAACGAAGATCTCTAGATGCTAATCGAAGAGAAAGCTGAATGTATCTGCTTGCCCGGAAAGAGTTATGTCATCTAGGTCTGAGTTCAGTGGGTCTCAGAGCAAAAATCGAAAGGGCTGGATCGAGTTGCCTCTGAGTGGCTCGGTCAGTTAAGCATTGGACTCTTGATCTCAGCGCAGGTCTTGATCTCAGGGTCTTGAGTTCAAGCCCCACGCTGGGGTCCACGCTGGGTATGGAGCCTGCTTAAAAAAGAAAAGGCTAGATATACAGCAGAAAAGGAGCAAGCAACAACCAAGGCTGTCTTCTGAGCTCAAGTCTTTGGGTGGTGCACAAGGAGGATAGTAAAGTCCTATCTAAGGAAAATGAAGGGTCACCGAGTCTGGGAAGCTTGGATTCAAATAGGTTCAGGAGGGCTTCTGTATGACTGTAGAGGGCCCAGAACAGAATTCAGCAGGCAGGATTGTTTGAAGATGATTGAAACTCAGCAGGGTTTTGTTGTTGGTTTGTTTTGTTTTTAAACAGGGACCAAGTGTTTACAGAAGTGTGGAGTGGTCAAGGTAATTTTACAGGCAGGTGGAGGTTTTCCAGGTGAGACATTCCCAAGTTAGATAGAGCATTAAGGGGGTCTGGAATAAAGTAGGTGGCCTCTGACAGCATCAGAGGGATGTAGGAAAGGGATGCATGTCTGTTTGGAAGAGGAACTTAATAAACATTTGCTGCTTTATCTAGATTTTTAGGGATCCCCTAAAATTCTAAAATGATTCTAAAAATCATCTTTGGGTGGTCTTGGCTCCCCTCCATACAGTAAAGAGTAAGTTAAAAAGTTGAGGGGTGTCTGGGTGGCTCAGTCAGTTAAGTGTCTGCCTTCGACTCAGGTCATGATCTCAGGGTCCTGGGATCAAGCCCCATGTAGGGCTCCCTGCTCAGCAGAGAGCCTGCTTCTCCCTCTGCCTCTGCCCCTTCCCCCTGCTTGTGCACGCGCTCTCTCTCTCTCAAATAAATAAATAAATAAAATCTTAAAAAAAAAAGGTAGATTACCATTTAGATGAATCAAAAGGAACTCACCCAGCCCTTTTGGACAGGCTTATCCATTCAGACACCCTCTTTCTCTCTATATGGTCTCTTTCCATTGCCTTTCTCCACCTTGGGTCTTTGTTCTGTCTTCCTTTTCCACATTCTCTCTCCCTACTTATTCCCAGGTTTTAATTCCCCCATGCCACCCAGGATCCACTTCTGTGGACATTTCCTGAGCTGTATCTTTCCTCTATTACTATAGGGCCCAGATCCTTCACCTCTAACACCTTTGAACTTCAGGAAATTGTACAAAATGTGGCCAGAACAGTGATAAATATCTTCATATATAAAGATCTCTGATAACTTAGTAGAGAAAACTGAATATCCTAGCAGAAAAATGAGCACAGGGTATGAAAAGATAATTTGTACACACAGAAACACAAATGACCAATAAACATGAAGAAATGTTTAGGATCAGAGGTAGTTCAAACATTACAAGAAGTTCAATTTCTTGAGTATTTGGCATAGATGTTAAATGTATACAGTATGCTAATACCCAACATTCATGAAGATGGGGGGAAGGGGTCCTGTCATACTCTACAGACAGGAATATAGAAGCGGCACAATTTCCTAAGACAATAAATTGGCTTTTTTCCACTTCTGTCAAAACATCTTAAAGGTGGGCAAAGAGAGATAATAGTATATTACACATATGTTTAATTATGTACATAAATAATAAATTAATATCAGTATATAATATTTAAAAATTAGTAACAACCAAAGTGTCCAGCAATAGGTAAATTATGTAGTTTTATACTGTATAACCATTAAAATGATGTTATGGAAAATAACCAAGATATATTAAATGAAAAAGTTTACAAAATTATATATATATGTATGTATATATTGCCAAATGACAAAACTAAAACAATTTAGTAATGAGTTTGATGTCCTTTATTCAGGGGAAAACAATTCACAGATTGGGGGAGTACAGCATCTCACAGAATTCTGTTCTTGAGGGATCCGGGCCAAGAGCAAATTTTCTAGAACGTTAGGAGAGGCAACATGGAAATAGGGCATGATAGGCTAGGAGACTGAGGATTTCCTTGTAAGGCTAGCCGGTCCTATTTTCCAGGAGAAGGTAAGCTAGCTAAAGCTGAGTCAGAGGATTGTGATTGGTATATATTGGGTTTCTTTAATAGGTGTTTCCGTAAGTGCAGGCTGATTTAGGTTTACATTTGTGATGTGGGCCAGGCCACTGGGGTGGCCTCCATTTTGTGGGTCCCAATATGCAAATTGACTTTATCAGTATACACACATACATACCTGCATGTTAATGGAAAAATAACCAAAAGATTGAATACCAAATTATTCAAAATATTAACAGTGGCTATATTTAGGTGATAGAGACTTTTAAAAATTTATTGATCTCTTTTAACTTTTCTATAATGAATATGCATTATGTCCATAGCAAATGAACAACAATAAAGTATTTTCAAGCCAACAAGAATTCAAATTTCCCTCAGTTCAGGGGCGCCTGGGTGGTCAGTCAGTTAAGTGCCTGTCTTCGGCTCAGGTCATGATCCCAGGGTTCTGGGATCGAGCCCCGCATTGAGCTCTCTGCTCAGCAGGAAGCCTGCTTCTCCCTCTACTGGCTGCTCCCCCTGCTTGTGCTCTTTCTCTCTGACAAATAAATAAATAAAAATCTTTAAAAAAATGTTTAAAAATTTCCCTCAGTTCATCTTGGGTGAAGAGTGAGGCAATTGTAAGTGGAAGGAACTTTAAATGTTGCCCATTCAAAAATCATTTACATTTGAAGAGAGGTCCCCCGACCTTAACACAAAGGAGGAAAAACATATCTTATCTTTTTTCTGGTTTCGTAAGATACAGAATCTCTATTCCCAAAAGGCAGAAGATACAGAATCACTCCCGAAAAGATGGTGAGAATTCCTGATCCTGTTTGAAGGACATAAGGAGATTTCTGAGGCTCTGCCATTTTATGGTCGGCTGCCTTCAGAGAGAGCTGATAAAGACACAGGGCTGATCATTTCTTGGTCAGTTGATTTCTGGAAGAGAGTTTGGGTGAATTTCGAGATGCAGGACTAGAATTTGCGTGGAGAAGTGACAAGGAGAGAGCTGGGCAGAGATAGAACAGGTCCCAGCAGAAGGGAAGAGGTAGGGGGTCTTAGCGCAGGAGGTCTTAGAGCAGAGCCTGGATGACTGTCAGGGCAACTGCGTGAAGGTTCCAGCCCTCCGTGGATCAAATGCCCTGAGGCTATTTATGTAATATCTAGAGTCTATGTTTTTATTTATCAGTGCAGCCTCCCAAATAGCACCAACACAACCAGTTGAAAAGAGAATGCTGAGGGGCGCCTGGCTGGCTCAGTCCCAGGAGCATGTGACAGTTGATCTCAGGGTCCTGCACCTTGGGTATAGAGATTACTAAATTAAGTAAAAAAATAAACTAAAAAGAAAAAAAAAAAGATAACACTGAATTTATTGCCGACCGTGGTTAAGGGAGAACAGTATTGGCACAGAGCTTTGGCAGTGGCTGGGAGGAAGAAGGCAAGGTTGAAATTGATTTAGGATTGGGACTTTGGCTCATGGTGGGTCTTTCACTGCAGGCACCATGATTAGGATTGGGTAAGGATCAGGATACAACCATCCAGAACTGGCGAGGATCTTGAGGTGAGGGATTCAAAGAATCTTAAGGTGCAAAGTGTCTGTTGATGGTTTCCACCGAACAGTTTCCTGTCCTGGCTACAATCTAGCCATCTGTCTGAGCAGAGTCTTCTGGAATAATAAAGTCATGCTAAAGAGGGCGGTGGGATGCTCAAGTTAAATTAATGCAGACTGTAGAGGATATGGGGGGCAGGCAGTTTCAGTCCTCAGCTCCCAAGTTCTGTGTGGGGAGATGATTTCCACTCTCAGACTTAATGTTGAGAGTAAGAGAAAAGTGCTCATTTTTATACATTTTCACTCACCTTGCTTTCCCAAGTTGGTCTTTACTCGGAAGAGTATACACGGACGATAGTGGAAGTTCACCTGCCCTTTAGATTTCTTATCTTAGGTGAGCTTTTCTTGTACAAATCAGCCCCGTGTCTCTTTTAATATTTACCGTTTACTGCATGCTGTGTGATTGGCCAGTCCCAAGCGCTTTACGTAAACCATTCAATCAACAAATTTTCATTAAATATGTACCATGAGTCAGGCTCTGTGCTAAGCATTTTACATTCATTCATTCAACAACCTTTCAATGAATACCTATTTGGTCAAGCAGAGTGCCAGGTGCCCAATAAACCATCGTGAACAGGAGACAGCTCCTATTCTCAGGTAGTTTATACCCCATGAATCTAATCTGCAAAGCAATTCTAAGGGACATGCTGTGCTAACGCTCTTTATGGAGGGGGGGACAGGGATGCAGAGGGCTCAAGTGACTTGACCCCATCTTCCTGGTAGCATGTGGGGAGCGTGCAGGCACCCTGGTCAGTCTCACTCTGAAGACCCTGCCCTGAGCTTCTGGTATTTGTCTGTTTGCCCTGGGCCTGGTCACTCTGTTGGGTTGTGCTTAGGCCCCAAGTGCCTGAGCTGTGGAGCTGAGAACCCAAACTTCGACCCAGTGCCTTTCCTGGTCTTCAACATGTGGCTCTAAAACCCTTGCTCCCTGGTCAGCCTCCTGCCCACTGCAGGATTAAATGGGGAACTGAGGCCCCCTTTCCTGGTGCTAAACATAGTCAGCAGCTGCCTCTTCCCTCAAGAAGCAGATCAGTTGTGACTCCTCACTTCCTCCAGGGGGAATGCAGGGTCCTGTTCTTTTCCTCTTGAAACACACCCAAGTTGATTCGGGAGACAGACTTGAAAGTAGAAATGGTTCAGGACCACAGTTCAGGTTTTATTACATCCCACTGCAAGGTTTTTGGAAGATTGCTGTTGTGCTCATCAAGACCAGGGAATACATAAATATTTTTAGTACCTAAGCTGCTGTGAATTGAGGTTATCCAAGATACATGACTAACATCAGGATTTGTGCTCTGGCAGTATATTCAGGTGAAAAATACTGGAAAAAGGAAGCCTTTTCATTTGAAAGGATTGATTATCTCACATACTTCCGAAACCGCTCGTAGAAATACAGTGGATGGCCTTTATTTTTAAATTCCTAATATTTGTAAAACACATTGAGGGATAAAAACAGGGGATTAAGGATTTGTGAATTGACAAATGCTACGGTCCTGTCCTGTCTGGAAGTCTATTATACATCCGCACGTCTTTTGTGGAAGTAGGTACGTAAGTGGTGATGCCAGCCTGTTGGCAATATTAGTACTAAGTCCAGGTCCGTGCAGGAAGCCCACACCCCAACCTTTGCTCTCCCCTTTTGAGCAATGTATCCTTGGGCAGCTTTCCAGATCTGCACTCAGAGCTTTTGTCTGGCCCAGCATGAAAGAACTTGTGAGAGCCTAGACACTTTCTATTATATAAACAGCAGGAATCGTGATTGAAAACACAACTGAAATCCCGTAGGGAAATTAGACCCAGATGAAAACATAGCTGAGATTAGAGAGCCTTATAAGAGGGAAACTCTTTACCCAAGGTGAGGATTGCTAAATGCTTAGTAGAGATCATGAACATGAAAGGGTTTAATTCTTCCGAGTGTTCTTTCATTTTGTCTTTGGAGAAAAGCGTTGTTATTGGAACAACGGCATTCACGAAGGTTCTGAGCTATTAGTAAGCACAGTCTACATTAAACCCTTCATCCCACAAATGGGAAAACTGACAGCCAGGAGGGCTAAGTGGTTTCAGTAAGGCCACACTGCAAATTCGTGTCAGGGCAGAGTCCAGAATCCAGACCTCCCCGCTAGGCGGGTGTTCTTTGCACGCAGCTCATTTGGTCTTTGTTTGCCTTGCGTCCCTCCATGTTTGTGATGTCGGGTGTCAGGAGCACCCTGGATTCCTGCCCTGGTTTCCCTTAGATTATAGATTTCCTCCAGGCTCACTCCTGCTCACGTCGCTTTTTCTTGTCCCAGCTGTCTTCTTGCTCTTCCCTCTGCCATTCCAACCTGGGGTCCAGCCAGGCATGTGTGAGGCACACAATTTTGATTCTCCTTCTCTTCTACTTTTTCTTCTCTCCTCTGACCAGAAATCATTTATCTTTTCTCTCAACAAACAAAACAAAACAAAACTCCCTACCTACCCTCTCTGGAAGTTGGCTCAGTAACTCTCTAGGATGCTAAACCCAGCAACTTGTATGAGTCCTGCACTCTCCTTTGGTACAGAGGGGCAAAATTTGGCAATTGAAGGGAGAATGATTCATTAAAAGGGCTTTAGGCTGTAAAGGACCTCAAGGTTTCCCCCCAAGGACTTTGCCGTGAGCAGTGCCCATTAAAACACCTGCTTATGATGAAGAAGTAACCTTAGTTTTACTGTGGAGAATTTAAAAAGCATTTGTTCATCCTGTCACCATTTTTGATTTCACTTGTGTAACATATTCATTGCGCTCCTACTATGTGCTTGGCCTGCGTCTGCATGCTAGAAATACGGTGGTTCAATGGCAGACATCGTCCTTGCACCTACAATCCTTATGGTTCATCTGGAAAACAGATACTAAATAAATTACAATAAGGTGTGGTGAGTGACTGTTCAGAGAGAGGATGTATGGGAGCTCAGGGGACAGAGCAGGAGGACCTAACTCAGTGTAGGCCTCCACAAAGCCCTTCTGGAAAGAGTGCCTGAAGGATGTGCGGGATCTGGTGAGATGGAAAGAGGAGGTGGTGGGGGAGGTCTTAGCAGGAGACTAAGCGAGGCTCATTTGAGGAACTGAGAAGGGTCTGTGTGTCTGAAGGACAGATTAGGAGCAGGAGAAAGCTCACTCCCAGGTGAAGGGAAGAGGTGAGCATGCTCCAACCAAGGACGGCCTTGTACTCCATGGCAAAAAGTTTTGGGCTTTGTCCCAAGGGCAGGGGGAAACCACTGCAGTGTTTTTTAAGCTGGGGAGAGACCCAGTCAGATTTGCCTTTTTGACCATTAATTCTGGCTACAATTGGAGAGACTGATGGGGGACAATTGGAGACAGGAAGTGGGGCTATCTCTCATTACTCCAGGAGAATAATGATGCCCTTGGCTGGGGTAGAGGCAGAAAGGCCTGGGTAGATTTGAGTTAGGTATAAATGGTAAACCCAACATGTTTTTGGTGTGTGATGAGTGCGCATGCTGGGTGGGAAAGGGGGAGGGATTGAGAATGATGGTGTCTGGCTCAGGCGTCAGCTGGGTTGTGAGAAAAAGGTGGTGAGCTTGTTGGAATCACATTGGATTAACCTATATCCATGCAAGAGGGGGAGCAGGGAGGAGCTAACTAGTTCAGAGAAGACCAGATCTTGCCTGCATTTACTTATTTGGGGAATTTGGACAGCGTTTACTTACTTATTTAGTTGTTTGTTTTTTTTTTAATTCAATCACTGATGTAACATTTTATACATAATAATATCTAGTTGTCTTCTTAGTTTTTAAATTATTTTAGGACATACATATTTGGATATTATCCCCTATTAGCACATATAAAGCTCTCATTCTTTTTTGTGTGTTTTACTGGTATAGAAGGCACATATAGAAAAGCGTATATAATGTAAGTATATATACAGCACACTGAATTCTCACAAAGATAATTTTACATCTGTGTAACCACTGCCCAGATCACAGAAAGCTACCAGATGCCCCCAAAACTCCCTCATGCACCTTCCAGTCACTACCCACTGTCCTGGCTGCTAGAACCCTAGATTAATTTGTCCTGTTTTTGAAATTTATATGCATGGAATCATACAGTATGTAATCTTTTGTGTTGAATCATCCTTTTAAATGACTATGTGTTATTCCATTATATGAATGTATCGTAATTTATTTAACCAGTCCCCTCCAGTGGGTATTTAGGTTGTATCCATCATTTGTTATCACAGACAATGCAACAATAAAGTCTTCATAAATAACTTCAAAAGAGTACCAGTATATCAGGGATGTTTTCTAGCTGCAAGTAACATAAGAACCAACTAAAAGCTGCCTGAACAGTAAGGACATTTAGTATCTCACTTGGAAGTCTAGAAGTAAGCAGTTCCAGCCCTGATTAAGGCAATGGCCCAAAGCTCTTATTGAGACTCCTTCCCCTCTTTCTCCTCTGCAGTCCCTGGGGTGCTGGCTTTATCCTCTGGGCTGGCGCCCCTCACGGCCCCAAGGTCACTGCCTTTTGTATTCCTCGGCTTGTGAAATTTCTGTTCCTATATATTTTGCCCATTTTTCTATCAGGTGTTGGTTGTTTTCTTAAAATTTAATTCTTTAAACTGTTTCATTATTGACTTTTTTATCTTTTCAGCATTCATAGGCTCTCCCAAGTCATTTCCTTGTCATATGGTCACATCTGTTACACTTTAAACTCACTCTCTGTTTTAATCAGACCAGTGCTCATTTTAATGATTCACATACATTTTAATGTCCTTAATTTACTGGGACTCTTAGTTTTCCCTCACTGCAGAGATGTCTCTCTTTGCTGTCTTCCTTTAATGTCCTGAGCTCTGAGTTCTTGTACATTTTTTTAAGGTGTCAAGCAAGGAGTATCTGCCTGAGCAGAGATCATGCTACCCAAAGAGGAAACTATATGTCTAGAGTATAATGTTATAACCAAATAGCCCCAAAAGTTTGTTTCATGCATGCTTACTAATTTGGAATCAGTTAAAACATATAGAAGTCATCGGGACACAAAAAATACATTTTTGTGTTTAGAAAAAAAATGACTTTTTCTATAGTCAAAACACTAAAAATGTTTTAGTTACCTACAATCATATTTATACCAATATTTTTATCTCAATATTTTATTATGAAAATATTCAAACATACAGAAAAGTTGAAAGAATTATACAAATACCTGGGGCATCTGGGTGACTCAGTCTGTCAAGCATCCAACTTTTGATCTCAGCTCAGGTCTTGATTTCAGGGTCATGAGTTCGAGCCCTGCATTGGGCTCCATGCGTGGAGCCTACTTAAAAACAAAACAGGGGCACCTGGGCGGCTCAGATGGTTAAACGTCTGCCTTCGGCTCAGGTCATGATCCCAGAGTCCTGGGATCGAGCCCCACATCGGGCTCCTGGCTCGGCGGGGAGCCTGCTTCTCTCTCTCCCTCTGCCTCTCTCCCTGCTCATGCTTTCTCTCTCTCTCTCTCTCTCTCTGTCTCAAATGAATAAATAAAATCTTAAAAAAAAAATTAAAAACAAAAAACAACAAAACAAAACAAAACAAAAACCCAGCCATATACCCACAGACTAGATTCTGTAGTTGATAGCATTTTGCTAAAGCCGCTTTATCACATAGCTATCCACTTAGCCATCATCAATTTATCTTACTTTTTTTAATGGACTTTAAAATTGCAGATGTAAGAATATCTTATCCCTAAACACATCCACAAGCACATCATTAACAAGAGTTGAAGGTTTGTTTACAGATTTTTTTTTTTTTTTGGTAAAATTGATGTGCAGTGCAATGCACAGATCTTAAGATTACTATTAGATGAGTTTTAAGTCAATGTTTTCATTTTCTGATAACACCATCAATTGTCAATATTTTGAGTTATTCTTATCGTGATACCCACATCAGTCCATGCAGTAAAATCAGTGTCACTCTTGCCACAGACCGGTTCTTCTGTATAGGTTATTCTTCCTCAGCACCAGAGCTAAACACGTATGTCTCAGCTGATCCTCTCCTGGGCTTGCCCCTCCCCCTTTCCCAGGCTCCATGCATCCCTTCACCCCCAAGGGGGGCCTGGAAGGTCTGAGGTGGTATGCAGTGAAGAATGGATGTTGCTAGTCCCAAGGGCAACGGGATGGGGTTTAGGGGTGTGGAGAAAAGAGCCAGCCTACAGTAATGGTGTCCAGGAGAGAAGGAGTGCGTAAGAATGGGTTCTGGATGCTTGAAGCATTGGATATTTGGGGGCAGAGAGACAAACAGGAGGCAGAATTACCAGGACTAAGGAAAAGGGGAAGGAGAGGAAGGAAAATTGGTCGGACCTGCTCAGTGCAGTGGTTAGAGGAGCAGATGAAGGCTCAGACCACTTACGTCCATGTCCCTGTTCATGAGCTGTACATTTGTTTCCATTGAATCTCTGTCCTCAGAGATTCAATGGAATCATCTCAATGTCCTCATCTGTACAATGGGGAGGGCAACAGTATTTACCCCATTAAATTCTTGTGTGAAACATGAAATCCCATAAATAGGAGTGAATACTCTTTTTTCCTGGTTGATGTGTGGCAAAGGTTTGCTGAATGCATGGATGGGTGATTGACTGGTTTAGTTTTGGGGCCAGTCTTAGGCATTTACAATTTACAAGAAAGGCCTCTTGCTTTTCTCTCTCTCACCCCCCCCTCCCTCCCCACCCCCACCAGCCTCACCACTTTCTCATCAGCCTGCTGTGGCAGAAACATTATTTTACTACGAAACTGAGTCACTCATTTTGCAAAAGAAGAGTGTTTAAATTGCAGATGCCTGGGAGAGTTATTATATTAGAGTAAGTGGATTTCATTTACAGTGCAGGTATGATCTCTGATCTTTATTGTTTTGATAAGGAAGGGTAGAGAGGACTGGAAGGCCAAAGGTGAGAAATTAAAGCCCTAGGGGTGGGGGATACACAAAAGGAATAGTAGGTAAACCCAAAACAGATTTTGCTGACTGTCAACTTTTTAAAGCAAGCAGTATTTTTATATATGGAGCACCCCATTTTTGCAATGCCAAAATAATCTATACCATAACTAAGAAATAAAAAAAGCAACAGCAAAGTGGGTTCAGGACAAACAGTAGAGATAAGATTCTGCTTTTTTAAAAAACGTTGAATAGGGTTGCCTGGGTGGCACAGTCAGGTAAGCATCCAAGTCTTGGTTTCTGCTCAGGGTCATGAGATGGAGCCCTGCATTGGACTCTGTGCTCAGTGGGGAGTCGGCTTGAGATTCTCTCTCCCTTCCCCTCTGTCCCTCCTGCCTGTGCTCTCTCTCTCTGTCTCTAAAATAAATAGAAGCTTAGCTTCACATTATTAGCCAGCCCTAACTTCTAGAAGATTTTGTGGGAAATCTGTTTTTAAGTTGGGGGTTGGGGGACAGTACTCTCTTTGAAAATGCTGGTTGGGGCACCTGGGTGGTTCAGTTGGTTAAGTGTCTGCCTTCAGCTCAGGTCATTATCTCAGGGTCCTGGGATGGAGCCCGGCATCAGGCTCCCTGCTCAGCTGGGAGTCGGCTTTTCCCTCTCCCTCTGCCCCTCCCCGCTGGTCTCGTGTGTGTGTGTGTGTGTGTGTGTATGTGTGTGTGTGTGTGTGTGTGTGTGGGCGCGTGCACACACTCTCTCGTTCACTCTCTCAAATGAATAAATAAAATCTTTAAAAAAAATAAAAAATTAAATTAAAAAATAACAATGCTTGTCAATTTGGACTACAGGCTAAATGCTGTCACTTTGGAACGCCCTCAGGTGGAAAGCCAAGCTTGTAGTCATCCCATTATTGATCTTGCCTTTATTTCCTGATGACTATTGCTATGTACACAGAGTTTCACCTTTTACACCCTCTTTCCCAACAGTCCTTGCAGTGTTTTTGCAGATTGATGTTAGCATAAACTCAATTATCAGTTTACTCTGATCACAATCACCATTAACAGCTGCTATAAAATTTACTTTTACAAAAGACATTAGCGTAATCTGGCTCCTAGTGGCTCACAAGTGCTTTCTTGCATCTGTGAGAAGCCCAGTCGAAGCAACATTCAGAGGGGGTCGGAATGTTCTCTGGCAGAATGCCTGTGCCATATGGGAACTATACTCTGAAATGCCTTTAAAAAAACCACTTCGTGCTCCATGCAGACCGCTTCCCATTCACACCAGCTCAGGGCCCAGCCCACTGTATCATCTGAAAAGGCACAACCTCTTGTATTTTGGAAACTTGCAACAAACAAAATGCAGGCTCAGGGCCGTGAAATGCTGTAGGCTTTCTGCCACTGCCACTTCAATTTAGGAGGAAGGCACAGTTGAGTTACTCCGGAGCCTTTCAAAGCTGGGGGGATCATTTCGAGGTAGGCCCGGTTTGTCCTCTAAACTGCTGTTCCCTTCCCTGCAAATTTCAAGCAGAGGCTACATTGAATTAGTATTTCACGTAAAATTGAAGAATAAGATTCTTGGAGCAAATATCTTTTGAGTTCCTACTCCGGGCAGGGCTGCCCCCTAATGGCAGCCTGGCCTTGGAGAAGGGAGGGGCGGAGCAGCGGGCACCGAAATATTACAACAGTCTGACCAGGGCATCGATTTTGACCCTGGAGCTGAGCAGAGACTTCGAGGGGTGGGGATGCTTTTGCAGGGCCCTTAAGAATAAATAGGACTTTGGGGGTGCCTGGGTGGCTCAGTCAGTGAAGCTTTTCCAACTCTTGATTTCGGCTCAGGTCATGACCTCCGGGGTTGTCAGCTCCCCGCAGGGCATGGAGCTCACTTAAGATTCTCTCTCTCCACTTACCCTCACCTTAAAAAAAAAAAAAAAAAAAGAATAAATAAGACTTTGACCCCTCAGAATGGAGAAGGGTACATTCCAGTTACTACTATTGCATACTCAACTGTCCTAAAACTTAACCATTTTATGAAGCCCACAGATTCTGTGGGTCAAGAATTTAGCATGAGTTTAAGGAGCACAACTTGTCTCTGCACCACAATACCTGGCTCCTCGACTAGGAAGACTTCGAGGCTGGGGGTGATCCCACAGCTGGGAGCTGGAGTTATCTGGAAGCATCTTCCCTCACATGTCTGGCAGTTGATACTATTGGATGTGACCTCAGCTGGGGCCGTCAGAAGTACCTCACTGGTCTCTCCCTGTGACCTGGTCTTCCTCACAGCATGGCAGCCTCAGGATGGTGGGGTTTCTAACTTGGCAGCTCAGGGCTCCAAAAGTGAGTGTTCCCGGACGATGAGGCACGAGCTGCATGGTATTTTCTGACCTAGCTTCTTTAGAAGTGACATGGTATCGCTTCCACCAAATTCTGTTGGCTACAAAAGGGACTCTGGTTAGCTAGCTCAGATTCAACAGGAGGGGACATAGACTCTGACCTCTTAAAGGAAGGCATATGGCCAGTGAAAAAAACATCACGGGCATGCCAAGAAAGCGTGAGAGCACATGGGTGTCGTCTGATGCTGCTGGAATTTTAAGCGTGGGGTAGAAAGTGGCAGACAGCAGGGCCATAAATGGAGACTGGGGCCATCGTGTGGAAAATCTTCACCGCCTTTGTGGCAGGCACCCTATCCTAAGCCATATGTCACGGAAGAAATAAAACTGTTTTTTTACAAGTCAATCCACTTTTTCTTTTGAGAAATTACATCCGGATGTGAGAAAATCTGTGTCCCGGGTAAATTTCTGCCATTCTACCTGGCCTGAGCTCAGTCCTCCCTCCTCCTTCCTCTGGGGCATTTGCAGTGGGAAGGGAGCTGGTTCTCTGCTCATTTATGGGCAAGCCAGCATCTGCCCAGATGTGCCTGCACTCATTTTGTCCCAGGATGGTGATGCAAGCAGGGTCCCGCTGTGCTGTCCCTTACTGTAGGGCTTCTTGAGGTCCACTCTTTTTCAGCTAAAACTGTCCCCTTCACTGGGATATAGGGAGAATGTGGCTGCTCTCCTGCCCTTCTCTGGGGCTGCAGGGAATTCTGTGAGTTTGTTTGGGTTCTCCTCAGTCTACCTACTATGTTTCACTCCTGTGCTGAAACATTTCTAAGACTGGAGACCTCAGGGACCTCCACGTGGGTTGTGACAATCAGGCCCCTTCCCCTCTAGAACCTCCAAATCTGGCAGACTGCCCTCACTCTCTTTTGCCCTGAAACTCAGGTTCACTTCCCTGCAAAGTAGAAGTTGCATTGAATTATGCTTTTATTTTATTTTTTTAAAAGATTTTATTTGTTTATTTGAGAGAGAGGAGAGAGAGAGTGAGTAGGTGAGAGAGGCAGAGGGAGAGGGAGAAGCAGACTCCCCGCTGAGCAGGGAGCCCGACATGGGGCTTGATCCCAGGACCCTGAGATGAAGGCAGACGCTTAACCAACTGAACCACCCAAGAACCCCTGAATTACTCTTTTAAATAAAGTTGAGAAATACCCTCCTTTCAGCAAATAATTTTATCACTCTCCCTCCCTCCTTTTCCACACCAGGCACAGGATTCCTTAAGATCTAACCCAAAAATTAACCCCTGAGGCTGAGAATGTGAATCTATCCAAACCCTCCCCAAATCTTTTTTATTTATGACAAGAGGACCTCCCCTTTGGAAACCAAAGGTTAGGGATTGGACTCTTCTGAATTATCCGTTCCCTGATGCAGTGAGGATGAAAGACCAGCTCCTTGGGTGGGAGAAGGTTCCTGGGGTAAGATTGAATAGGGAGAGGGATGATCGATCTATCTATCTATTTAATTATATACTTATATATATATATAATTAAATATATATTTAATTTTATTTATTTGACAGAGAGTGCGCGCGCGCACACAAGCAGTGGGGAGGGGCAGCGAGAGAGGGAGAAGCAGGCTCCCCGCTGAGCAAGGAGCCCGCTCAATCCCAAGACCCCGGATCATGACCTGAGCCAAAGGCAGAAGCTCAACCAACTGAGCCACCCAGGTGCCCCGATCTTCTTATATATTGAAACAATTATCATCACAAACCCGGGGGCAGACACAGAGGTGCACTCAGATCCCTAAAGGGCTGGCTGCTCGGCTCTGAGAAGTGCAGTTGGCTGTCTGATAGCTTCCTGCCTCTTGACTTTTCAGAATATGGCTCAGCATTTTAATTTTTTAATTTAATTTTTAAAATTTTAATTCCCATCCGTGATAGAACACTTAGAGCAGTCCTAAGGACATTCACGATATTATGCAACCATCACCTCTACCTAGTTCCAGAACATTTTCATCACCACAAAAGGAAACCCCATATCCATTAAGCAGTTGATTCCTTATTGCCCCCTCTCCCCAGCCCCAGCAACCTCCAAGCCATATGGATTTGCCTAGTCTAGACATTTCATATAAATGGAATATACAGGCTCTTGGGTCTGGTTTCTTTTACTTAGCATGTTTTCAAGGCTCATTCATTGGCTATTGTGAATAGTGCTGCCATGAACATCTGTGTACAAGGTTTTCTTTGAACACCTGTTTTCAATTCTTTGGGGGTATATTAATTTGGGAATAGAATTGTCAGGTCATATGGTTATTTTATGCTTAACTTATTGGGAAACCATCAGACTGTTTTCTGTGCTGGCTGTACAGCATTTTCGACATTTCGACATTTCCACCAGCAATGTATAAGGGTTCCAATGTTTCCACATCTTCACCAGCATTTACTATCCAGTATTTTGGCTATGGCCACCCTGTGGGTGTGGAGTGGTATTTCATTATGGTTTTATTTTGTTCTGGTTTTTCTTTCTTTCTTTTTTAAGATTTTTATTTATGTATTAGAGAAAGAGAGGGCAGAGCAAGTGAGATCATGACCAGGGAGGAGGGGTAGAGGGAGAAGCAGACTTCCCGCTGAGCAGGGAGCCCAGTGCGGAGCTCAATCCCAGGACCCTGGGATCATGACCTGAGCTGAAGGCAGTCGCTGACCTGACTGAGCCACCCAGGTGCCCTCATTATGGTTTTGATGATGAAAGATGAACCTGACGAATGATGTCCAACATCTTTTCTTTGCACTGGCCATTTGTGTATCTTTGGCAAAATGTCTATTCAAGCCCTTTGCCCATTTTTAAATTGGATTGTCTTTTTGTTGTTGAGTTGTAGGAGTTCTTTATATATTCAGGATACTTATGTCAGCTTTTAAGTTGAGATCCCTGCTTCTGGAGCATCCCCCTGACTAATGACTGGATAGGACAGTGGTAGAAAGTCTTGGCTGATTTTGTCCTATGCAGTCTGCTCTTAAGGCAATCTTTGCTCCAAAGATCCCTGTTGGACTGGCAGAAACTTGTCACGTCTGCATCACAGTCAGTGATGCCCAATCCTGCTTTTCTTTTGCCAGCGTTGCTCCCTGGGAAGTCTTTTGCATGCCTACCCATCTCAGCATCTGCTTTCCCTAAAATACAACCTGTGGCAACCTGGCAGAAAAGTTGGCATTTATTCCGAAAGTGAGTGCTGCTTAAAAGGGTTTGCAATGTAGAAGGACATGATGTGCTTTAAAAAAGGTTACCATCAGAGTGTAGGCAAAAATGTAGCAGAGAGCCTATTAGTCAGGGTTTCAAAAATTGGAGTGAGACATGATGATGAGGAGCAACTGAATTAGGAGATGGAAAATGGTGGGGATGGAGTCACTTGATCCCTGGGCCCTTCAAACACATGTCCTTACTTGGCCGAGATCCATTATGCTTATTGTACTCTTGAATTTGATCTGCTAGGGTTTTAGTTAGGATTTTCCCACTGATATCTGTAAGTGAGACCCGTCTATGGTTCTTGTGCACTCTTTCCAGGCTTTGGTAAAAGGCTTATGTCATCTTCATAAGTTGGTTAGTGTCCCATTTTTTTCTATACTCTGAAGCATTATATATTATGGAAATGACCTGTTACTCCAAAATTAAAAAATACATAATACGGACGTAAGAGCATTTTAAATTATAAACTTTAAATATTTTTGATTGTCCTTTTTTGTGGTTTCTTCTTAAAACAGTCTGGGCGATTTTTGTTTTCTAGAAGATCATCCATTTCATTGAAATGTTCAAATTCATTACCTTTTAAAAATGTACACATATTTTATAATCAAAATTGTGTTATTGTAGGAAATTTGGAAAAGAGGAGAAAATGAGAACCACTTACAATCAACTGAGAGAGAGAGAATCAGTGTTAACATTAAGTGGAGGGTGTTCCTTCTGTTTCCTTTTAAATTAAAAAAAAAAATCCTGCATATCAAAAACAGGGTAACAGGCCCCAAATACTTATGTTAAGAACCCCCAGTCCCTCCTCCCCCACCCCTCCCCCGCCCCCAACCAAACCAGGACTTAATAACAGTGTCAGCTCTCCCGGAAATGGAGTCTTAATCCAGTCAATCAGGAGTCACCTGATCAGCATTAGCTCTGTCATCTGCCGAATAGACCTCTGCCCGCCACTAAAGGAAAGTGACCTTGCAACAGCAGACCCGCTTTTTAGCCTAGTATATCTCCCTTCTGGCTGTAGAAGTCTTTCATTTTGTACAGGTCTCTAGAGCTCTTTCTTATCTACTACATCAGATGCTGCCCGATTCAAATCGATTTTTGCTCAAACTCTTAAAAATGTTAATATGCCTCCATTTATCTTTTAACATCTCCTTTAGAATTTCTGTTTGCTTGTCTTCCTTCTTAAAATTACATTTTTTCATAGGTTTATCTCTTTATAATGTCTTTAACAGCTCCTAAAATTTTTATATTAACCATACTGTTTCCCAGTTTGTCAACTGACAATTTTTTATTTTGTCTTTGTAGTTCGCTTGCAGTAGTCTTTTAGTCCATTTTAACTTCTAGATAAGGCATTCTGTCCATTTATTCTGTTTTTCTTGCCTAGTATTTGTTTGGGTTTTTTTTTTTTTTTGGAGAGTTTTATTGAGTTATGATATAGCTACTATAAAATTCATCCATGGTTAAGCAGCCAATTCAATGAGTTTTCAGTAAATGTACGGAGTTGTGCAACATTTCTATTTTCTAAACTCCAGCGCAGGGCTCGATCTCAGGACCCTGAGATCATGACCTGAGCCAAAATCAAGAGTCAGACACTTAATCAATGAGCCACCCAGGGGCCCCCGGATGTTTTAGATATGTTCACCTACTCCTTTCTGGTGGTATCCCCTAGATTCAGGTAGCTCCCTCTTAATGCACACAGAAACCAACACCTTGCCAGGCTAGTGAGGACCCTTTGCAAATCTCTGGACCTCTCTCTCAGTGCAACTCCCTTAACTCTGGTATATCACTCCATACATTTTAGACATTTTATGGGCAATTTTTTGCTCTTTTATAAAAACATTGTCCCAGCATTGTTTTTTCTCTGAGTCCTCAGGACAACACTTCCGTTCCCTTACAAGCTGCAGAATCTTTCCCTAGGGTGTAAAAATCCTCCCCTCTGTGAATGAGGAGCGATCTGTTAAAGCCTGGGGACGGTCACTGGGCAGGTGACCAGGCTGTTCTAACCCTCCTTCACTGAAGTGAAGCAGTCAGATTTCTCCTCTCAGGCTGACAGAAACAATTTCTGGTGCCTACCAGACTTTCTTCTGACAGAAGCAGAACTTTTCTTTGGGCTCACATTCTCGGATTTTCCGACGGCAGAACCAGTCCCAGAAGCTGCCTAGTTGGAGTGAGAGCCTCAGCAGTGGGCCGTGGAGCAACAGGCCATGACTCTCTCCTGCTTGCTCAGCCCGGCTCTCCTAGTGAGCCCGAAGCTCACGTTCTCTCCGTCAAATGGGGCGCCCGGGAGACATTCGCTGTTCCTGGGGGGACTGCCCTCCCAAGACGCAGTGGGCTATGCAGTGGGTGTATCGAGTGAGAGTAGTTGTTGTCATTGAATGGTTAGAGAAATGAAGCCAGCTCATGGGGGTACAGAGAGGTGAGGCACAACTTTGGTTTAGATGAAGCTAGCTTGCCCATAGGAGCAGGACTTCTGCCTAGGTGTCTGGTCAGAATGAGGATATGTAGTCTTCTCTGTGGCTGTTCATCGTTCAGAGACTGAGTGGATATCATTAGGAACGTGTTTCACAATTAGTGTCCAAACACACGGCACATAGTGGGACTGTCTTTTGGATTGGTAGGTGGCCTCTGTTCTTCAAGGTAGCACCTTAGTGAGTTGGGAGGGTGCTGGTGGTTTACCCCCATGTTAGCCTGGAGGCAGCTAAGGACTCTGTATTTAGTTCTATAGGAATTAGAAACCCTTTGCTGACCTCAGCGTGGAGGGGGAGTTGAGTGGGCCACAGGTCAGAGTTGGAACACAGGGAGGGAGACCAGTTAGGAAGCTGCCACTTTTTCTTCCTTAGGAAAAAAAAAGATTTGTGTGGTAAAATACAGATGACATAATGAGGCACCCAGAGTAGTCAAATTCATAGAGACAGCAAGTAGAACAGTGGTTGTCAGGAACCGGGGGAAGGGGCTGGGGAGTTCATGTTTAATGGGCACAGTTTCAGTTTTGGAAAATGAAGAAAGTACTGGAGAGAGATGCTGGTGCTGATCGCACAGCAACGTGGAAGTACCTCACGCCACAAGACTGTGCCCTTAAAAATGGTAAATTTTATAACATAAAATTTTAATCTCTATTCTACTTTCTGTTTCCATGACTTTACCTCCTGTTTTTTGCTTTTTAAATCTGTGATGATAGCTTAAGTTCCTTTCCTGCCAGAAGGCTGGGGGATTAAAATGAATGGATATTCTCTTAAGATCTCTTCCAAACATTGTTTTTCTCAATATTTTTACTTAAAAGAACATCAGAATCTGATCCTGTTTTATAGTCGACAGTCTGATTCCTTCAGAGTTGTGAGATTTTGTTTTAACATGTTTTTTTCTAGAAATTGCCTTTATGGTATATCCCCACTTCCCTTAGGCCAAATGCTCTCTGGGGTGACTAACTGTATATCTGAGGAGGATGTCTGAGTATCGACACTGCGGCTTCCATAAAACAAGCCCAGTAGCAGGTACAAGAAAACCCATGCTCAGGTACTAAAATTCTTCCCTGTTACCAGCATTGTTACTCTGTGAATATATATATATATATATATATGTATGTATATTCAGTATATATATATATTTTTTTCTTAGACTCTGGAATAGCTGTATAGCCTATATTTATTTTGATGTATTTTATACATTTTTGTTTCTCTAAATTGACTTACCATACATTGATGAAGGCTGATGCTCATAGCAGCTCTCCAACACAGTGCAGATAAATGTAAGCTCAACAATACAGAATTCACAAACTGACACCGTCTTTCTTAGCAAATACAGTATCTTGACCAAGGTTAACTGAATGGCTGCAGTGTGTTCGGTACTGTGTTGGAGACAAATAAGACTATCCCACAGTCGGGACCTAGAGCAGGAAAGTTACTTGTTGTCTCAGAAAGCGCTATAATGAGCATCATCCTCTGCAACTTGAGAAATCTTGGTGTTTATCCTTCTTCAGCTCTAGAGCTTGTAATTGACTGGACTCTTCAATTATGGAATACTATTCTTTGAGGAAAACTTCAAACTTCTGGAGAGGAAGACATTTATGTTTGATAGAAATTCGTAGGTTTCTTTTTTTGCAGTACAGATGGAGTAAGAAAATCCAATAATAACAATGGCTTATTGCCTTACTGTCTTGAGGGCAGCTCATCTCACTCGAGGCTAAATGTCCTGTGAAGCTGGTCATAAATGGTATGAATAGCTTTAATGGAATCTTGTCTCTTTTTTACACTATCTGTGGAAGTTGATGCCATTTATAGTTGACAGTGAAATGAGAATCTGAATATTCTTATTTTCTTTTAAATTTATTTATTTTTTAAAGATTTTATTTATTTATTTGAGAGAGAACAAGAGCAATCACAGAGAGAGAGGGAGAAACAAACTCCCCACTGAGCAGGGAGCCTGATGCAGGGCTCGATCCCAGGACCCTGAGATCATGAGCTGAGCAGAAGGCAGTTGCTTAACCCACTAAGCCACCCAGGCACCCCATGAATATTCTTAGGTATTTTCTAATAGCCTTTACTGGCTGCAGTTCAGAATTATATCACCTTTTTATTAGCAAGGAGGTACCCCTCCACCCCATTCGCTCCTCTGTTAAGTATTCATCGAGTGCCCTTTTAGGTGCCAGATACTTTATAATTAAATTCTTAACCTTAGGACTTGGTGTCGATGGTTTGCCAGATTTTAAATTCTACTGGATCATGTAAGTTCAAGTTAATTAATTCCAGGTACTAAAAAATGAGACTTCCTGTTAAGATGAAAATTAATCTTACAAGATTAACACAGATATTTGAAAGCCTTCTTGTAATTGAAACAGCTTTGAAGATCTTCAAGTTTTGACAAGTTGGGCCAAAATGACTCTACCAACAAACGAACAAAACATTGAGCTTTACTATACATTTCAAATTGTTTTAGGGTAATGGAAATAATAAGGGAAATGTTCAATAACACACAATGTGTAAAATCTAAGTACATATTTTAGGAAATCCATAAATTGTGGTTTGATAAGCCCCTAAATGTGTCTGTTGACCACAGGCATTAATAATTCAGATGACTGTTTTTTATGTTATTACTAGAAGTTACATGGGATATTCTTGAGTAAAGACATGAATTTTCTTTCAATGGACCTCCAACAACAACAAATCTTGTTTTATAAAATTCTGTGTTAATGAAGAGTCTGTTTGGGAGTGTGCCAGAAGCAATTTTTCCTATTGGTTTTCCTGTTCTGTTAATAAGAATCTGAAACATGTATCTATTGAGTTGAAGGCTAACATGTAATTCTCTGCTTCAGAAACATTAAAGAAATGGGAATTATTAGTGTTAACTCAACCTGAGTCAGCTGTTCAATAGAATTAAAAATTGGAGATATAGTAAATCTTGTGTTCTTGTTTCTTTTCATATTCACCAAAGAAATTGTCCTGTTTAGATGACATTTCAATTTAAAGAAACTAAAATTTCATCTTTCTCCTTTTCCTGCTTTTGTGTGTGTGTGTGTGTGTATGGGAAGGGAGGAAAGTCATGCAAGAAGGAACTTCTTTCACAAAACAAAATATATGGATTGCCTTAAGATTTTAAGAGTAATTATTATTATTTTTTAGATATATTTATTTATTTGGGGGGAGAGAGAAAGAGAGAGAGGGAGGGAGAAAGAGCCGGGGGATGGACAGAGGGAGAAGGAGAGGGAGAGGAAGAATCTCCAACAGACTTCCCATTGAGTGAGAGCCTGATGTGGGACTCGATCTCATGCCCGCGAGATCATGACCTGAGCCGAAACCAAGAGTCCGACGCTTAATGCAGGTCTTGATCCCAGGACCCCAAGATCATGACCAGAGCCAAAGGCAGACTCTTAACCGACTGAGCTAACTAGGCGCCCCTAAAGGAGTCGTTCTTTTTTTTTTTTTTTTAAGATTTTATTTACTTATTTGACAGAGAGAGACACAGCGAGAGAGGGAACACAAGCAGGGGGAGAGGGAGAGGGAGAAGCAGGCTTCCCGCGGAGCAGGGAGCCTGATGTGGGGCTCAATCCCAGGACCCCGGGATCATGACCTGAGCCAAAGGCAAATGCTTAATGACTGAGCCACCCGGGCACCCCTAAAGGAGTAGTTCATAAAATGATTTCTCTTGCCCTTCTCTTCCAAGGGGTTCTGAAATAGTCTAAGATTTCAGACTCATTTTTCTGTTGCATTTATATTTCTTGTTTCTCACTGTTTGCTCTTATTTATGGGAAAATGCAGTTCCTATGCAATTCCTATATTAGTTTGTTCCCCTTGAGTCTGTCTCTCAATTTTTCTTTAAAAGTTGCTAACATCAGGGGTGCTGGTTGACTCAGTCGGAAGAGCATTCAAGTCTTGACACTTGACCTTGGAGTTGTGAGTTCAAGCCCCACGTTCAGTGTGGAACCTACTTAAAAAAAAGTTACTAACATCAGAATTTGGGGGATTCTTTCAGTATATTCAAAGGCTTTCAGATTAAATAAGTGAAGACAACCCAAAAATTTTTAGCAAGAATTAGGCTTTTGGCCCAAATTACATCTTAAAAAAATTATAGCCACTATATGAAAATAAAAAAGTTCTAAATTCCAGCAATCTTGTTTTCATCTTTGAGCTGAAGATACATTCAGATAGCACAAACCCATTAACTTTCTCTGAAATTATAAAATTGTGAAACATTTTACTTCTTTTTACTGTACTTTTTTGGTGGGTGAAGTTCACTTCAGTTCCTGATTATTTTCAATCTTTCTATTTCCCTGTTAAACTATTTCATATTATCTTATCATTTCCTTGAGATAAAGAATTGCTATTGGACAAAATGTGATTTCAATCTGGCAATATTTTATATAACTTAAGGGTGGTGCTTAGTAAAATTTTATCACTTGCTTCCTTAAGAAAATTTAGATACTATAAATTTAGCCTCTAACCTTCTTCAACATAATACTTATTCTCATTTTATGACATACTCTCTTCTGTTTTATTTAATGGTTTAATGGAGTTGTGTTTGAAACTGGCTGGAAAGCAATTTCAAGAAATGGTTTACAGGCTACTTTTAATGGGCAGTGTTCGAGTATTTATTGCCCTCAGATATAACATTATTAGTATGATTAAAAATTATTTGTTGATTGCCAGTGGTTGCACTTGGAGCGATGTGAGAGGTAAAGACGCCATAATCACTGCCCTATGCTCTGTATCTGGCAAATAAAAACAATATTTATCTATATCTATATTGGCTCTACCGCCAATGTTTTCTCCTTTAGGGAATGGACACAGTTTAGAGTGAGATGATGCATGTTCACCTTATTTTTATTGGCTCTCTTCCCACGAGTATTAGGTTGCTTAGCAGTTAAGTTTAACTTTCTAAGAGAAAACTACTCCCTATGAGGAGTAAGGTATACGAATGACCTTTTCAGACACATAACGTTGATTCATGATTCCAGGACCTGCACTGCATTGGCATTGCTCATATTTGTAAGTGTTGGAAGTAACCTTGGAGGTTAGAGCCATTCAAAACTCACTGGAAGAGAAATTTCCCCACAGGAATGAGATAAAGGGATTTCTTTTGTAACATTGGCAAGGACACACTTGACAAACTCTGTTTGCACCCAAGCAAATAAACATGGTCTGTCTTCAACTTGCTCATGCCCATTATACACTTTGATTCTCTGCAGGCCAGTTTACCCAACCATCCAATGGCAGGTGCCATGGCAGGTGCTCTCTATATCAAAGGTCTTGCCCCTTTTGTACCCAATTCCAGCTGAAAGCAGAGTTTCTAAAGCACAATTTTCCTCCTCTCTAAGAAATAAAGGGAGGAAGAATGAAGGAAAGGAAGGAAGGGAAGGAAGGAATGGAAGGAGGGGAAGGAAGGAAGGGAAGGAAAGAGGGGAAGGAAGGAAGGAAGTAAAAGGAAGGGAGGAAGGAGGTTACAATTATGCAGTCACTCAAAAGACTTTTTCTAAGGGACTGTGCTAGGCTTTTTGGGGATGGGATGGGTAGGGTGGGAACACAGAGGTAAAATATAGAAGGAACCCTCCCCAACCAGGGTACAGATAATTAGAGAAGATAAAAGTTGTGTTCCAGTAACTGAAACACAAGGTCAAAAGTGGTAAGTGCCATAGATGGAATGCTGTCGAAATCCAGAGGGGAGAATGGATCGTCTAGTTGGTCCTCACACCTATTGATAGGGCAACAACACACTCAAAATACACTGTATCTTCTGTGTTCTCTCTTTTCTCCTATTTTCCATCAATTATTTATCACAACAGGAGCAGATTCTTAGCAACAGAAAAGGAAAGGCAACAGAATGAGGAGGATACCAAACAATTTAAAAATACAAAAAAGAAGAGTAAGAATCTATGAGCTCCGGATGTTTCCAAGCTCCTTAAAGAGGATAAAATATAAAAACCCTCTTTGTAACATTCTCCCCCTTCAGGGAGAGGGGGATAAAAACACTGCAGTCCAGTGTCCATATCACATGTGCAGGTGTGTGTATATGTGTCCAAAACACAAGCTTTCCAAACCAATACTTGCGATGCATGTATTATCTACTATTTATTCTGTAACTGATGGCTGAGATATAGAGGGTGAGGGAAGACAGCCAAGACGACTTCCAGCCTTTGGTTTAAGCAATTGGGTTGGATGATGGTACCATTGATTGAGATGGAGAAAGTGGAGGAGGAAAATTTTTAGTTTAGAGGAAAGAAAGTCAATGAAATTAAGATTTCTAATTTGGCCATGTTGTGGTTAAATTGCTTAGTATAGTGACTCTCAGTAAAACTCTCTTTGATTATAACCCACAGTCAGAAATACATTTGACATCAAGACCCCCACCCCCATTCACATATGTATGTGTATAAGAGAGTGTGTATGTCCTCCTCCCTGAGCACGAGCCACGTAAGGTCTGGGCTGAGAGATGGGTTGAAAGATATCCCTTAAAGAGTGGACCCAATGAAGTGGCAAATTCATCATGAACAGGCTGAGCCCACTTCCAGGACCAGTGGCTAGTTATTTCCAAAAGACCGAGATGGCTAATGGATTGGGAAACTTATTCCATTCTCTCCAATGCTCCATCAGAAAAAGAACAAGAAGGAAGAAGCTCAAGGTCTCATGTTGCTGTGAGAAAATTTAAATTGTGACATCTGAAGGGGTATCTCCATTTCTTGCAGAACTGCCTCTTGCTTAAAATCTGAGCATATTTGGGGCCCCTGGGTGGCTCAGTTGGTTAAGCGTCCAACTCTTGATTTCAGCTGAGGTCACGATCCCGGGATCCTGGGATGGAGCCCCATGTTGGGCTCCCACTCATCGCGGAGTCTGGTTGAGATAATCTCTCTCTTTCTCCCTCTGTCCCTTTACCCACCCATGCTCTGTTTTTCTCTCTCTTTAAATAAATAAATAAATATAAATCTTTTAAAAAAGGAAATCTGAACACATTCAATTTTTGATTATTTTAATTCTTTTGAGCTAAACATATTGAAAAATATATAGAAAGATTTAGCGAATACTCCATTTCCAACATCAAGAATTAACAATAATAACTGTTAACATTTGTTTTATTTGCTTCTAGGGTTTTTGTGTGTGTATTTTTTTGTATTGGGGTAGGTTAATGTTTATTTTTGCTTTGACTTTGATAAATAAGTTCACCAAGTGAAGACATAAACAAACAAGATAGAAAATATTTACCTCACTTACACACAATCAACACCACTTGTTTTACAGGGGAAAAATAAACTTGTAATTCTTCAATGACTCTAGTTGTTATGAAAGCCAGGGCCTCCACTTGATAATTATGTGAGCAATTAAAAAATAAAAAAAAGAAGAATGGATATGTACCTGTGTCATTTCCCAAGGCTGCCATTACAAATGACTACAAATTGGGTGGCTTATAACAACAGAAATGTATTCTATCAGAGTCTTGGAGGCCAGAAGGCTGAGGTCAAGCTGGAGGCCAGCTGCACTTCTTCTAGAGGCTCTGGGGGGAGAAACCCTCCTTGTCTCTTCCAGCTTCCCAGGCTCCAGCCTGCCCTGCACAGACTCTTTTCCTTCTGGAACTCAGGGCATCAGTCACATTCCAGTGATTTGTCTCAGGGCCTTTGTAATACTGTTCCTTAAGCTTGGGTCACTGCTTCATCTTTTCATTAACAGATATGAAACCTTATAGACAAAGCCTACATTTCTTTAACCACCACCCAATCCCATCCTCTTCCTCTCTGTGCCCTCACTTCATTCAGCACTGTTTGAGATGTATCTTCCAATCCACACTCTATAGTTTTCAGACATCATTATTTCACATATCTTTTTTATTATTTATTTGACAGAGAGAGAGAGAGAGAGAGAGTGTGTGCACAGAAGTGTCGGGGTGGGGGCGGAGAGGGAGGCAGAGGGAGAAGCAGGCTCCCAGCCGAGCAAGGAGCTTAATGCAGGACTCGAGCCCAGGACCCTGGGATCATGACCCGAGCCGAAGCAGACCCTTAACTGACTGAGCCCCCCAGGCGCCCTTCACATATCTTTTTATCCATAAACAACTCCTCTTGGCTACGGCTATCATCTATCGAGCTGGAGCCCTAATACTCCAAAGTCAGGTTCTCTCTGATAACGACTTCTCTGCGTCCCTGATACAGACCTGTGTGGATGCTAATGCCGGCATCTCTGGCCCAGAATGGAAGGGTGTTACTGAGGAAGGGAAGCGGGCTCTGTGGGGAATTTTGGTTCCGTGTCTATTTTCCCAGCTTAGAGAGATCTCTGCTAAAAATAGTGGAAGCTGTCCACCATCTGCACAACACAGCTGTGGGCTCCCTGTTCTGAAATGAAGGGAGCGTTAGTATGGCTGGTCATTTCCCAAGCACTGTCATTGGTGTTCACGAAGCAAAATGTAATGCAGATGTTAACTGGTAGGACTTCCTGTGTCTTTCTCCCAGGACCAGTGGTGTGTACAGTAGGAGGCACCTTGGTGTAAGGAATATGCACTTCAGGTTCTTTTAGAACCATATACAATAATTCCTTTGGCTGTTTCTTATGCTAGACATCCATGAAATCACCTCCATCTGGGTTCTAAGTTGAAATTAACAGACCTGAAGTTATATTAAGTAGAGAAGGAACTTCTTAAAGAATTTAAGGTTCTTGGGGTACCTGGCTGGCTCAGCTGTGACTCTTGGTCTTGGTCATGAGTTCAAGCCCCACGTTAGGCATAGAGATTACTTAAATAATAAAACTTAAAAAAAAGTTCTTAAGAATATTAAGGTTCAGGGCAGCTGGGTGGCTCAGTCGGTTAAGCATCTGCCTTTGGCTCAGGTCATGATCTCAGGGTCCTAGGATTGAGCCCCACGTTGGGCTCCCTGCTCAGTGGGGAATCTGCTTGTCTTTCTGCTTCTGCCTCTCCCCCCACTCATGTGCTCTCTCTCTCTCAAATAATGTCTTAAAAAAAAAAAAGAATATTATGGTTTTTACAGAATCTCTGTAGGGCCCAAGGAGTTGGGCTAGTAGGCCAGGAAGCTGGGAACAATACGCAAAGGATGCCCTGCTCCCGCACTAACATCACAACCATCTTGCTGACCACCGACCCCATGGCTCCCACCAACGATGCTGGGGTGTGGATGCCTGAAGCTTCACAGTGTCCTTCCAGATGACATGTTTCTGCCAGTGCTGTCACAATGGATTCCCTGCAGCTACTTCCCTCTTCTGAGTTGAAGTCTTACAGTGCAGCCTGGGTCGCAGGGGAGACCAGGAAAGTGACGATCTGTCCTTTCTACTCTGGGAAGGCAGGACATACAGGAAATCAAGGAAATCAACCTAACATTGGAAGACTGTCCAAAAAGTGCCGAGTAGTTAGAAACACAATATAATAATACTACAACACATCTGCCAGAATGAATGGAATGGAAAAGACCGACAATATCAAGCAATGGAACTCTCATCCATTGATGGTGAGAGCATAAGTTGGTACAACCACTTTGGAAAATTGATTAGCAGCGTCTACTGCATCTGAAAGTATACACATGACATGATCCTGTAATTTCATTCTTAAGGTGTATACCTAACAGAAATGCACACATTTGCTCATCACAACATATGCTAGAATATTCATGGCAGCACTGTAGTTCCCAAATTCGAAACCACTCAGACACATGGTAGAATGGATATAATGAGTGTTGAGAATTCACACGGTAAAAACTATATAACCATCAGGATGAACCTACTACTACAACATGGAATAGAATGGATGAATCTAACAAACTATATTGAGTGAGGGAAGCTTAGAAACAGTACATTCTGTACAATTACATTTGTATAAAGTTCAAAAACCAGTGAAACTAATCTACTGTATTAGAAATAAGAGTAGCATTTACCTTTGAGGCAGTCGCGGTTGAAGGGGCAAGAATGTGGCATCTGATATGCTGGTTACATTCTGTTTCTTGATCTAGACATGGTTACTTGGATGCATTCAGTTTGCATTTTAGGTACTTTTCTGTAGGTATATTATACTATAATTAAAAAGGAGTGCAACATGATGCAACATAATATAATACAACACACGATATAATACAATACATGTGCTTGGGTAGTTACAAATAGGACAGATGTTGCCAATGGCAAGTACTTTGTTAGGAGGAAAGAATATGTAGCAAGCCAGATATGACTAGAGGGAAGGGGGAAGCTGACCACCTGGAAGGTGAAAGGAACAGGATAACCTGTGTGAGGCACCATGGCCTGGGCTCTGGTCCTCAATCTTGCACACCTAGTTACCTGAGGTGTTGGCACTGCCTCTCAGGAGCAGACTTTCATTAATGAAAACCACCATACTGCACAGAATCCTGGCCGTCCAGTCATTCATTTAGAAGTGAACAATATATAACAAAGGGATCTGATAACACATTCTCTCCATGGATAGATCTCCAAGACAAATCAAATTGTGATCAGAAGTGTTTTTCAGGCAACCCTCAGAGATGGTGAGCTTCTTCCCAGAAAAAGCTTGTTCCTGTGACTTTCATCTTGCTTTGGTGGCTATGCTTACTTATAATAGAAATACATATATTTTTTTATAAAATAAAAGCATGTACATGGTGTGTGTGTGTGTGTGTGTGTGTGTGTGTAGGTAATACCTGCACTTGGTACAAAATTCAAAAGGTATGAAAGGGTAAACAAGAAAAAGAAATCTCCTTCCCATTATCCCTGTGGCTCACTTCTCTTTGACAAAGGCAATCTTATTTTCAATACCTTGTTTATTCTTCCAGAGAAATGCTATGCATATGTACATATGTTTTTTTTCTTTATACAAAGGATAACACACCATATACCAGATAGTCTATAACATGCTTTTAACACCTAAGCTGCATCATTCTGGGGCGACTGGGTGGCTCAGTCTGTTGAGTGTCTGATTCTTGATTTCGGCTCAGGTCATGACCTCGGGGTCATGTGATCAAGCCCTGCATTGGGCTCCCCACTCAGCAGAGATTCTGCTTGGGGATTCCCTCTCCCTCTCTCTCTCTCTCTCTTTCTCTCTGTCCCTCTGCCCCCCCCCCAAACTTGGTCCCTCTCAAATAAATAAATAAATCTTTTTAAAAAATCCTTTAAAGGGGCTCTGGGTGGCTTAGTCGGTTAAAGCATCTGCCTTTGGCTCAGGTCGTCCTAGGGTCCTGGTATCCAGCCCTGCATCAGGCTCCCTGCTTCTCCCTCTCTCTCTGCCTACCACTCCTCCTGCTTGTGCTCTCTCTCTCTGTCAAATAAATAAATAAAACCTTTTAAAAAAATCCTTTAAAAACAAAAAACAAAAAGAGCTACGTCATTCTTTTCTGCAACTGTATCAGTCAGGCTAGAGTAGATTAGGCTACAGTAACAAAGAGCCCTCACATTTGAGGGCACCATTACCCTGATACCAAAGCCAGACAAAGATATCACAAGATAATAAAATTACAGATCAATATTATTCCTGAACACAGACGCAAAGATCTTTAATAAAACACTATCAAATCAAAATCATCAACATAAAAAAATCATACATCCTAACCAAGTGTATTCCCAGTATATCTTGTGTTTCAGGAATGAAAGCTTGAATTAATACAACATCAATTAATTTTTTTAAAAGATATTTTTTAAAAGATTTTATTTATTTATTTATTTGACAGACAGAGAGATAGCGAGAACAGCAACACAAGCAGGGGGAGTGGGAGAGGGAGAAGCTGGCTTCCCGCTGAGCAGGGAGCCTGATGCGGGGCTCAATCCCAGGACTCTGGGATCATGACCTGAGCCAAGGGCAGACACTTAATGACTGAGCCACCCAGGCACCCCAACATCAATTAATTTAATGTACCATATTAATTAAGTCAAATAAAATAAAAAAAAACCACACATGTTGATCTCCATAGAGGCAGAAAAATTCATGATAAAAACCCTCAACAAACCAGATAGAAGGCACTTCTCAAACTGGAAAAGGGCATCTAGAAACAATCTACAGCTAACATCAGCCTTAATGGTGTAGGACTAAATGCTTTCTTTCTAAAATCATGAACAAGGCATGACTATCTACTCTTTATCACTTTTATTCAGTACTGTACTGGAGGTCCTCGCCAGGACAATAAGGAAAAAAAGAAAGAGAAGGGTGGGAGAGGGAAAGAAAAAGAGAGAGAGAGGGAGGGGGAGAGAGAGAACCATTCCTATTGGAAAGGGAGAAGTAAACTTTTTATCTACAGATGACATAATCCTTTATATAGAAAACCCTAAGTAACCCACAAAGAAAAATCTAGAACTAATAAATTTGTTCAGTAATGTCATAGGACACAAGAGCAATATTATACAAAGTTAATTATATTTCCATATTCTGGCAACAAACTATCTAAAGATGAAATCAAGAAAATAATTCAATCTATAATAAAATCAGAACAAAATATTTAGAAACAAATTTATTAAAGGGAATGTCAGATATATACACTGAAAACAACAGAATATTGCTGTAAGAAATTAAAGACAATATAAATAGACATTATATGTTCATGGATTGGAAGACTCAATATTGTTAAGAGGGCAATTTCCCCAAAATTGATTTAATTCAACACAATTCTTATCAAAATCCCAGCAGACCATTTTTTTTGTAGAAATTGATGAGCTGCTCACAAAATTTATATGGAAATGCAAATAGCTTTGCAGAGCCAAAACAGTTTTGAAGAAGAATAACAAAGTTGGAGGACTTGTATTGCTCAATTTCAAAACTTACTATTAAAATTATTTGTCAGGGCGCCTGGGTGGCTCAATTGTTTAAGTGTCTGCCTTCAGCTCAGGTCATGATCTCAGGGTCCTGGGATGGAGCCTTGCATTGGGCTCTCGGCTCAATAGGGAATCTGCTTCTCCCGCTTCCTCTACCTCTCTCCCCTGCTTGTGCTCTCTCTCTCTCTCAAATAAATAAATATAATCTAAAAAAAAAAAAAAGCTACTTGGTATCAAGACAGTCTGGCATAAGGTACTATGCCTGTTAGGGTACCGGTAGAAGGATGGGCATATACAGGAACGATGCAGGATTGAGAGCACAGAAATAAACCTTTACATTTATGTTAAATTGATTTTAAACATAGGTTCTAAGACAGTTTAATGGGGAGAAGATAGTCTTTATAGAAAATGGTGCAGGGACAACTAGATATCAATATGCAAAAACAAACAAACAAACCAACAAACTTAACTCATACACACGCAAACTTACCACACACACAAATTAATTCGAAATTAGTCACAGACTTATATTTGAGAGCCAAAATTATAGAATTTCCTGAGGAAAATAGAAAATCTTTGTAACCTTGAGTTAGAGTTCTTAGGACATCAAAAGCACAGCAATAAAAGAAAAAATGGATAAACTGAACTTTGTTAAAATTAAAAATTTTTGCCCTTCAAAATATACTAAACAAAATAAAAAGACAAGTTATACAGACTGAGTGAAAATATTTGCAAATCACATATCTGACAAAGGGTTTATATACAGACTATATTAAAAATTCTTACAACTTGGGGTGCCTGGGTGGCTCAGTTGGTTAGACGTTAGGCTCTTTCTTTTCATGCAGGTCATGGTCTCCGGGTATGGGGGTCAGTCGGGCCCCCAAGTTGTGCTCAGTGGGGCGTCTGCTTGTCCCTCCCCCAACCCTCTCTAGAATAAATGAATAAAATCTTTAAAAAATAAATAAATAAAAATAAGAACAAAAATTCCTAACACTTCATAATGCAAAGGCCCAATTAAAACCCAATTTAAAATTGGGCAATTTGAAGAGATTTGAAGGGACATTTCACCAATATGTCCAAATGACTAACAAGTACATGTAAAGGTGCTCAATACCATTAATCATTAGGGAAATGCAAATTAAAACTGCGGTGAGATACCGCTTCACATCCACTAGCCATTGTGGAAAAGAAAGAAATTATTGAGTACTGGTGGGGATGTGGAGAAACTGGAACCTTCTTACATTATTCTTGGGAATGTAAAATGGTGCACCTATTTTAGAAAACAATTGCTTAAAATGTTAAACCTCACTTAGCAGTTCTGCTCCTAGGGATCTAACCCAGAAAAAATGAATACACAAGTCCTCACTGATCCTTTGAGCTTTTACCTGAAAGCTGTTCTCCTGGAAGGAGCAACACTGGGAAATCCCTCCACCATTTTGTATTCTGAGAAAGGCTAATTGCCTTTGCACCCCGCCCTTGCACAGTTCCTTCCATCCTTCCTCAAGACTCTCAGGAGACCTAGTGATGGCCCCCTCGTTTATCTGCCTCTATAAAACCCCCGACCTCCTTCCTTTTCCTGGAGACTTTTCTCACTAATGAATGTTCTCCCAATGGCAATAGCCTGACCAAAATCATCTCCCTAATTGTCCAGCGCATTCCATCTTTCACGTAACAAAAACTTGTACACAGTTACTTTTGGTTGCATTATTAAACAACTTTGGGGAACAATCCAAACGTCCATCAACCAGTGAATCGATAAACAGAATGTAGTCTATCCACACAATGATTTCTATTCAGCAGTAAAAAAGAATGATACGTGTGCTACATGGACGAATCTTGGAAACATTATGCTAAGTGGGAAAAAGCCAATGGCCAGAAACTACATATAATATGATTCTGTTTCTATAAAGTGTCCAGAAGAGGAAAATTTAGAGAGACAGAAAAATAAATCAGTGGTTGCCTGTGGCTGCATGGGGGAAGGGGTCTGCAAATGGACTCACGGGAACTGGGGAAAGGGGTGTTCTAAAATTTGAATGTGGGCACCTGGGTGGCTCAGTCATTAAGCATCAGCTCAGATCACAATCTGTGAGTCTTGGCATCCAGCCCCACATCGCGGTGGGGGGGGGGGGTCCCTGCTCAGCAGGGAGTCTGCTTCTCCCTCTGCCCCTCACCCCATTTGTGCTCTCTCTCTCAAATAAATAAAATCTTTAAATTAATTAATTAATTTAATTAAATTTGAATGTGATGATTGTATAGCTTTGTAAGTTCACTAAAAACCATGGAACTGTATACCTACAATGGGTGAATTTCATGGTATGTAAATTATATCTCAATAAAGCTGTAAAAAAAAAAAAAAGAACATAAGATAAAGTTCAAATGCTGTGAAAACTATGAAGATTCACTATCAGAGCCAGTTGTATCTTAAAAGTGAAGTCGGCATCCAGATTTCTGGTGTGTGGTGTGGTAGTCTCATTAACCCTGCTTCTACCCAGCAGAGTAAGTGGAAATTGGAGAGAAATCCTTCCATGGCTTTGGGGTCTATGTTTGATCCAAATATCTAGAACCAACTGTCAGAACCAGAGGCCCTTGCTACCATAGCCAAAGATCTGTAATTGTGATTCATATTTCTAGTCAAATAGAAACTTTTATAGTTGCATTTTAAAAAATTCTGGGTGCCCCTGGGTGGCTCAGTCAGTTGAGTGTCTGGCTCTTGGCTCTTGATCTCAGCTCAGGTCTTGATCTCAGGGTCGTGAGGTTGAGCCCTGCGTCAGACTCCACATAGAGCCTAAATTAAAGAATAAATAAAATAAAACAAATTCTGTCGGATCTTTTTTAATAACTTACTTCTGTTGAGTTATTTACCTATGGGAACAATCCCCATTAAGTGGTCTGTGGATGTTGAACGCATGAAAAAGAAAGCTAAGAAAATGCGTTCTGTTCCAACTATAATAGAAGTTTAGTTAACCTTTGTCACCGATCTTTCCTTCCAAATGTACTCCTTTCTTTAGAATCTTCCTCCTACCACACATCTTTGCTTATTATGAATTCCCACCCAGCCTTAAAGTTTTAGTTCAAATGCAACTTCACAACTCATTTCTTCTTGAGTAATAATTATTTGTGTAAGTATATTATCAAGTATGCTTGAATATAAAGAATGGTGCCTTATTCCCTGGGGTAGCCTCTAGGCACTCTGCACTAGATAACCTTCTCTAAATGCTTGTTGAATTGGATGGAATGTACTACCCCCTAGTGGCAGAATGGGAAAACAACTTTAGACTTTGCTAAAGGGTGTTTCCCAAGGTTCTCAAACTATGGTGGGTTTTGGAGGGCTCAGTTTGTGGAATTCAGTTCAAGAGAATTTGGAGGGTGATGTTCTCAAATTGGAATGTGGTGATGTTTGCACACACCTCAAAATCAAGACTGGCTCAGGCCTGTTCTTGGTGGAAATTACCTTTTTCCTTCATTTTTTCCATTTCTCCCCCTTTCTCCTTTTATCCCTGTGGGCCTTTATTTTTTTCCGCTTATCCACCAATTTTATCCTTTTCTTTCTTCATCTTTTTCTCAGCTTTTCACTACCCAGTTTTTTGAAATTGTAGTTTCCTTTTGATTTTTGCTTTATATTTGGTTATTTCCAGTGTGATCATACAAGAAGCATCATTTTAAAAATTCTCTTTTGTTTAATGGACACAGTGGACCAGACAGCAAATTTAGCCACTCATGTCCAGTTCCAGGGATGAAAAAGACTTCTTCAAAGATGGTGCCTTGTTTTTTAAAAAAGATTTATTTATTTATTTTAGAGAGAGAGAGAGTGCACACACGGGGTGGGGGGGAGGGGCAGAGGGAGAGAGAGAATCTCATGCAGACTTCCCACCTAGCACGAGTCTGTTGTGGGGCTCGATCCCAAGACCCCAAGATCAAGACCTGAGCCGAAATCAAGAGTCAGCTGCTCATCTGACTGAACCACTCGAGCACCTCAGTGTCTTGCATTTTTATTAACTTTTTCCCTATGTTGTTTCCTGTCTATTCTCCCTCTTTTTTTTTTCAAAGATTTTATTTATTTATTTGTCAGAGAGAGGGAGAGGGAGAGAGCAAGCACAAGCAGCGGGAGCGGCAGGCAGAGGGAAAAGCAGACTCTCTGCCTACCAAGGAGCCGGATGTGAGACTTAATCCCAGGACTCCGGGATCATGACCTAAGCCGAAGGCAGACACTTAACCAACTGAGCCACCCAGGTGTCCCAATTCTCCCTCTTTTTCAAAGTTTTTATTTATTTATCTTTTTAGTAATCTCTACACCCAACATGGGGCTCAGACTCATGACCCTGAGATCAAGAGTTGCACACTCTTCCAACTGAGCCAGCCAGGCACCCCTCTCTCTTTTTTTTAATACTTGAAGAGTGCTCCTAAGATGAACATACAGGTAGGTATCAACATACAGGTTGATCTTCACTCAACCAAAAAGTAAACCCAAGCAGAGTGAGAATGAATACCTGTCTAGGATCACAGATACTCAATCGAGTCTTTTGCCATTGCCCGGTAACTGGTGCCCCAATCCATGTACAAAGCTGATTTCTGAAGTGCTGGGATCGAACTTCTTTACCAAAATTGTTTACTCATTATAGTTTTCTTTTAGAAGTTTATAATCACTTTTTTCTTTAAGTTCAGTGACATAATAAATGGAATTGTTCAAAATTCACCTGCCATGATAGAATGTTAAAGCGAAGAGAATTACAGGTGGTCTAATCTAAGTTCTTTGTTTAACAAATGATAAACGGAGGCTCAGAAGCGAAATGACTTATTGATGTCACACAGCCAAGTTCAAAACCGAGCTCTCTTGAACTCCAGTTTCACGTACTGCTCTGTACAGTCTGAGCACAGCATGGAGGCAATAAGGCAGGGAAGTAAGAACCAGAAACTTGGACTCAAACAGACCAGGTGTGGGTCCCAGCTCTGCCCCTTGCTAAATCACATTGGGTAAGTTTTGTAAGCATCAGTTTCCTGATCTGTAAAACAGTGATAAAATCTTGGACCGACCTTATAGGGTTGGTATGAACATTAGACACATAAAGTACTTAGCACTGGAAAAATGTGTAGTAATACAAATGGCAATTGTATATTGGAGACCAGTATAACATAGGAGCTAAGAAAGTGATCTTTGGAGTCAAACAGCTGATATTTCTAGTTGTAGGACTTTTGGAAAGCTATTTAACTGCTCTGAGTGTTAGTTTTCTCATCTGTAAAATGAAAATAATAACAATATTTGCCTCTTAGGATATCTAGAAGCTTGCACAAAACAATGCATGAAAAATTCATATGTGTTGGGCGTACAAGTCAGAGCTCAATAAATGGATGCTATTATCAGCATCCTCTCCAGCTTCCAGTGGAAGTTCAGACCTCTTCATGGGCAAAACACTGAACTAAACAGTTTAGTCTAGGAAATATTTTATTAGAAAATATTATTTTCTGGGGCCCCTGGGTGGCTCAGTCGGTTAAGCGTTTGCCTTCAGTGTGGGTCATGATCTCGGGGTCCTGGGATTGAGCCCCATTCGGGCTCCCTGCTCTGTGGGGAGTCTGCTTCTCCTTCTCCCTCTGCGCCCCCCCCACTCGTGTGAATGAACACTCTCTCTATCTCAAATAAATAAATAATAAAATCTTTTTTTTAAAAAGAAAATATTATTTTCTTTCCAGAGTAATGAGGTTTTCAAGGAAAGCAGCAGTAATGACTTTTCATTGTCAAATGAGTGTAATAGCTACCAAGCATGTACTGTGAGATTGCCAAATCTCTACAGTCTGCCATTATCTTCTAAGTAATTTATTTAAGCAATCTCTATATCCAACTGGTGCTTGAACTCAAGAGAGAACAAGAGCCGCATTCTCTTTGGACTGAGCCAGCCAGGCGCCCCCCACAGTCTGTCATTTAATTTAACTCTCTTCCTGATCCAGTGAGGTAGGATCAGAGTAGTCAGATGCAGACAGATTAAGGAACTGAGTAAGGGTCATTCTGCTGGTAAGCAGCTTCATCCTGGTCCAGGGTGCTCCAAACTGAACTATTTCACTGTGCTATTTTAATTCTGCCTCCCAAACTGAAATTCTCCAAATTGAGAGAACTAAAACCTGAGACTGTCAAAAATTGCACCAGATTTAGACAACCTATCCTAATTTCCAAAACCAGTAAGAGATAACATCTATCTATGGCTTTTATGATGCTAGGAAGAGCCCTTTTAGTGTTTAGCTAGTCCATGAAATCTCTTGAACATTTTCAAATAAAGTTCCTTCCATAATTGGCTTTTAAATACTGTGTTAGTCTGTTTAGACTGCCATAACAAAATACCACAGATTGGGTTGCTTAAACAACAGAAATTTATTTCTCACAGTTCCGGAGGCTGGAAGTTCAAGGTCAAGGTGTTGGCAGGTTTGGTTTCTCCTGAAGCCTCTCTCTTTGGCTTGGAGATGGCCACCTTCTCCCTGTGTCTCCACATGGCCTCTCCTCTGTGCACACACACCCCCGGTGGCTCTCCCTCTTTACATTTTGTGGTAAAAACACTGTTTGCTTTTGTGGTTAAAAACACAACATGAGATCTACCCTCTTAACAAAGTGCAGAACATCATCAACTACAGGCACAATGTTGTACATAGCTCTCTAGAATTTACTCATCTTGAAATGTAACTGAAATTGATACCCACTGAACAACAACATCCCATTTCCTTCTCCCTGTAGCCCCTGGAAACCATCATTCTATGCTTCTATGAGGCTGACTATGATGTATTTCATATAAGTGAAATCATGCAATATTTGTTCTTTTGTGACTGGCTTATTTCACTTAACAACATGTCCATCAGGTTCCTCCATATTGTTGCATATGGTAGGATTTCCTTCTTTTTTAAGGCCGAATAACATTTCATTCTATGTATATACCATATTTTCTTTTTCCATTCATGTGTCAATAGACATTTAAGTTGTTTCCATGTCTCAGCTATTATGAATAGTGATGTAACGAACAGGGGAGTGCAGATATCTTTTTAAGATCCTGATTTCAATATTTTGGATACCTACCCAGAAGTAGGATTCCTGGATCATATGGTAGTTCTGCTTTTAATCTTTTGAGGAATTTCCATGCTATTTTCCATGATGGCTGTGTGAATTTACATTCCCACCAACAATGCACAAGGGTTCCCTTTTCTCTACATCCTGGCCAACACTCGCCCTCTTTTGACTTTCTGATGATAGCTATTCTAACAGGTGTGAGATACTATCATTGTGGTTTTGATTTGCATTTCCCTAGTGCTTAGTCATACTGAGCACCTTTTCAAATGCCTGCTGGCCATTTGTATGTATTCTTTGGAACAGTGATTATTCAGGTGCTTTGCCCATTTCATAATTGGGTTATTTGTGTTTTTTTTTTTTTTAAAGATTTTATTTATTTATTTGAGACAGAGAGAATGAGAGAGAGAGAGCACATGAGATGGGGGAGGGTCAGAGGCAGAAGCAGGCTCCCTGCTGAGCAGGGAGCCCAATGCAGGACTCAATCCTGGGACTCCAGGATCATGACCTGAGCCGAAGGCAGTCGCTTAACCAACTGAGCCACCCAGGCGCCCTATTTGTGTTTTTGATACTGAGTTTTAGGAGTTCCTTGTATGTTTTGGAAGGCAGCTCTGCTAACCACTATACCACCAACGCTCTGGCATGAGTTCCTTGTATATTTTGGGTATTAACCTCATGTAGATACATGGTTTGCAAATACTTTCTGACATTCCATAGGTTGCCTTTTCATTCTGTTGTTTCCTTTACTATACAGAAACTTTTTAGCTTGATGTAGCTCCACTTGTCTATTTTTGCTTTTGCTGCCTGCGTTTTTGGTGTCCTACCTAAGAGATCATTGCCAAGACCAATATCAAGAAGCTCTCCCCCTGTTTTCTTTGAGAAGTTTTACAGTTTCAGGTCTTTTTTTTTTTTTTTAAGATTTTATTTATTTGAGAGAGAGAGAGGGAGAGAGCGTGAACGAGGTGAGGGACAGAGGGAGAGGGAGAGGAGAAGCAGATGCCCCACTGAGTGCAGAGCCTGATATGGGGCTCCATCCCAAGACCCTGAGATCATGACCTAAGCCGAAATCAGATGCTTAACCTACTGAGCCACCCAGGCGCCCCTACAGTATCAGGTCTTATGTTTAAGTCTTTAATCCATTTTGAGTTGATTTTTGTGTATGGTGTGATATAAGGGTCCAATTTCATTCTTTTGTCTATGGATATCCAGTTTTCCCAACACCATTTGTTGAAGAGGCCATTCTTTCCCCATTATGTATTTTTGGCACCCTTGCTGAAGATCAGTTCACTGTATATGTGTGAGTTTATTTCTGGGCTCTCTATGTCTTCTTCTTTTTTTTAAAAGTAAGTATACTCTTAATCCCCTTTATTTATTTGCCCCATCCCTGCTCCTGCCACTTCCCCTGGCCACCACCAATTTGTTCTCTGTATTTAGAAATCTGTTTTTTGTTTGTCTCCTTTTTTCTTTGTTTCTTAAATTCCACATATGAGTGAAATCATATGGTATTTGTCTCATTCTTTTTTATGGCAGAGTAATATGCCATTGTATATATATATCCTACATCTTCTTTAACTATTCATCTATTGATAGACATTTTGTTTGTTTCTATGTCTTGGCTATTATAAATAATGCTACGATAAACACAAGGGTACATTATCTTTTCAAATAACTATTTTTGTTTTCTTTGGGTAAATACTCAGTAGTGGAATTACTGGATCATATGGTAATTCTATTTTTTTTTTTAAGATTTTATTTATTTATTTGAGAGAGAGAGAATGAGAGAGAGAGCACATGAGAGGGGGGAGGGTCAGAGGGAGAAGCAGACTCCCTGCCGAGCAGGGAGCCCGATGTGGGACTCGATCCAGGGACTCCAGGATCATGACCTGAGCCGAAGGCAGTCGCTTAACCAACTGAGCCACCCAGGCACCCGGTAATTCTATTTTTAATATTTTGAGGAATCCCCACACTGGTTTTTCCACAGTGGC
>NC_138369.1:61251267-61277881 GCF_054177405.1 Leptonychotes weddellii
TCTTTGTCATGATTCCTTTGGCTATTTGGGATCTTTTGTGGTTCCATATGAATTGTAGGATTATTTTTTCTATTTCTGTGAAAAATGTCATTGGGATGTTGTTGGTAATAGCACTGAATTCTATAGATCACTTTGGAGAGTATAGACATTTTTAAAGAAGATTTATTTATTTATTTGAGGGGGGAGGGGCAGAGGGAGAGGAAGAGAATCTTCAAGCAGACTGCCCGCTGAGCATGGAGCCCGACATGAGGCTCAATCCCAGGACTCTGAGATCATGATCCGAGCTGAAATCAAGAGTTGGATGCTTAACGGACTGAGCCACCCAGGTCCCCTGGAGAGTAGAGACATTTTAATAATACTAAGTCTTCCAAGCCACGAGCATAGGATATCTTTCCATTTATTTGTATCTTCTTTAATTTCTTTTATCAAGGTTTTAAAGTTTTCAGCATATCAGTTTTTCATCTCCTTGGTTAAGTTTATTTCCAAGTATTTTAAATGAGATTGTTTTCTTAACTTCTTTTTTGGATAATTGCTAGTGTGAAGAAAATGCAAGTGATTTCTGTATGTTGATTTTCTATCCTGCCACTTCACTGAATTTATTAGTTCTAACAGCTTTTGTGTGTGTGTCATCTTTAGGGTTTTCTATGTATAAAATTATATCATTTGTGAACAGAGATGATTTTACTTCTTTCTTTCTGATTTGGTGCCTTTTATTTCTTTTTCTTGCCCAATGGCTCTGACTAGAACTTCCAGTACTACATTGGATAAAAGTGATGAGAGCAGGCATGTTTGCCTTTGCTGATTTTAGAGAAAAAGCTTTCAGTTTTTCACTGTTGAGTATAATGTTAGCTGTGTGCTTTTTGTCTATGGCCTTTGGTATGTTGACGTAGATTATGTCTGTAACTAGTTTATTGGGAGTTTTTCATTATGAAAGGTATTTTTGTGGGAGAATGAGGGCAGAGACTTCCTATTCCACCAGTTTACTAATGTCAGCTCTCTTCCTCCTCTTATAAGGACAGCAATCCTACTGGGTTAGGACGCCACCTTTATGGCCTTATTTAGTTTTAATTACCTCTTTAAATGCCCTATCTCCAAATACAATCACATTGAGGGTTAGGATTTTAACAGATGAATTTTGGGGAGATAGGCACAATTCAGTCCTTAAAAAAAATCCATTCAATTTTTTATCCTCAAAGTAAAAAAGTGTTTTCTACAAATACTTGCAAGAACACATTGATTGACAAGCACAATCATGAATCTCATGTCCAAGTCCCCAGAATGATAGAATGTGAGAGCTAGAAGGGACCTTAGAGGTCATAGGTCAGTGCCTTTATTTTTCAGCTGATGAAACCTGGAGCCAGAATGGGGAAGGGACTTGTGTGATAGTCACACAGCTGGGACTGACTGGCATCTGTACTGGAACCCAGAATTCCTCGTGTGGTGCAGGGCTCATTTGCTTGCAATGCACTTGGCTATTTCAAATCTGGTTTTATATACCATATCATCCCTGCTATTTGCCACCCTGGATTTTACCAATGCATTCTTTTAACACCTGGGCAGATTGCAACTCAGCTTCTACAAACCCTTTACTTTGAAATGCATTGTCTCATTTGGTCGTCACTGTAGCCCTATGAGGGAGACCATAACGTTTCCTCACTTTATAGATAAGGATGTCTGGGAGGTTAAGTCACTTGCTTAAGTTTCTCCAGCTAGTAAGCACCATGGCCTGAAGTGGATGGGGATTTGAAGGTTTGGGTACTGATTAACTAAATAGCTCATGGGTTTGCTCACTCTGAAAGCTGATTCATCACCTTCTTTCTCCATTCCCATTATGACTTGTCACCGGAGGTTCAACAACAGGTGGCACAAGAGGACAATTACAGACCTTCATGGGGCATGCGAAGATGATTGCTTTGCTCTGCTTCTCCTGTAAAACAGGATTGCTGGGGAGAGCAGAGTCCTGCATGGCAGGGCCAGGGCACTGGAGGCAGATGGGCTAGAGAATAGTTTATAACAAAACACTTTACAGTGGTAAAGGTTATAAAAAAACCTGTCCAGGATTTAAAAAAAAAATAAATCTAGGGGGCCCCTGGATGGCTCAGTAGGTTAAGTGTCCGACTCCTGATCTCAGCTCAGGTCTTGATCTCAGGGTCGTGAATTCAAGCCCTGCACTGGGCTCCACACTAGGCATGGAGCCTCCTATTAATAATAATAATAATAAAATAAAAATCTAAACAATATAGAAAAGTACAAAAGAAGAGTAAATTCTCTCATCTTCCTGACCCAATTGCATTCTTCAGATGCAATTATTGCTACTTTTGAGTATGTATTCAGAAATATATTTTAAGCCCATATATAATACATGTAAATTATAGTGTAGGATACTATACTTATTGTTCTGCAATGTACTTTTTAATCTCTTAACAGTATATCTTTGACATGTTTTCATATTAACATGCCCAGTTCCATCTCATTCTTCGTAATGATGGCAAAACATTCCATTGTAGGGATAGGTATATCCCTGTGATTTATTTAACTATTCCTACAGTAGACTGAATCATGACCCCCCCACACACACACCCCCGCCAAATGTCTATATCCTAATCCCTGGAACTTGTGTTATTTTATTTGAAAAAAAATCTTTGCAGATTTGATTGAGTTGAGGATCTTGAGATGGGGGTATTACCCTGGATGATCTGGGTGGGTCCCAAATGAATCACAGGTGTCCTCATAAGAGAAAGGCAGACAGAGATCTGACACCAGTGGAGGAGGAGGTGATGTGTGAACAGAGGCAGAGATTGGAGTGTGGCAGCCACAAGCCTGCAAATTCCAGCAGTCATTCAGAAGCTGGAAGACCCAAAGCCCAGCTCCTCTTCTGGAGCCTCCTGAGGAAGTACAGCCCTGCAGACACCTGATTTCAGACCAGTCCTACTGAGCTCAGACTTCTGGCTTAGAGAACTGTGAAAGAAGAAACTTGCATTATTTTAAGCTACCGGGTCTGTGGTCATTTGTTACAGCAGCCTCGGGAAACGAATACAGTCTCTGATTGATGGACATTTGGGATGTTTCCACTATTATTAATAGGAATAATAACAAATAGCCTGTATATGTAACTTTACCCACTGTTCAGTTATATTTGTAGGACAGATTCCAAGAAACGGAATATCAGAGGCAGAGGATACAGACATACCAAAGACTTCATCAGGCTTAAGGAGAATATTTATGCTTTCCAAATGGATTCATGTACTACATGACAAAATGCGTGCCTTTGACTTTATAGGCTTTAATATGTGTATCAAAAACAATAAAAACTAAAACCAAATGACCTACCCACTCAATTCGAGAATCAACCTAAAGAACAAAATAAACATGAAGAAATGAAAAAAATGAAGTAATACATAAAAAGGTAAAAATCAGTGAAATAGTGAATAATAGCAAAAAAAGAATATTTTAACATAGCCAGTGTTTCACCAATATAATTATTTAGGTAAACAAACCTCTGGAAAGACAGAAAAAGGGAGAAAACCTGCAAATAAATTCCAAAATGAAAAGCAGGAAATCAGATATGAGAGATTTAAACACAATGAAAGAATATAAAAATACTTCATACATAAAAATATAGAGCAAAAATCGACTTGAGAAGAAAGAGGAACCCCGAACAGACTTATGCATCTCTTGAGAAAAAGTATCTTGAAGATTTCCTCCTATACACATTTTTTTTTCCTCCTATGCACATTAAAAATCAGACCCAGATGGTTTTATGAATGTATTCCTCCAATCTCTCCAGGAGTATATAATTCTCATTTTATACACATTGTTCCGGAGACTGGAAAAATAAGAAAGCCTGCTTGACTCATCTTCTGCGTCTAGCATAAACTCAATTCCAAATCTGTATCAGGAGAGCATAAGAGAAGACATTTCTAGGTGCGGGTGGATAGAATTGTGGTAGTGCTACTTCCAGGTCTTCCCCCAGCTTTCTGGGTGTGTTATTAACCCGCGTGAGGTTAGGTGGGGCCTCTTAGATTCTGACCAGTGATTCATGAGTTCAAATGGTGTGTTACTTCTAAGCTGGTGCACTCGATAGCTGGTTGAGACCCCTGGGGTCTCTCTGCCTTTGTGGTGGCAACCAGCTGCATGAGATGGCACTTGCAGCATCAGCCTGGGTCTCTCAATGGCAACGATGAGCAGAATCACATCCCTGCTGACCTGTGATAGTCAGATGGCGCATGTATTTTGCTCTTTTAAGCCACTGTGATGTGGGAGATTGCTATTGCAGTGTAATCTCGTGCACCTGGGCCAACACAATTGTCACTTAGCGCTCAGTGTCCCTTCCAATGGTCTTCCAGTGTGCCCACCCATACCACAAAACCCAGACAACTAAATACAACCCTTTTCAGTCTCCTTTGTGGCTAGTGTTCTTGACATGATTAAGTTTCACCAATTAGATGCAATCTAGAGGTGCAGAGTGTGGGGCAGGCCATCTTCCTAATGCTCCTGCCATTGCTTTGCTTAGCATGGTCATGGAGACATTACCGGTGCAGCACTGAGGAGACTAGCCACTTGAGCTTTGAGTGTTCAGAGGCAGTTTGGGAAGCATCGGGGTCTGGCATTTGCTTTCTAGTGTCCGGTCACTAGCTTTGTGGTATTAAGAGGCCGTTGTGATGGTGGCAGCAACTTCCTGTTCTGTGGATCACAGCTCCTGATGAGGTCTGGCAGCCAGCTCTCCGTTCTCCCCTCCCCCGTCTATAGCCAGCTCTCTCTGGTCTCTTCTTTTTTTTTTTTTTTTAAAGATTTTATTTATTTATTTGAGAGAGAGAGTGAGAGAGAGAGCCCAAGAGGGGGTAGGGTTAGAGGGAGAAGCAGACTCCCTGCTGAGCAGGGAGCCCGATGTGGGACTCGATCCCGGGACTCCGGGATCATGATCTGAGCCGAAGGCAGTCGCTTGACCAACTGAGCCACCCAGGCGCCCTCTCTGGTCTCTTCTGAGAGTCTATTCCGGAGACCCCGCCTTGAGCTTGCTTCTCCATCCCTTTTTTTTTTTTTTTTAAAGATTTTATTTATTTATTTATTTGAGAGAGAGAGAGAATGAGAGACAGAGAGCATGAGAGGGAGGAGGGTCAGAGGGAGAAGCAGGCTCCCTGCCGAGCAGGGAGCCCGATGCGGGACTCGATTCCGGGACTCCAGGATCATGACCTGAGCCGAAGGCAGTCGCTTAACCAACTGAGCCACCCAGGCGCCCGCTTCTCCATCCCTTTTAATAATTTTATGAGCACCCATTCCCTATATTTACTTATTTGTTTGTTTTCATTCATTCTTTCTTTATTTTTTTAAGTAGTTTCCCCATCCAATGGTGGGGCTTGAACTCACAACCTTGAGATCAAGAGCGGATTCTCTACCAACTGAGCCACCCAAGTGCCGCAGTGACAAGATCTGATTTACTGTTTTATTTATTTATCCAATTCCCTATATATAAGCCCTTTTTCCTTATATGATTTCTTACATGCACTTAAACCTTGACTAATTTAAGGTCTACCTCATTTTAAAAATACAGATGGAAAAATTCTGAATTAAATATTACTCAACCAAATCCAACAGTATGTATATGTGTGTGTGCATATATATATAAAAATGCAAGGGTACTTCAACATTAGAAAATCTCTTATGCAACTGGCTCTATTAATGGACTAAAGGAGAAAAATCACAAAATATAATACAAAAAAATTTAATCAAATTAAACAACTCTTATGATAAAAACCCTCAGAAAACTAGAATAGATGGTAATTTTATTTATTTATTTATTTATTTATTTATTTTTAAAGATTTTATTTGTTTATTCATGAGAGACAGAGAGAGAGAGAGAGAGAAGCAGAGGGAGAAGCAGGCTCCCAAGGAGCAGGGAGCCCGATGCGGGACTCGATCCCAGGACTCTGGGACCATGACCTGAGCCGAAGGCAGACGCTTAACCGTCTGAGCCACCCAGGCGCCTGGTAATTTTATTTTTATTTTTGATAAAGGCTATCATATTAGTTAGGGTACAGTGAACTGCTACAAGAAAAAGATCTGGAGCACCTGGGTGGCTCAGTCGTTAAGCATCTGCCTTCGGCTCAGGTCATGATCCCAGGGTCCTGGGATCAAGCCCCACATCGGGCTCCCTGCTCCATGGGAAGCCTGCTTTTCCCTCTCCCCCTCCCCCTGCTTGTGTTCCCTCTCTCGCTGTGTCTCTCTCTGTCAAATAAATAAATAAAATCTTAAAAAAAAAAGAAAAAAGAAAAAGATCTAAAACAATGGCTTAAAAACCATTTCTTTCTTTCTCATTTACTCATCTCACTGTGAGCAGTCCAGGTCAGGAGGATGGATGGCTCTGTTCCATGTCATCATTCGGGGTTCCAAGTTTCTTCCAAGTTACAGTTCTACCATCCCATAGGGATGTCATTGTCTTTAGTGGAAGCTAGGTGGCTGCCATGACCAGGTTCCAGTGGCTAGGAGGGAAGACATCATGAAGGAGGCATGCCCATTGCCTAAGTACCAGACCCAGAAGGATTGGTATTTCACATTCCAAGGATGATAATTTAGACACATGGCCTCATCAAACTGCAAGCAAGTCTAGGAAATATGCCAAGCTCTAACTCAGTTGCCATGTGTACACCACCATTATTCCAGAGCTGCTTGGCTATGCCTACCTTTGTCACTTGCAAGCATACCCCGTGGTGACAGCTCATGTCATTCCTGGGGCCTTAGAGACCAAGAGGTGAAAAGAGAAGACCTGAGTGAGTCATGGTGAGTCCTGACCTGGCACTTTTTGAAAGCACACTTGGCAGTGCTGCTCCCATGATCCAAGAAGTCCCCACATGTCTATTGGCCACATTGGCCAGTTTCCCAGAGAGATAGGACATGGCAGGATACCAGCGAAAACAGAGCTCCCTTTTCCACCCTACCAGACTGTTCTGTGACTCGGTCATTTCCTACAGCCTCTGTGGAGGTATCCTGCAAAATCTGAGCAGTTGCTGTGGTGAAGCTGCGGCAGCCTGAGAACACATTCCTCCATCGCTTTCCCCCTTTCCTGCCTCACGTCCCTGACTTTTGCCTCCTTGGGGTTGCTCATCAACCCACTCGAGTGGTAGCATGTAAGTTTGACCTCCAGTGTTGTTTTCCAGGAAAAATGTGCGGGGACACCATGGAAGAAGGGAAGGCTGGATTATGGTGAACAACTAGGAGTCTCTATATCCAAGGCCCATGGAAAGCATTTTACTCAAAGGAAGAACTTTCTTTTTCTTTTTTTTAATTGAAGTATGGTTAATACACATGTTACATTAGTTTCAGGTGTATAACATAGTGATTCCACAGCTCTATACCTTATGCTGTGCTCACCGCAAGTACAGCTACCATCTGTCACCATAAAACACCATCATAGTACCACTGTCTGTATATTCCCTATACTGTCCCATTCACCCCCAAGACTTGTTCACTCCATAACTGGAAGCCTGTATCTCCCACTCCCCTTCACTCATTTTGCCCATCCCTCCACCCCTCCCCTCTGGCAACCGCCAGTTTGTTCTCTGTATTTATGGGTCTATTTCTGCTTTTTGTTTGTTTTGTTTTTTAGATTCCACATATAAATAAAATCATGTGGCATTTGTCTTTCTCTGTCTGACTTATCTCACTTAGCATAATACCCTCTAGGTTTATCCATGTTGTTGCAAATGGCAAGATCTCATTCTTTTCTATGGCTGAGTAATATTCCATTGCATATATATTTCATATCTTCTTTATCCATTCATCTATCGGTGGACACTTGGGTTGCTTCCTTATCTTGGCTATTGTAAATAATGCTGCAGTAAACAAAGGGGTGTTTTATTTTTTTGAATTAGTGTTTTTGTTTTCTTTGGGTAAATATTCAGTAGTGAAATTACTGGATCATATGGTAGTTCTATTTCTAATTTTTTGAGGACCCTCCATACTGTTTTCCATAGTGGCTGCACCAATATACATTCCCAGCAACAGTGCATGAGGATTCCTTTTTCTCTACATCCTTGACAACACTTGTTTCTCGTGTTTTTGATTCTAGCCATTCCAACTGGTGTGGTTTTGTGGTTTGTGGTTGTGATTTGCATGTCCCTGATGATGAATGATGCTGAGCATCTTTTCACATGCCTGTTGGCCATCTGGATGTTTTCCGTGGAGAAATGACTATTCAGGTCCTTGTCCATTTTTTAATTGGATTATTTGGGTTTTTGGTTTTGAGTTGTATAAGTTCTTTATATATTTTGGACATTGACCCTTTATCAGATATATCATTTACAAATATCTTCTCCCATTCAGTAGGTTGCCTTTTTATCTTGTTACTGGTTTCCTTCACTGTGCAAAAGTTTCTTATTTTGATGAAGTCACAATAGTTTATTTTTGCTTTTGTTTCCCATGTGTCAGGAGACATGTTAGAAAAATGTTGCTAATGGGTTTTTTGTTTTTTTTAAGGCCTATAAAAACAACATTTATTGTCTTATTAGTGACTAAGTGGAGAGACTTATAAGTGAAAAGTATCTCTAGAAAAGGATGAGCAGAGGCGCCTGGGACGCTCAATTGGTTGGGTGTTTGCCTTTGGCTCAGGTCGTGATCCTGCAGTCCTGGGATGGAGCCCCACATCGGACTCCTTGTTCAGCGAGGAGTCTGCTTCTCCCTCTGCCCCTCCCCCACTTATGCTCTCTCTCGTGCTCTCTCTTTCTCTCTCTGTCTCTCAAATAAACAAATAAAATCTTAAAAAAAAAAATAAAGAAGAGGATGAGCAAAATACAAGTTCCCAGGCTGATCCCTCAGCTTTCCCAAGGCCATATGGTCATGGCTCACAGTTCAAAAGTAGCATGTATCTGGGGTGGGGGAGCACAGCGTCATTCTGGAAGTCCCCACCCCCATAGATCTCAGTCTCCAGGGGTGTGTCCAGAGCTGGATGGATCTGGCTAAGAGCCAGCCATGACAGGTAGCTATCCCAGTGTTCTGAAGTGCCCTGGTCTCTGGGGGCTGACTGATTCCTCTGGTTCGTGGGTGATGGCTCCTAGGCAGACAGGTCTAAGTCTGGTTCCAAAGTGTTCTGGGCTCTAGATGTCCAAGAGATTACTACCTGTTTTTCTTCTAAGAGTTTTACGGTTTCAGGTCTCATGTTTAGGTCTTTAATCCATTTTGAGGGTTGTTTTTTCTTTTTGGTGTGTGGTGTAAGAAAGTGGTTCAGTTTTCTCAGCACCATTTATTTAAGATATTGTCTTTTTCCCATAGTACGTTCTTGCTTCCTTTGTTGTAAATTAGTTGACCATGTAATTGTGGGTTTATTTCTGGGCTTTCTATTCTGTTCCATTGATTTGTGTGTCTATTTTTTAATGCCTGTACCATACTGTTTTGATTACTACAGCTTTGTAGTATATCTTTAAATCGTAATTGTGTTTTCTTCTTCTTTCTCAAGATTGCTTTGGCTATTTGAGGTCTTTTGTGGTTCCATACAAATTTTAGGATAATTTATTATAGTTCTGTGAAAAATGCCATTGGTATTTTGATAGGGATTGCACTGAATCTGTAGATTGCTTTGAGTAGTATGGATAATTTTAGAATATTAATTCTTTCAATTCATGAACATGTATATCTTTCCATTTGTTTGCACCGTCTTCAATTTCTTTCATCAATGTTTTATATTTTAAAGAGGAACTTTAGATGCATTCCCTGTAAGGTCAGAAATAAGGCAAATATGCCTGATAACACCACTACTATTCAACACAATACTGCTGGCTCTAGTCAATGCAAAGAAGGATTAAAAAAAACCCCTAAAAGGTAGAAGGATAATAATAGAAGAGATAAAATTGTCAGTATTTGCAAATGATATGCTCAACTATATAGAAAATCCAACAGAATAAAAAAAATAAACTACTAAAATATATGAGTTTAGCAAGGTCTCTAGAAAAAAGATCACCTTACAAGATTCAATAGCTTTCATTCCTTATACCAGTAATAACAAACACAAGATATAATAGAAAACATGATGCCCACTACAAGTACAAAAATTATAAAGTATCTAGGAAGTAAAATACCAAAGGGGTACTTAAAACCTCTCTGGAGAAAATTTGAAAACTTTAAAAAAGGAAATAGAAAATGATCTGAATAAATGGAGGGACAATGCACACTATTGAACTGGATGATTTAATATTGTAATAATGCTAATTTCCTTCTGATTAGTGTATGTATTCAATGCAATCCAATAAATATTCCAGTTAGATTTTTTGGGATCTCTACCACCTTCCTCTAAAATGTCTAAGAAAGGGGGGTGCCTGGGTGGCTCAGACGGTTAAGCGTCTGCCTTCGGCTCAGGTCATGATCTCCAGGTCCTGGGATGGAGCCCCAGGTCAGACTCCGAGCTCAGTGGGGAGTCTGCTTCTCCCCCAGCCTCTCTCCCCTGCTCTTGTTCTCTCTGTGTCTCTCTCAAATGAATAAATAAAATCCTTTAAAAAAAAGTCTAAGAAAGGATACATGTCCATGAATATCTAGATTCATTTTGAAATAAAGAAGAGCCAAGAAGGAAGAATCACCTTCGCAGATATCAACACATATTATAAAGCCATAGTAACAAAAGCAGTATGGTAATTGTGGGTGAATAGACTAGCTCAATGGGACAGAACAGAGAACTCAGAAATAAACCTTTGTATATAGGAGAACTTGACAGATGATAAAGTTGGCACCACACCAGCTGTAAGTGAACTATAGTTGGACTAAGTTCCTCTGGAAAGATAAAACCATCAAGTAAAAAGAAGAAAATGTAGGAGAGTATCTTTGTGATGAGGGTGGGGTTGAAAGATTTCTTAAGCAAGACCACACCAACCACAAGGTAAAATAGTTAATGGATTATATTACATTTAGATTAAGAATTTGTTTTAAATAGGTGATGGGGATGAAGGAGTGCACTTGTTGTGATGAGCACCAGGTGAGGTACAGAAGTGTTGAATCACTACATTGTACACCTGAAACTAATAGAACACTGTATGTTAACTAACTGGAATTTAAACGAAAACTTAAAAAAAAGACTTTATTTTAAATAAAATACAATAGGCAAAGTGACAATTGGGACACAGATAAGGAGGTTTTACATCATTAAAAAGTGACACAAATAATATCTAGATTATAAAGTAAATCCAACAGAAAAATGCACAAAGGGTATTTGTAGGGAATATCTAAATGGCTGACATCGCTCAGCTTCATTAGGTAACCAAGAAATGCAAAGTAAAAATGAAATACCACTTTACAGCCACAGGGTTGGCAAACATTAGGGTAGAGAGTCAGACAATACCAAGTCTGGGTCTCGGGATAGCAGTATGCCAGTACTTAGGGACCGGGTATATATTCCCCAGCCTGCTCCTGGGCAAATAAATATGCCAGAGAAACTTGTTCACAGCCCATGAATGGACAGGTCCATGGGTGTTCATCTCGGCCTCCATGTGGGAGTTGGGCCATTGGAGGCAACCAGGCTTTTATCGACGGAGGGATGGAACACGACGTACTATGGAATAGATGCAACCTACAGAATACTTTTCAGCAGTTAGGTGCTCTGAGCTAGATGTGCATGTGCATTATGGACGGATCTTAAATCAGAGAGTTGGCTGAAAGAAGCAGATTAAGATCTATGGCATGGTATGGCTTCTGTATATTTTTACAAGTACACCAACAAGGTCAGTATAAGAGTACTTATCACGTCCGTTAAAGTGGGTGCCTACAAGGAGCGAGAAGTATAGGGAACTGAACGGGAGAAGAGAAAACAGAACAGGGCGCCTGGGTGGCTCAGTTGGTTGAGCGACTGACTCTTGATTTTGGCTCAGGTCATGATCTCAGGGTCATGAGACTGAGCCCTGCGTCCATTGAGCATGGAGCCTGCTTAAGATTCTCTCTTCCTCTCTCCCTCTGCCTCTCCCTCCACTCATATTCTCTCTCTCAAAATTAAAAATTAAATTAAAAAACCGGAAGACTGATGATGGGAGATGCTATAGGTAATATTGAGGAATGTAATTAAGTCAGTTTTCTGCACCTGCTTTCTAAAAACAAATTTTTAAAATTCTAGCTGGCGTGTGTGTGTGTGTGTGTGTGTCTACGGTATGCCCTGCATTGTTCTGGGGGCTCAACACACACTTTAATTCATTGTCCATGTATCTATTGCTCTGCAAGTCTGTGAGGGTTTCAAGAGCAGCACCCATGTTTTATTCTCCATTGTTCTCTTGGTATCTGGCACAGAGCGTATTTTCTCTAATAAAAGCTCAGAACAGGGCGCCTGGGTGGCTCAGTTGGTTAAGCGACTGCCTTCGGCTCAGGTCATGATCCTGGAGTCCCAGGATCGAGTCCCGCATCGGGCTCCCTGCTCGGCAGGGAGTCTGCTTCTCCCTCTGACCCTCCTCCCTCTCATGCTCTCTGTCTCTCATTCTCTCTCTCGCAAATAAATAAATAAAATCTTTAAAAAAAAAAGCTCAGAACATTCTAGAAACCAGCTTAAATACTCTTCAAAAGCCTAGAAACATAGAACCAAAGAATGTGATACCCAGAAACAAGATTTTCTAATTCTACTGCATTATTTTCAAGGCTCAAGATTGAACAGCAAATACTTGGTTTTTGTTTTTTTTAAAAGATTTTATTTATTTGCCAGAGAGAGAGAGAGAACGAGAACATCGGGGGGAGGGGCAGAGGGAGAAGCAGACTCCCCGCCGAGACCGGAAACCGACACTGGGCTCCATCCCAGGACCCTGGGATCATGACCTGAGCAGAAGGCAGATGCTTAACCGACTGAGCCATCCAGGCGCCCCTGCTTGTTTTTGTCCTTGTTTTCTGTCTCCTCTCATTGGCTCCTTGCCTGCTCTTGGTTCCCAGGGTTCTCTGGCTGTCCTCTGTCTCTGGGTGGGAAAGTCCACTGGCAATGGAATTAATGTGTAATCCTTCCCAGTTGGATAAATGAGAGGGCAGGAGCTTGCTATCATGGCAATAATCCAGCAATAGGAGGCCAGTAAAATACGCCGCTCCCTGCTTCAGGCTCTCCTGTGGCTCAGGATAACGTCTCTACCTGACATTCATGTCCTTCCTGATCTGCTCAGCCATCCAGCCCCTCCCTTGCTCTTGCCCCTTGAAGGAATAGGATCTTCTTTAATGAAGGGTATGACCATGGTCACTCCTTTCAGTGTGTAAATTTCAATAACAAATTATTTTAACCAAAGTTGTTAAAATTAAAACGAAGAAAGGAAGTCATTTAAAACACTTTCTTGGGCTTGCCTGTCTTCCGCGGTGGCAGTTTGCTGCAGACACCAGGTCCACGGTCCTTGGGTCTCCTCCTCCCTGCTCAGCTGTAAGTAACAACTCCTCTCAGTCTCACTTTCCCAAATTGTTTGGCAGAGAAACAACCACATCTCAGCATGAACAGGTCAGAAAGCATTAACCCCTGTGCTGGGAGCTTCCGCTCTTTCCCTCCAGACCCACTGTTTTCCCATCTCCACCCTGCTTCACGCCCTGCCAGGCTGATCTCTTGGGAAAGCATCACCGGGCATCCTCGCCCTCCTCTTCTGATTGGGTTCAGCCGGGGAAGAGACAAGCAGGAGGGTTAGCCTCTTGCAATGTGAGATCTGTTCTCTCCCAGGACCCAGAGCGATAAAACCCTTGGCTAAATCCAGTTCTCTCCTGGGAGGCCATTCCATTTCTTCACGTCAACTTTATCTCTCATTGTCCTTTCCTGCAAGGCAGGTTTGGTTAAAGGCCAGCCTGGCTTCCCTAAATGTTCTCAGGAAATAGGAGAGGAAAGCTCCATGCAAAGTCGACAAAATGGCCGTTTCCTCTGCTGGGATCAGCTTTGCTAAATAAGCAGGGGCCCTAGGAAATGAGATTCCCCTTGGCACTCTTCCCACGCGGGGCTACTTGCCTTTCATTTGTACGTACATAGGAAGACCACTCAAAGAACTGTCCCCTGAACAAAGAACACACACTCCAAGGTGACGGGTGCTTTTCGTCTGGACGTAGGGGAGTCTGGGTATCAATTGCCATTCTCCCCAGCATTCCAGACATCCTGTTGATTGACCTTCACTGGTATTTGCCATTCTCCAGTTTGCCACCCTCTCCCTCGTTCTGGTCGCCTATGTCTTTGCTGGGCTGTAACCCTCTTCCCCACCTTCCTTTGGCCAACTTCTGTTTTTCCCAGTGGGGAGGGCTGCCTCTTACAGGCAGTCTTCCTTAACCTAAGTTAAGTCTAAGTTAAATCCCCTATTCTAGCACCTTCTCGAGCTGTGTCCTAATGACCTGTTTGTCACTTCCACTGAGATGTGAGGAAGTAAAAATTAGCTTGGACTTTCAAAATCTGCCTGACCATTCATCAGGCGGAAAAATCAGTTCCAAAGTTAAAAATAAATATTTCTCTCAAGGACACTGTAGCTATAAAGTGCCTCAAGAACTCTCTTCTTGGGGGTGCCTAGGTGGCTCAATCATTAAGCGTCTGCCTTCGGCTCAGGTCATGATCCCAGGGTCCTGGGATCGAGCCCCACATCGGGCTCCCTGCTCAGCGGGGAGTCTGCTTCTTCCTCTCCCTCTGCCTGCTGCTCTGCCTATTTGTGCTCTCTCTGTCAAATAAATAAAGATAAAAAATCTTAAAAAAAAAAAAAAGAACTCCCTTCTTGGAGTGAGTACTGCAGTCTTACTCCTGGAGAAACTTCTCTCTAAAATCACAGACTACCAGAAACTTACCGGTTTGGAATTGTGTTAGTAAGAATGACACATGCACTGCAAAAAGGAAACAAAAATTAAGTGAGGTGAGAGAGGTGTTAGCTAAAGCTAGAGTGATATTCATATTGCAATATATAAATGTACAAATCAGCAAACACATTGTATACCTTAAAGTCACACAATGTAATGTGTCAATTATAAGAAAATTTTTTAAAAAAGGAAACATCCCGTTCTTGCCTGGAGGGGTCAAAGTCACTGACATAGAGAACAGCCTCCATTTACAACCCAGGTGCAGAGCTTACAACCCAGGTGTAGAGCGTCAGATCAGGACACAACATTCCACAGCTATTGTAACTTTATTGTTTCCAAGGAAACGGGTCCCTTGCTCCATTTCACAGTCCAGGACTTATTATGATACCTGGATGCACAGGCTTGCTTTGCTTTGGATTTTCAAAATCCTGCTTTATTGACATTCACCTAAACTCCTCCCTTCCTCCCAATTCTGTAATTCTCTTTTCCTTCATTTGGTGGGACACCTGATGGGTCCTTTGGTGTGCACTTCCTCTGCAGTATGTCAATGAACCTAACTTCATCACACTGAGGTTTGTACCTGGTGGTCTCGGGCTGATTAAGTTAAGATAGCATTCATCACAGCACCTAATAAAAGTGGTATCTGTGAAATGGGTGAATGAGTGAGTGAGGGATGCATTCCCCTAGCAAGACTAGTGTGAGGCAGGAAGTATACCTATGGCCCTAGCCACCTTGGATGGTTTCGATCAAGATCTTGGAGTTAGAGCTGTGTCTGAATTCCAGCTTGCCATTTTACGAAAGCATGTGATCAAAATAAGTTCCTTACTTCTATGACCTTCAGTTTCCTCATCTCCAAAGTGATGGTAATGTTTCATTGAGTATAATCATCTCTCTCTTACAAGGTTGTAATTGTCAAAAAAGATTGTCTAAGAATTGGAAATGGACAAAAGAGATGACTGGGTGTCCTTTCAGGGGAGTGCTGACCACTGTGTAGGGGAGCTTCTGAGATATCTGATTCCATAGGTGTGCGCATTTGACTTGCAGTTGCGTAGGCTTTTTTTTTTTTTTTTTAAACAACTCTTCAAGGGTAGAAATTTGAGAAAGTTGAGAAAACCAATGGTAAACATTTCCTGTTCATAGTAATGCAAACAATTCTTATTCATAAGCATGCCAGTTAATTTTGCCTGGTGGAAAATATAAATCTCTATAATTCCAATTCTTATTTGAACCAGTTTTAACATCTTACTAGTTTCCTATTAATTAATGAGTTGAATAAAACTTTGGACATATTTGGGGCGCCTGGGTGGCTCAGTCGTTAAATGTCTGCCTTCGGCTCAGGTCATGATCCCAGGGTCCTGGGATCGAGCCCCGCATCGGGCTCCCTGCTCCGCGGGAAGCCTGCTTCTTCCTCTCCCACTCCCCCTGCTTGTGTTCCCTCTCTTGCTGTGTCTCTCTCTGTCAAATAAATAAAATCTTTAAAATAAAGAAGGAAAGAAAGAAAGAAAGAAATATGTCTTTATCCTCCAATGGTAACATATTTGTTAAAAAAAAAACTTTTGACATATTTATTTCATCTTTGTACCCGAGTCATGAATTTACCTAAAAATTATAATTTCGGGGGCACCTGGGTGGCTCAGTTGGTTAAGCGGCCCTCTCTTGATTTTGGCTCAGGTCTTGATCTCAGGGTCCTGGGATCGAACCAGCATAGGGCTCCCCACTCAGTGGGGAGTCTGCTTCAGCATTCTCCCTCTTCCTCTCCCTCTGCCCCTCCCTCCATGTGCGTGCTCTCTCTCTCTCAAATAAGATACATAAATCTTAAAAAATAAAAAAGAAATTATAGCATAATGAAGAGCAGTAATAGATGTAAAATGCTTACTCAGAAACCGTTGAGAAATAGTTACGGTGATTACTTCCTTGGTAGACTGAGGTAGTAGACAGAATGTGCCAGCAGATCGGCAAGGACCTAGAGGTCAATACAGAACCAAGGCTTACAGATGAGGCCAGGGAGGCATTGAGGAAGGAATAATTCTCCTGGGACACTCTGGCTGAATGGATAAGCTTCCCACTTCCTCTTAGGTGTTTCTTGGTTTCAAGCACAGGACCCCACCCAGAACAATGGGCAAGGGCGGGGAGAAGCTTATATCACAAAGTTTGGATTCAACTGCCCGGCTTCAGGAAGAGCAGACATGCACAGGGATCTGAGGATATCTTTCTGCAAAGATGCCTTCCCTCCAACTCTCAATTCTGTTTGTTGGCTTGATTCTCTATTCCTACACCTTGACCTTGTCCATACAGCCAGGGACATGGCTGTAAAAGCTCCCAGGCCTCCCTCCCCAAGGCTCAAACCAGGAGAGAAGGACAGTCTTTTCTGAACTGTAGTTCCAAAGTGTTCCAGGAATGACTCTAAGTGGCCTAGTTTAGAAAGCTGCCCATCTCAGAGCATACCACTGTGGCCATGTAAGAAAAAGTTATTTGTCATGTGAACCGCACGGCTGGAGTTGGGGAAGGAGCAGATCTGGGAAGAAGAGGGAGACTGCTCATCTGAGAAGTCAGAATGTTCCTTCCTCCTCCTCTCAGGATTGGCTTGCAGACTGAAGTGTAGCCTACACAGAACTGGTCAGACTGCATTGCAGGGGGTAAGCAGTGGAGGTGGGGGAAGCAGCACCATGTTTGCACAGAATATGTTGTATAACGATCTGACGCGTGAGTTAGAGAAGCGATGAGCTCATATACATGTCTTCATGATCCTGTATATGCTAGCCAGTGTCCTGGCCTCCTTACAAATCTCCATTAGCCTTCACAGAAGGCCACTGATGAGGGAGGGTAGCCTTCACTTCCCACTCAGTTTCAGATAAGGAAACTGAGGCCCAGAGATGTCAGAGAGCTCTGGAGTAGCAGAACCAAATTGGAGGCAATGGAATGGACTTTGGGTTCTATAAGCATATATTTTGACATAACTTGGACATGACTCTGTTCTGAATTTTCTTCCTTTCTCTGGAGTACTAACTGTTCTGAGCAGAATAACCATGCCACAGTGAAAGTCTATGGAAACACAGGGGGCTGACCCTTGTATAAGACCCAGGCAAATGAGTGCTCACTTACTGGGTACAGGAAGAAAGCCTCAAATAGGGCAAACTGGTGTGATTAAGGAAGAGGGAAATGAAGGCTGAAGTGTCTGATAGGGAGATATCTCTCCTACAGAGATAGTTCTTAGACCATGAGACTCGGACCTTGAGCAACAGCTGAGGCCACAGACCTAGATATTTGAATGAAAGGAAGTTGTCTTAGAAGAGGCCTCTCATGAACTTTCCATCACTGGCCTATGGTGAGGGAATCGAATGACCCTTTTAATGCTCTGTGTTTAGGGCTGGTTCTGTGACAGCAGTCAAATTCCTTTGAATCAGCTTCAAAAGTTCCATTATAAAACAGAATGCCCGAGCTCTCATTTCCCCAGGTGGTAGGCATGCCTTGGAAATAGAGAAGCTATCAGGGTAGTGATCTTGTTCCTGAGATCTGGGCATAATTTTCTGAACCCCAAAGCAAGATTTATGAATGACAAATGATTTTTTAAAATGATGTTGTGATATCTCTTTTTGAACAAATCTAGGGCAGGAACAGATAATCGCATTTACCGAAAAGAAAGAAAGAAGTCTGAGCCATCTCATCTGCATTGACATAAGGGAAACTAAGAGGGAGGAGGGGCTGGCAAGACAGGGAAGACTGATATTTTTGCCAGGTGCCACACCCCAGATGGCTGCTACAACCCCAGTGTAGCCTGTCCCTGAAGTTAAAATAATGCCGTCCAGAGAGCAGAAGGGAGATGGTCGATCAAACCTGTAAGTCTTAGAGTAGTGGTAACAGCAGAATGGGACCGAATGAAATCTAAATATTAGGCCCTCTCTAGGAGATTATCATCCACATCTGGCTGATTTCAATTTGAAAATTATGTCCCTCATTTCTCCTCTTTTATGTATCTTCTTCAATCTTATATTTTCTTATGAATGCAAATTAACTAAATCAATGGTGATGATCCATTCATACTAAAATGTGAATGACTACTCAAAGCTACTGGGTACACTCATTTGGAAAATTAAATGTATTTATCCAAAATAGTTGGAAAAAGAACTGAGATAGTTGGAAACTCTCCATTAATGGTGCAGATCTACCATAACCAAAGAGGGAAAAAACTCAATAAGGAGAGAAAAACCGATAGACATGGTATAATAAAAAACAATCAGGAATAGGAGACTAGGGCCAGATAAGGAAGGAGTGGAATTCCCAAAATGAACTGAAATGATTGGGAGCCAATTAGGGAAAGAACAGCTATAAAACAGGAAATTCAAATTACTAAAGGACTCTATTTGGCATTTACCAATCAAAATTCTTGAAAAAATATCCAATGAAAGGGACAAATAAGGGGATTAGAATTTGCTTATGGGTTTTGCAGGTGACAGAATGAAGTAGCTCAATCACTGCAGTTCCAAATTAATATAGTTGTAAAGTTCCCTTCCGAAGAGTAAATAAATCCAATGCTTCCAGGCAACTGTCTGGTCAGATTCTGTTAACACTTCTCTCTTGCTAGCAAGAAATCAACAGACTCAGCACTCTGGGACATCCTGTGAATAGTTTTCATTTGACAGGGTGTGGCACCAGTGTGAGATTCGCTGATGGGGAGTACAACTTGATGGTGAGGACATTCCTCCTTTCTCCCTTTTCATTACCTGAGAATTGTAACTTTCTTTTTGCTACAATCTGTGGGGAGCACTTGCTTTCTCTCTGCTCTCTCATGCCAGATAGCAATGACATGATTGTAGGTTATTTTACTTGGAGTGTTCCTCAACCTCTAAATACGAGCCATTCTCTGCCTCTAAATATAAGCCAACCTATGTTATGATGATCCGCAGGATTTTTTAAAAAATATAAATTTCCACAAGCCTTACAATAACACCACGTGGTGAGTACTATCATCCACATTTTTCAGATGAAAACACTGAGGCTCCAAGAGAGAGCTGCACTCATGACAAAGAAGAGGCAAAGCCAAATGCCCACTCAAGCCCACTGGACCCCAAATGCCCACTGTGTCACAGCTCTCCCATCTCCCATCCCAAAACGCTTGTTTGATGAAACTTGTTGTAAGCAGACTATTCGATATAGAGAGTAAAATTTAAAATTCTTCTTCTGTCTGACATCTGCCAATTCACTAACTCTTCTCTGTCTCCTTAAAAATGAATGATGTTCATAAATGCTCATAAGGAGACTATTAGAACTTAAACACTGTCTGTTGACATTGTCATAGTCATACTTTTAGGGCTCTGCTATGCACGTAAATCGGGCATGCTTTTATAGCCAGAAATAATTTATCGTATAATATCTGCTAGTAAATTCAAGCATATGATGATCCTAAATGTGTCTTGTCAGGAAGTAAACCATTCATCTGTAAGAAGAGCACGGTGTGTATAAATAAAGGCACCCACCTCTGCATCAAGATGAGTCTCCATGAGCAATTTCCTTTCTTTTGTGTTCTATCCCATTGCGAGTGGGAAGCCTTGTGAAGAGAAGGGTGGAAACCCTTTTGTTTTGCCTTAGTTCTCCAAGATTCACAACCCTTTTGCTGGTTGGAATACAGTTCTCCCAAAAATGAGCTTTCTGCCTGTCCAGAGATACGGGTCAAGTTTTTATTTATTTAGTTATTTAAATTTCTTTTGTTTTGTTTTTTAATTCCGTGCCCTCTGGAGTGGAGAAAGTAGGATCTCTTTGTTTACTGCTTTTTGGTCTTCTGCTTTAGGCACTTTTCCGGCCTATAGAAATCGTCTTGAATGTTAGGTTTAATCTGGAAAGAAACATCAACATTTGGCAGCAGCTTCTTTCTGGAATTCCCTCCCTTTCCTGAGACTGAGGAGTACAAAGGCGCATTACAGATTTTCTGTAGAGCGATTTTGTCTCCTTTTAAACTGTGGGAAAAACCGATTCTTAGACCTATGGATAAAAGCCTTCAGGTCCCCTAACCCCCTTCTCTCCTTGGAAATTTAAATTAAAAAAAAATTCTTCCGATCAGATCAGAACACAGGTTGGCTCATCGTTAGAGGTAAGTAAAGTAAAATAACCCGCAATCATGTCATTGTTGTCTCTCACAGGAGAGCAGAGAGAAAGCAAGTGCTCCCCAGCAGATTGTAGCAAAAAGAAAGTTACAATTCTCTGTTAAATTTAAATGGTTTTCTTTGGACAGATGTTCTCCTTTATAGGAACATTAAACTGTTTTTTTTTTTATGTCTCTGGAATATTTTGCCTGGTTCAGTAATCTGTCATGCTGGTTATTTGGGCTGGGCTGCTGGGGAATTGGAAGAATTGTGTGCACACCACTTAAAACAGCAATTGAAATGGAATACAGGCAAGAACATTCTACCGTGAGACTGGTGATCCCAAAACCCCCGCCAACTCACAGCGTGATCCTGGGGAAATCTCATCTTCTTTCCTGGTTTCATTTTCCTAATCAGGAAATTGGAGATTGGATTCATCCTCTGTCTCCAATCCTCCAGAGAGCATTTTGTCAGGTGGTGAGTCGGGAAGGAGACATGTTACAGGTAGTCATTAGCAGTGACCTTGTATTGTATGTGCATCCATTGCCTCCCTGCATGTCACTTCATCCTTGGACAGGGATTCTCTATGGTTTTTTTTTAAAGTAGGCTCCATGCCCAGCATGGAGCCCAACGCGGGGCTTGAACTCATGACCCTGAGATCAAGATCTGAGCTGAGATCAAGAGTCAGATACTTAACCGACTGAGCCACCGAGGCGCCCCTCTATGGATTTTTTTTTAACCTGTGGTATTTGGTTTGTGGCCTTTCAAGAGCCTCAACTTTGCTGCAGAACAAATGAATATGTAGATTGTTCCTTCAGCAGTGACATAGCTGGTATTTGTAGTACACTTTCACTTTATAAAGAGCTTTCACCTTTGGTGTCTCATTTAGCCTCAGATGTTCACCGTACCGTGCACTGAGGGGTGTATAGAAAAGACACCTGCACTCCTACCCAAAAGGTCTGAGTAATATCACCTGAAGAACATAAAAATTTGAGCAGGTGATCATAAGTATGCAGGCAGGCAGACATCATCCATCCATCCATCCATCCATCCATCCATCCACCCACCCATCTGTCCTTTGTTCCTTGACGTAGGGAACCCACTTCCTAACATGAGGCAACACAGGGCATTTGACCTCATATATCTTTTTCTTCTTCTTTTAATTTTTTTTGCTTAAAATTTGACATTTAATAAAATGTATTCTTTTTGGTGGATGGTCTATGAGTTTTGGCAAGTGCATGGAGTCCTTGTAACCACCACCACCATCAAGATAGAGAGCCACTCCATCACCCTACCCTCCTCCAAAAAATGCTCTCCAGCTATTTCTCCGTAGTCAAACCCTTCACTCTTGGCAACCACTGGTGTGTTCTCTTTCCCACAGTTTTTTGCCTTTTCCAGAATGTCATATGAGTGGAATCATACAGTGTGTGTTTGAGTCTGGCTTTTTTCACTTAGGAGAAGGCATTTGAGATTCACTTGTGCTGTTGCATGGATCAGAAGTCTGCTCTCTTTTATAGCTGAGTAGTTGTTCGTTGTATGAATGTGTCACTGTTTTATTTTGCTTTTAGTTCATTCCCTAGTTGAGGGATATTTGGGTTGTTTCCAGGCTTTGGCCGTTATGAATAAAGCTGTTTCAACCATTCACATACGGGTTTATTGTGTGAACACAGATTTTCATTACCTTTAGATAAATATGGTAAGTGTATGTTTAACTTGAAAAGACAATGCCAAAGAGTTTTCCAAATTGGCTGTCCTATGCTGCATTCTCACGAGCAACGTATAAGAATTCCAGTTACTGGGCGCCTGGGTGGCTCAGTTGGTTAAGCGACTGCCTTCGGCTCAGGTCATGATCCTGGAGTCCCAGGATCGAGTCCCGCATCGGGCTCCCTGCTCAGCAGGGAGTCTGCTTCTCCCTCTGACCCTCTCCCCTCTCGTGCTCTCTGTCTCTCATTCTCTCTCTCTCTCAAATAAATAAATAAAATCTTTAAAAAAAAAAATTCCAGTTACTTTGAGTTTTCACCAGCACTTGGTATTGTCAATTTTTTGGTGGTGTGTGTGTGTGTGTGTGTGTGTGTGTGTGTGTGTAGTCATGCTAATAGGTATGCAGTATTGATTATAGTTTCGATTTGCATTTCTGTAGTGACTAATGATGGTGAGCATCTATCTCTTCATGGTGCTTATTTGTCATCTGTACATCTAATTTGGTGAAGTGATTGTTTAAATTGTTTACCATTTAGGGGCATCTGGGTGGCTCATTCGTTAAGCATCTGCCTGCGGCTCAGGTCATGATCCCAGGGTCCTGGGATCGAGCCCCGCATCGGGCTCCCTGCTCGGCGGGAAGCCTGCTTCTCACTCTCCCACTCCCTCTGCTTGTGTTCCCTCTCTTGCTGTCTCTCTCTCTCTGTCAAATAAATAAATAAAATCTTAAAAAAAATAAATTGTTTACCATTTAGAAAATAAGGCTGTTTATTTTCTATTTCTGCATTTCAAGAGTTCTTTACATACTCAGGAGACAAGTCCTTTGTCAGATATATGATTTACAAATATTTTCCCCATTCTATGGCTGATCTTTTCAGGTACTCTCTTATATCATTACCTCTGCAGAGCAAAATTTTGACAAAGTCTAATTTTTCTATTTTTAACAATGGATTGTGCTTTTGATGCAGTATCTAAGAACTATTTCCCTAATGCAACTTCACAAAGATTTCTCTAATTTTTTTTTCTGAAGCTTTAAGAGCTCCATCTTCCACATTTTGACTGATGATCCATTTTGAGTTAATTTGTGTATAAGGTGTGAGTATAGGTCCAGGTTCATATATATATATATATATATATATATATTTTTTTTTTTTTTGCATATGAGCGTCTAGTTGTTCCAGTACCACCTGTTGAAAACATCATCCAGGTGGGCCCAATGTAATTGCAAGTGTCCTTATAAGAGGGACATAGGAAGGTCAGAGTCAGAGAAGGAGATGAAATGACAGAAGGAGGTTGGAGTGATGTCATTGCTGGAAGGGGCCATGAGCCAAGGAATGCAGGTGGCCTCTAGAAGCTGGAAGAGGTAAGGGACTGATTCTCCCTGAGAGCTGTCAAGAAAAACATGGCCCTGCTGGTAGCTTGATTTTAGTCCTTTGGACCCCTCTTCAGACTCCTGACTGCCCGAACCACAAGATAATAAATCTGTGTTGTTTTAAGCCACTAAGTTTGTGGTAATTTTTTACAGCAGCAAAAGAAAAAAAATAGAGAAAGCTCCACTGAATTGCCCTTGCACTTCTGTCAAAATCAATTGGCTATATTTACATGGAACTATTTCTAGACTCTATTCTGTTTCGTTTTTCTATGTGTCTATGCTTTTGCCAATACCACACTGATATATATTTTTTAAGCTGTCCTGAATTCTCTTATTTTCCCTGCTTTGTATTCCCTATCTTCAGGATATGAAAAGCTGGTCAGTGGTCGTGGGAAAGAAACCAAGAGATACAAATCACAGAATGACCCATTTCACGGTAGCCATCCGTATTAGTTCTCTAGTGCTGAATAACAAATCATCCCCTACCTAGTGGCCTAAAACAACACACATTTATTGGGATGCCTAAGTGGCTCAGTCGGTTAAGCATCTGCCTTCAGCTCAGGTGATGATCCCAGGGTCCTGGGATTGAGTCCAGGCATCGGGCTCCCTGCTCAGCAGAGAGACTGCTTCTCGCTCTGCCTGCCACTCCCCCTGCTTGTGCTCTCTCTTTCTCTCTCTCGCTCTCAAGTAAATTAAAAAAAAAAATCTTAGAAAAAAAACCCACCACACATTTATTACCTCACAGTTTCGGAGAGGCAGGGATCTGGAAGCCGCTTGCCTCGGTGCTTCCGGTGCAGGGTCTGTCATGGAGTTGGAGTGGAGCTGTCTGTCAGGGCTGCGGTCATTCCCCAGCTTGACCCAGTGATGATCTACTTTCAAACTCACTCATGAGGCCATTAGCTGACCTCAGAAATTCTCCTTCCAAGGTGACTCACATAGTGGCTGGCATGTCTTAATTCCTCCTATGTGGGCTTATCCCTAGGTTGCCTGAGTGTCCCTCTGTCGTGGTAGGTGTTTCCTTTAGAATGTGTGAAGAAAGGGGAGGGGGGGCTCACCTAAGACAGAAACCACTATCTTTTTCTAACCTGACCTTGGGTGTGATATCTCGTCAGTTCGGCCATATTCTGCTCATTAGAAGTGGGCCACCAAGTCCATTCTATACTCAAGGGGAGGGGAATTTAGCTCCAGCTCTTGAGGGGAGACATATCACAGAAGGTGTAGACATATCTCTGAAAGCACTACAGCCCACCCTCAGGCCACAAATTATTTATATTCCTCTCATACACAAAACACACTCATCCAGTCCTCAAGGGTCTCATTCCATCCTTGTACCAGCCAGAAGTCCAGAATCTTGTCATCTGAGTGTGGCCCACGAAGAAGGCTCCTCAAGGTCAGCTCCTTGAATGTAGTTGTTGGGACCCCTGAAATGGAAGAAACAGGTCATCTGCTCCCCCTCCCCCAACACACAGTGGTGAAACAGACATAGGGTAATTGCTCTAAATATTCCTGTTCAAAAAGGGAGCCAACAGAAGGCATGAAGGAATGAGTGGGCAATTCTAAAATCCCGTTGGGCAAAATTGCAGTCCAGTTGCAAGTTCCTTGACTGTGTCTCAAGGCCTGGGAATAATTCTCTGTGGTTCCTGACTCCCCTTTCTGAACCCTTGGCCCTCCCTTGTCAACCTTCTCTTTTCACAAAAGCTAACATTGTTTGCTCCATTTTCCTAACCCAAGTTTATAAAAATTTCTCCTACATTTCCTCCAAAAATCTAATAGTTTTACATCTTTCATTTTAGATTTTTTTTTTTTTTAAGATTTTATTTTAAGTAACCACTACACTCAACATGGGACTCAAACTCACAACCCAAGATCAAGAGTGGCACGCTCCAGCAACTGAGCTAGCCAGGCACCCCTCACGTTTTAGTTTTTGATCCATTTTGATATAAAGTGTGAGGTATAGGTCTTTTAGTTTTTGGCACATAAATGTCCAGTTGTTCTAGCACTATTTGTTTGTCAACTTGTTTTTAGAAATTATTTATTTTTCATTAACCTTCTATCTATTTTTCTGTTTAAGAGCTTAAATGAGTTCCTGCTCCAAGGAAATTTAGGACATCAAGGACTCCTCACATTGGGAAAGTTCCCCTTTAAGTTACCGCAGGGACCCAAAACACTGCCATATGGACCCCTCCCTGCGTGGTGCAGAGACAGCACTATTTGCTGAAATGTGGCAGAAATAACTCTGATGCCGGTTTCCAGACGAGGCTTCAAGAAGCTTTGCGTGCTTCCTATCTCTGGAAGCCTCAGTGCCATGAGAACAAGCCCAGCCTAGGCTGCCGGAGCAGAAGAGACCCTGCGGAGGAGAGAGAGAGAGAGCACAGTTGTCCCAGCCAAGGCCAACCTGGACCATCCAACCAATGCTCAAACACGTGGGAAGACCCACTCAGGATCGGCACGGTAAAAGTTGACTCAGACTTTTTGGGAGTAATTTTGTAATATATGAGCCATATTTATAACATATATATGTGGTTTGACCCAGTCATTACAATTCCAGTCTCTTTTTCTAAGGAAATCGTTTAATGGAAAAAGTTATGTAAGTGGCATTTTTTATAATAGCAAAAGTTTGAAACACCCTAGCGTTCATCAATAGTGAAATGATTAAAATGGGGGGGGTTTACACATACACAATACTCTGTTACAAATGATGATATAGGGGCGTGTGGCTGGCTTGGTC
>NC_138369.1:61278381-61297542 GCF_054177405.1 Leptonychotes weddellii
TATATATAATATATATATACCACATTTTCTTTATCCATTCATCTGTCGATGAACACCTGGGCTCTTTCCATAATTTGGCTATTGTGGACATTGCTGCTATAAACATTGGGGTGTGAGTGCCCCTTCAGATCATTACGTTTGTATCTTTGGGGTAAATCCCTAGTAGAGCAATTGCTGGGTTGTAGAGTAGCTCTATTTTCAACTTTTTGAGGAACCTCCATACTGTTTTCTAGAGTGGCTGCACCAGCTTGCATTCCCACCAACAGCGTAGGAGGGTTCCCCTTTCTCTGCATCCCTGCCAACATCTGTCATTTCCTGACTTGTTAATTTTAGCCATTCTGACTGGTATGAGGTGGTATCTCATTGTGGTTTTGCTTTGTATTTCCCTGACGCCAAGTGATGTTGAGCACTTTTTCATGTGTCTTTTGGCCATCTGGATGTCTTCTTTAGAGAAATGTCTGTTCATGACTTCTGCTCATTTCTTGATTAGATTATTTGTTCTTTGGGTGTTGAGTTTGATAAGTTCTTTATAGATTTTGGATACTAGCCCTTTATCTGATATGTCATTTGCAGATATCATCTCCCATTCTGTCGGTTGTCTTTTGGTTTGTTCGACTGTTTCCTTTGCTGTGCAAAAGCTTTTTATCTTGAGGAAGTCCCAATAGTTCATTTTTGCCTTTGTTTCCCTTGCCTTTGGAGATGTGTCTAGCAAGAAGTTGCTGTGGCCTGTGTTCTCCTCAAGGATTTTGATGGACTCCTGTCTCACATTTAGGCCTTTCATGTGAGTCTATTTTTGTGCATGGTGTAAGGAAATGATCCAGTTTCATTCTTCTGCATGTGGCTGTCCAATTTTCCCAACACCACTTGTTGAAGAGACCTGTCTTTTTTCCACTGGACATTCTTTCCTGCTTTGTCAAAGATTAGTTGACCATAGAGTTGAAGGTCCATTTCTGGGCTCTCTATTCTGTTCCATTGATCTATGGGTCTGTTTTTGTGTCAGTACCATACTGTCTTGATGATTACAGCTTTGTAATACAGCTGCTCGAAGTCCAGGATTGTGATACCATCAGTTTTGGATTTCTTTTTCAACATTCCTTTTGGCTATTTTGGGTTTTTTCTGGTTCCATACAAATTTTAGGATTATTTGTTCCAGCTCTGTGAAAAAAGTTGATGGTATTTTGATAGAGATTGCATTGAATGCATACATTGCTCTAGATAGCATAGACATTTAAACAATATTTGTTCTTCCAATCCATGAGCATGGAATGTTTTTCCATTTCTTGGTGTCTTCCTCAATTTCCTTCATAAGTGTTCTATAGTTTTCAGAGTACAGATCTTTTACTTCTTTGGTTAGCTTTATTCCTAGGTATCTTGTGGGTTTTGGTGCAATTGTAAATGGGATCGACTCCTTAACTTCTCTTTCTTCATGACCTGAACCAAAATCCAGAGTCGGCTGCTTAACCGACTGAGCCGCTCAGGTGCCACAGTTGCTGTTTTTATTAAAAACATTTGGAACAGTGCCTTCCTGCCACATAGTAAGTGCTCAATGAATATCAGCTATTGTTTTTATTATCTGGGATGGAGAACACATCAGACCAACTGTTTCTTTTTTTTTCCTTCTTTTTTTTAAAGATTTATTTATTTATTTTACAGAGGGAGAACGTGCATGCGAGTTGGGGGAGGGGTAGAGGGAGAGAATCTTCAAGCAGACTGCTGAGCTCAGAGTCCAACACCACGGGGCTTGATCTCACGACCCATGAGATCATGACCTGAGCCGAAACCAAGAGTCAGACGCTTAACCATCTTTTGTTCTCAAAATTGTTTTTCTAACATAAAGGCTTTCCTCTCCAAAGAGAATTTTGCAAGTATCTTTTGCAAGTATCTTGCTACACTAGGGTGGGTCAGGAAAGCTTTCTGTAAGAAGTGACTTTTAATACAAAACTCCATGGGTAGAAGCCCAAACCATGCAAGGAGAGCAGGGAAGAGGGCTGCTGGGAGGGGAGGACATCTGCCTCATCTCTCTCATGGTACCACCTTCTTCTTCCAGTATGTCTGCTCCACTTACTTCTTGCTACCGACTTCCCTCCTTGGCCATTTCTGATCCCACACAATTGATTTGCTCTTGGCCCATCCTGCCTGCTATGGTCTGAATGTTTGTTTCTCCCAACTTCATACGTTGAAATCCTTAGGCCCCGTGTGATGGTGGGGCCGTTGGGAGGACCCCAGGCCCAGAAGGCGGAGCCCTCATGAATGGGCTTGTGCTCTTACAAAGGAGACCCCACTGAGTTCCCTAGCCCCTTCCTCCATGTGAAGATATAATAAATCTGGGGCCCTGCAGACTTCTCACAGGGATCTGACCATGCTGGCACCCTGATCTCGGACTTCCAGCCTCCAGAACTGTGAGAAATAAATTTGTTGTTAATAAGCCACCCGGCCATGGTATTTTGTTATAGCAGCCCCGAACGGTCTAACACACTAGCCTTGACTATTCCTTTCAGTGTAGTCCCTCCTCCCTTCAACTGGACAATCTCAAGAGTCTCAGATTTTTGGTCTAAGGTGAGAAATTGCTGCACTATCTCATCCAGTCACAGATCAGCTGGGTAGGATGGAGTAATGGTGATAATGGAGGTTGGATGATATGAAATAAAATGATGGCACTTCTCCCCTTTCAACAGGAATTTAGGATTGACAGTCTCCCATAAAAAGGGGTGTTATTCTGGCACATCATGACTGATATTTATAGTTCAGTATGTGCCCACCTTCTCAGTGTTCATATCAGTGAAGAACTTCATGGACACTCACATAGTGGTCCATGTATCAGGTGGCTTAGACAAAGTATGCTGTGGTAAAAATGCTTCCTAAAATCTCAGTGTTGGGCGACTGGATTGAGCATCTGACTCTTGATTTCAGCACAGGTCATGATCTCAGGGTTGTGAGATTGAGCCCCTTGGGCTCCACACTCAACTTGGGAGTCTACCTGAGATTCTCTCTCTCCCTCTGCCCCTCCCCTTGTTCGAGTGCACATGCTCTCTCTCTCTTTAAAATAAATTTAAAAAATCTTAAAAAAAAAAATCTCGGGGCACCTGGCTCAGTCAGTTAAGCGTCTGCCTTCGGCTCAGGTCATGGTCTTGGGGTCCTGGGATCAAGCCCTGCATCGGACTCCCTGCTCAGCGGGGAGTCTGCTCCTCCCTCTCCCTCTGCTCCCTCTCTCCCCCACCCCCTACTTGTGCTTTCTGCTCTCTCTTGTGCTCTCTCTCAAATAAATAAAGTCTTCAAAAAAATAAAATCTCTGTGATTTATAACAAACACTTTGTGCACGTGACATGGCCAATGCTAATTGGTTTTGGCTCTGCTGAATTCTACACATCTTCTCACTCCAGGACCCAGACTGAAGGGGATCCTTTATCTGGGACATGCTGATCGCCTGGTAGAAGGAAAAGAGAACGATGGTTGAACTATATGATGCCTCTTAAAGCTTATGCTTGGAAGTGGTATATTTTACATCTGTTTATATTCCACTGGCCAAAGCAGCTCCACAGCCAAGCCTGGTCAATGAGGGAGGATACTCCCATAAGGAGAGGCGGTAAATATTTTGAACAAATAAAGTCTCACATAGTCCATCACAGCCAGTAGTACCATTTGGTCCCATTTGGCAGGTAAGAAAATGAAGGCTAAAAGTGGTAACTCCATGGAGGTCATAGATTCCAACTCAGCTTGGTCTGGCTTCAGAGTCAGTCTTTTCTACCATGGAATCTCTTCTTTGGGGGATCTTTTCTCTTTTTACACTGTATAGGCAACTGGAATTGTAATTTATTCAGAGCGTAACCACTTCTAATCAGCCCCAGGAGCTCTCCATGAAAATTTCTAGAGGTAAACCACCTTTGAAAGCTTTGGGAAGGATATGAAGCTTCTATAGAAAGGGGTGGGGCTTGGGGAATTGCCCCCATGAGAGCTGACTCTATTCCATTTAGTAATTTTTTTTTAACTGTTGAATTATTTATCTGCTTTACGGGTTTGTGGATCCTTCGGGCAGGGATTACCTATCAATCTATCACCCTTTGTGTGTGTGTGTGTGTGTGTGTGTGGTGTCTGAGCTCCTCAAAGCTATTTTTCTAGATAATTTTAGAAACTTCCAGATTGCACTGGATATTCATACTCACAAAAATTATTAGTGGGGTGGAGAGAGTGCAACTCATCTACCTTTACCAAAGAGCAACAATTTTAGATTTAGAGACCTAGTTGCAGCAGCTCAGTGTATCTTGGGGTGGGGGTGCACTGAAGAAGTTAACAGCCAGCAGAGAATACATACTTCACTATGATTGTAAATCTCTGTTGATTTCCTTTGCCTTTAGTGCACTCTACCCGTTTTAGGGTCCCTGGTTCCCAAGGGCTTGGCGCTGTATGGAACACCGCTCGCTAGGTTTGACTTGCCAGATTTGCGCGTCCATCAGTGTGGGGATTAGGCTGAGGCGAGTGAGGCGCCCAGAGCACTCAATGTAAGGAGGCACTGCCAGGAACCTGGGTTCTCTTGCCCTACTTCAGTCCGGGCCCTGGTGTCCACGATGCATTTACCACAACTCCGCAGCGTGAAAATGCCCGGGCGAGCTTACCTGTGAGAAGCACCTGCCCTCCCGCCCCTACCCGACATGCAGGAGAACCTGGACGACGTCGCCGCCCTGTTACTTTGCTCGGCCCGTGAGGCTCATTTCCAGGTTACCGTGTATGTGTGTCTGGCCCCGGCGTGGTGCGGCAGGCAGAGGGAGGGACGGTGCGCGTGTGCCCGTGCCAGGCGGGGCGGGTCCATATCCGGGTGGGCCGGGTGGGTGGGGCCGCCCCTCCCTCCAGGTCCCGAGGTGGGTGGGGGGTGGGGGTGGGGATGGGGGGTGGGGAGGAGCGCGCGGAGATTCCCTTTCGCCCCTCCGGCTCCGAGAGGGGGCGGCAGAAGGGACGCGAGGGTGACAGGGCGTGCCCACCCTGCGGCTGGGCGCCCGGCAGCGCCCCCCGCCCCGGGGCCTGAGCGGCCGCTGGGACTCGAAACAAGAGGAAGAGGAACCCGAGGAGGGCTCGCCGAACCGGCCGCCCGCTCTCCGAACTTGCCGAGGAAACTAGTGCGGAGGGAGGGGCCGGGGCCGGGGCCGCGGCAGGAGGAGGGGCGGCCGCAGCTGCATCCAGCCCCGTTGGCTTCCTTCCCAGCTCTCCTTCGCCTCCTCCTCTTCCTCCTGTATGAGTCAGGCATTTCCCGGGGATTTGGAGCAGCCACGCGCGGCCCGGGCGCCGGGAGCTGTAGCAGCCGCCGCCGCCGCGCCAGCAGCCCCAGCGCCGGAGCCGCCACCGCGGCGGGCCCCCGCGTTCCCGGCGCGCACGGACCATGGAGAGGGCGGCCCAAGGCGCAGACGGCGGCGGGGGCAGCAACAGCAGCAGCCGCAGCAGCAGCCGCGCCACCTCGGCGGGCTCGTCGCCCTCCTGCTCCCTGGCCGGCCGGGGGGTCTCCAGCCGGTCGGCGGTAGCGGGGCTCGGCGGCGGGGGCAGCCGCAGCAGCCCGGGCTCGGTGGCCGCTAGTCCGTCCGGAGGAGGCGGCCGCAGGAGGGAGCCGGCGCCCGAGGGCGTGCTCAGCAAATACACCAACCTCCTCCAGGGCTGGCAGAACAGGTAACGCGCCCGCCGCCCGCGCCCCCGCGCGCCCCTCCCCGCGCGCCGCTGTCCGTGTGTGTGTGCGTGCGTGCGCGACGGGGCCACCGGCCGAGCGGGTGCTGCCTTCGCCGGGGGCCCTCCCTGCGTCCCGGCGCCTCTCCAGGTGCGGTGCCCGGGATGGGGCGCGCCGTGACCCCACCCCAGGACCGCACCGCAGTGGCGGGGAGGGGGGCGAGGGCCCCGGCTTTCTTATGTACGGGCACCTGCAGGGACTGGAGTGGCGGGAGGAGCGCGCTGGTCCCAGGGCCCTGCCTGCTCGCGGCTTCCGGCACTCCTGAAGAATGGCTGAGGAAGGGAGGCAGAGGGGGCGTGCTCTGTGCCTGGACGAAAAAGCTTTAATACAGCTGGTCCCATCAGAACAATTCTCCCCGTAATATAGTTCCTTTACAACTTCAGTGTTTAAAAACACCACCACCACCACCAGAAACCTACCACTCCTCGGCGCCTTCCGGAGCGCGTGCTACCTCCCGCCCCGTTGGTGGCTTGAGACCTCCAATCTCTGCAACAGAAGTTTAGTTTTTTTCTTTTTTAAAAACAACCTCTCCCCTTTGGAAATGGACAGTTTGCTATTTAAAGTGGTGTTATTTTTTCCCCCTTGAGGTGCCTCTTTGAAGTTCTTTGTTCACTCACTCTATCCTCACAGTTGGGGAACCTAGTTAATGGCCACGTGGAAGGACGGGGATGTCAAGGGAAGGGGCTCCCAGCACATTTGTATTGGGGGTAATATGTGGGACACAATAGAGATTATAGTGAGGAAGACTTGGATGGAGCGGTTGTGGTACTGCTATTTACAGGTTTTTTGTTTGTTTGTTTGTTTTTACTTTGTTTTTCAAAAACAAGTCAGAGGGAGATACAAATGTCCACACAAGAGGAATGGGGGCTTTTTGGAGAACTTGTTGATGAGATCTTTTGTCCTGCCCTTAATAGCCCTTGGGTCTTAGGACTTGGGGTTCTTAAGGATGCTTGTGAAGTTTGAGTCATACCCTGGGAGCTCTTACTTCTCTCTGCTGGTTACCCTAGATTCCTTGGTGCTCTCTCCGGGCAGGTGGATTGGAAATGTTCAGATTGCTTCCAGCAGAAACTTTGATCAGGCAGTTATTTCACACGAAACTCAACTAGGAGGAAGATGACTTCCTAAGTATGGAAACTGAGTTGTTTCTATATAGATATTATAGACAGAACTTTCTGAGTCATCTGGGTTTTCTCGGAGATCTGCTACCATGTCAGTGGAAGTTGCACTATAACTTTTGAATCCTTTTATTTCTCAAAATAGCCCTGGTGTCTACCGTTGCCTCTCCCTTTTCCCCTTCAATTTTTGAAAGCTGAAAAAGAACAGGTAGAGTGTGTAGGATGAGGGAGAGATGAGATGACTAAATCTGATCTCAGTTCTTGATAATTGTGCCTTGTTGGTGACAGCATCTGGTTTGTGTGTTGGGCAGTCACTTTTAATGCTCTCTCTCTCTTTTTTTTTATAAGTAGTATGAGGCCAACAGAGATTTTACCCTGGATTACAGTTGTTTCACTTGGGGACAGTATTTTACCTGCAGTGCATATTAAAGGATTTGCTCTTTGCAGTGGATTTAGGAGGAATTGGAGTCACTCGTGCTTTTGTATAATTTTAAATCCACTGGGGTATTTAGGTTATGCCAGATTGAGAAGAGGCAAAATTGATAATAATAATGATAATAGTAATAATAATATCTATGTGATTGCAGGCTACATGGGTGAAATGCACTGCACACACTGGCGAGGTCTTATCTTGGTTGAGTTTATTTACTGTGATTTATAGCCACCAGTGTTTATTCTTAACCACAGTAGACTCACTGTTTCCTCAACCACTGACTCCAAAAGCATTGTCTCTTTCTAATGGTTAATGTCTCAGTGTCTAGGTCTCTGTTCCCCACATCCACGTTCTCTGAACTGTGGCTGAGGGTCCATTAGGGGTCTGGAGAGGATTTATGATGATTCAGTGACTGCACATTTTTCCCTTCTCAAGGGGAGGTCTGGAACAGTGAAAAGGAAATGAGAAGAAGAGAAAGACAATATATTCACTTGTTCATGAGTTTGTTTATTCAGAGACTATTTATTGAGGACCTACTATGTGCCAGGCACTGTTCTCAGAGCTGGAGCTACTCCAGTGTGCAAAAGGCAAAGGCATCTTCACATGAAGTAGCTGAGGAGATGCAGAATTAAAAAGTAGAAGGAGGGGCCCCCGGGTGGCTCAGTCGTTGAGCGTCTGCCTTTGGCTCAGGTCATGATCCCAGGGTCCTGGGATCGAGCCCCGCGTCGGGCTCCCTGCTTGGCAGGGGGAAAAAAAAAAAAAAGTAGAGGGAGTCCAGAGCTCCCTAGTCTAGGGGAATGCCTTGGTACAAATAGTGGGGTGAGCTGATGCAAATTACCTTCACTTTTGGACCTCATGGCATATTCTTTTGGCAGTACTTTTGAAGTTGCCTGCACTTAATGACAAATCTCCAGCCACAAAGTTCTTAGCATGCATTTCCAGGCTGCCATGCTGTTGATCGTACCCTTCACCGGCTCCCAGGATGTGGTACCTATCACCCGATAGCAGTTTTTACTCTAGTGTCCTCTTGCATAACCTCAAGTTGCTGTATAGCATATATTCTAACGCTCAGCATCATGTTCTGCTGCAATTCACTTGTAGCACACTCGGCCCTGTCACCACACCCTGGGGAAGGCAGTTTGGGCCAGAACAGAAACGAGGTGACATAAAGAGAGGCTACAGGAGAGAAGGCTGCACATTGTGGGACACACTCAAGTCAGGAGAGTACATCCAGAGCACTTGGCTCACACTCATTGGCTGAGGGAATGTGAAATAATCAGAGCATGGTGAAAAATGTACATTAAGGAGACTCTGTAATTCATCATTACAGCTAAGGAAAAATATTTCAGGTATAATAGTAAGGTATAGTTCTATAGATGGTGTTAAAGAGTGAATGCATCTAAACAAATGGGCAAAACAACCTCAGAAGTGGCAGGTGCTATGAAAGATTAAAAAAAATACAGTTGGCCCTTGAACAACTAGGGGGTTAAGGGTACCGACCCCTATACAGTCAAATATCCTCATATAACTTTCGACTTCCCCAGAACATAACTACTAATAGCCTACTGTCAACCAAAAGCCTTACCAATAACATAAACAGCTGATGAACACATGTTTTGTCTGTTACGTGTCTTATATAGTATAATAAAGTAATCTAGAGAAAAGAAAATGTTATTAAGAAAATCATAAGGGAGAGAAAATACACTTCAGTACTGCTGTATTTATGTAAGAAAAAAATCTGTGTATACATGGACCTGCACAGTTCTAACCCTTGTTGTTCAAGGGTCAACTGTATTAAAAAAATGATGAGAAATAAGTATTTGTGGAAATAATTTTGTGTGACTCTAGTGTCTTTACTGCTATTCACATTTTAATCTAGAACACTATCTGTTCACTCACCTTTTGGTTTTCATATGGAGTGAACCAGGGGGAGAGAGAGCCCCAAGAACTAGGAGAGGCAGGCCAGTGCCAGGTCACATGGTGCCTTGTAGGCCAGGGGAAGAATTAAGGCTGTGTTCTGGTGGTCCAAAAGGATTTTAGGCAGAGAAGTGACGTGGTCTGATTTGTGCTTTAATAAGTTCACTCTGGGGGTACCTGGGTGGCTCCAGTTGGTTGAGCATCTGCCTTCGGCTCAGGTCATGATCCCAGGGTCCTGGGATTGAGCCCTGCATTGGGCTCCCCACTTGGCAGGGACCCTGCTTCTTCCTATCCCTCTGCCTGCAGCTCTCCCTGCTTGTGCTTGCTCGCTCTCTGTCAAATAAATGAATAAAATCTTTAAAAAAAAAAAAAAAGCTCACTCTGGGTACTATGTGGAGACGAGATTTTCAAAGGATCAGTCAGATAGAAAAGCAGAGAGACCACTGAGGAGCTCCTCATGGGGGTCCAGGCAAGAGATGCTGGCGGCTTGCAGCTGGGAGACAGGGAAAGTGGAGAAAAGGTACAGATTTGGGGTGGGGAGGCTAGAAATTACTGATGGGTTGGATGAGGAGGTGCGAGAAAGAGAGGGCCAAGGAGAACTTTTGAGTTTGCAGCCCTGAGAGACTTGGGATGTTGAGGTGTCCTTTATAGAGATGAGGGTCACAGGCAGGAACATGTTTGTGGGGAGGATGGGGGACAACCAGGAGTTCCCTTTGGGCTGTGTTCAGTTTGAGATGTCTATACTTAGTAGAAATTGGCCATATGAACTCTAATTTGCTCTAAGGCTAATTTTTTTTTTTTTTAAGATTTTATTTACTTATTTGACAGAGAGAGAGACAGCGAGAGAGGGAACACAAGCAGGGGGAGTGTGAGAGGGAGAAGCAAGCTCCCTGCTGAGCAGGGAGCCCGATGCGGGACTCGATCCCAGGACCCTGGGATCACAACCTGAGCCGAAGGCAGATGCTTAATGACTGAGCCACCCAGGCCCCCCACCACCCCAAGGCTAATTTTAATCTCAAACCCAAATAGAACTATTTTGGGTTTGCTCATAACATCAAGTGTTTGAGAAAATAATTTCTAATTGGATCTAGGAAGTTATATTTAAATATTTGAGGGTCTTCATTGCCATTCAGTTTTTATTATCTAGAGAAAAGAAGACATTGCAAATATGAAACCCACGTCCAACGTGTGTGTGTGTGTGTGTGTGTATGTATGTGATTGGTGGGGTTGTAAGAACTCAGTAAAGTATTAAAAGGCAAGGGGCGCCCTGGGTGACTCAGTCGGTTAAGCATCTGACTCTTGATTTCGGCTCAGGTCATGATCTCAGGGTCGTGAGATCGAACCCCACATTAGCTCCATGCTCAGCAGGTGTCAGCTTGAGATTCTCTCTCTCCACTGAACCCTGCTTACGTGTGCACCCTCTCTCTCTAAAATACATAAATAAATCTTTAAAAAATATTAAAAGGCAAATCTTGAATAAGTGTGGTAAGTATCAGCAAAAGAACACCTCAGGCCAGCAGTGGACATTTATTTAGAATGTAAGGGGAGTGTGGACTCGGGGGCCAAACTCCGACATCAGTATTTAGCATATGTGTTACCTTGGGCCAGTTCCTTAATTGCTCTGGGCTTCCGTTTTCTCATCTGTTAAATGGAGAAAAGATGGTACCCTTCTCATTAGTTCAATGTGAAGATTACATGAGGATACTGGTCTATAAGTGGCTGAGAACAGTGCATAGCAAGATCTGGAGAACTAGAGGCTATTATTGGATCTTCAGTTTGTCCCTCTTAAGTGGATCCTTTCTGGTCCATAAAGTTCTTGGTTTATTTTCTGAATGCTGTGGTTACACTGAGACTCCATTAACATAATTATCCCAGAGTTCTTTGGCGAGGATATGAGGATTTGGTTTTGAAGGGATCATTTTAAAACTTGGAACCCAGCAAACATTTGCGTCAACATGGCAAGTGACTTACTCCCTTCCTCCAGCCTCAGATCCTTATGTCCCTTCCCTGCTCTATTTTTCTCCATAACCACCACCATCTGACACGCTCCGTACTTTACTCTGGTCCCTGCACGAGATGTAAGCTCCCTGAGGACAGAGAATAATTTGTCTGCCTTATTCACCACTGTATCCCCAGTGTCTAGAACAGAGTCTGGCGTATAATAAGGGTTCAGTAGATACCATCGAATAACTGAGAGACTGAATGAATGACAGAGAAGAAGTTAAACTAGGGTTTACTTGTGTTTTGGCCGGTGTTGGCTACTATTATTGTGATTCTTGGTTCTCTGCCTGCTTTTATAGCCTGTCCCTGAGTTCATAGGTCTATCATTTGCCCTGCTCTCAGCAAACATCAGTCTTTGTCTTCCGGGTCAGCAAGTCTGACTCATCTTGTGACATGCCCACCCTGACTTAGGGCCCACCACTGCCCACCTAATGTGGGCCTTTAGTGGCCAGATATCCAGGACCTGCTTTTGACCTGATCTGCATTAATGACATGCTTGAGAATGCAGTGTTTAGCCTCTGGTCATGATTTTCCAGGGTTCTGGGGCTACTTGGCTCATTTAGAAAAGTTGGAGGGGGTACGTATATTAACTTTTAAAACCACACTGAATTAAAATGAATGCTTTCTGAGTACTCCGCAAATTTTAGAGGCAGTTGGTGATACCAGGGTTGAAAAATCACGGCTCTGGGTTTTATGTTCTTGCCCATGTGTACTTAGAAAGTATTCACACATCTTACTGGTCTGGCTTGCCAGATTGTTATGGGCCTGCATACTCAAATCCTTTAGGGACACTGGATTACTTCACGGACAGTGATAATAAAGGGGTGGTTGCCTAGGTTACAAAACAGCATATAATGTGATTTATTCACTTATGGTTCAAAATATTTATTGAGCACCTGCCTGAGTTAACCACTCCCTACGGGATGTGCTCTTCCCCTCCCTTTTTAAAATGGATGCGTATTTGAGGAGATTTACGCCAAATGGTTACCATGGTTTTCCTTTGTTGGCGGGATGGTGGGTGGTATTATTTCTCCTCTTTTCTTTTTTCCATTATTTCTTTTTCCTGAGGTGAACTTACATCCATTCTGCAGTCTGAAAATTATAGAGGAAAAAAAAAGCTTTTCACGTATCTCTGAATAGTTTTTGAGAGTAAATTTGAAGTCTAACATACATTCAGAAGAGTACACAACTCATAAGTGTACCTAGTTCAATGGATTTTCATAAATGGAACATACCCAGATCAAGAACCAGCAGCCGGCCCCTTCCCCCATCCCTCATGGTCATTTTCCCCGTAGGGCCTCCACTGTTGGCTTCCAGCACCTTGCATGAGCTAGGCCTCTTTTTGAATTTCATATTGTACGTGTGATCTTTTGTGCCAGGCATCTTGCTCTTAACATTACGTTTGTGAGCCCCATCCATGTCGCTGTGTATAATTGTAGTCTGTGTCCACTGCTGTTTGGAATTCTACTGGGTGGATATACTAAACACACTGACACTTACCACAGATTGATGTTTGAGCTCTTCCCAGGTTTTCCTTGCGAATAGTGCTGGCATGGTTTTAGAGAATGTATATACGCATTTCAATGGGTGTATACCTAGGAGTGAGATCTTGGGTGACAGTGTTGGCAAATGTCCAGCTTATTAGAGGCCGCCAGAGAGTTTTACAAAGTGGTTGTGTCTGTTAATAACTCCCACCAGAAGTGCATGAGGGTTCTAGGGGCTCCACATCCTCATCTACACTCGATAGTGTCTATTCTTGTTTTAGCCAGTCTGATGGGTATATGGTGGCATCTGATTATGGCTTTAATCCCTTGATGACTAATGAAGTTTAGCATCTTTTTGTGTGCCTGCTGGCCACTTGGATTTCACATTTTGTTAGGTGCTATTTAAGTCCTTGACCATTTATATACTGGGGTATCTGCCTTTTTCATATTGACTTGGGAAAGTTCTTTATATATTCTGGATATGAGTTTGTTGATGGGAATATGTACACATGCACATGGGCACTGCATACATAGAGCAGATATCTTCACTTGTGGTTTGCCATGTCATCTCTTTAACCAGTGCCTTGATAAACACAAATTTTAAATTATAATATAGTCACATTTAAAATTTCTTTCCTGGGGTGCTTGGGTGGCCCAGTTGGTTAAGCGGCTGCCTTCGGCTCAGGTCATGATCCTGAGCCCTGCGTCGGGCTCCCTGCTCAGCGGGAAGTCTGCTTCTCCCTCCCCCCTCTGCTCCTCCCCCCCTGCCCGAGTTCCCTCTCTTTCTCTCTCTCAAATAAATAAATAAAATCTTTAAAAAAAATAATTTTTTTTTCCCTTTATGATTAGTTCCTTTTGAGTCCTGTTTAGGAAATCTTTGCCTACTCTACAGTCATGAGGCTGTTCTCTGATGTATTCTTTCAAGAAAAAAAAACTTTTATTAATTTGAACATTTCTTGAAAGTTTGAATTGATACTGGAGGATGTGGAAGCTGGCAGAAACAATACTGGATTTAAGGCTCCCAGTCTGTATTAGTTTCGTTTGGTTATTATAACAAATGACAACAAACTTGGAGGCTCCCAACAACAGCTGTTTATTTTCTCATGGTTCTGGAGTCCAGAAGTCTGAAGTTAGTTTCACTGGGCCAAAATCAAGGTCTTGGCAGGCTCACGGTTTCACCAGATACTCTAAGGGAAAATTAATTTCTTGCTTCCTCCAGCTTCTGGTGGCTGCCGGCATTCCTTGGCTCATAAGGCGTCACTCCAGGTTCTGCCTCTGTCTTCACGTTGCCCTCTCCTCTGTGTGTGTCCAGTCTCCCTCTTCCTCCCTCTTAGAAGGACTCCTGTGATTGCGTTTAGGGCCCACCCAGATCATCCAGGATAATCGCCCCATCTTAAAATCCTTGGTTGAATCTTACCTGCTGTATGCGCTGTACCATAACATTCGTAGGTTCCGGGGATTAGGACGTGGACATCGTGGGGGTAGGTGGGGTATGGCACACACAGCCTAATTCTAAGGTGGTTCTGAAGCTCTCTTGTCTCCCTTCCCCATCCACCTTTCCCACCCTTCTTTGGTTGCCATGGTGACAGCCTTCTCTGTCTTGAAAGGGTTGCTGTCATGACCGTAAGTGGGTTGGTCATGAAGGGTTGGTGGATGCATTTATCTCTGTCTACTAGACAGACCCCTTGGGCAAATGCAAGGTAGGCATTATTGTGAGGGAAACTCTTTCTAATGCCGGGCAGCAAACCTCATTTGCTTTCTTGGGCAAATCAGACTTTCTTTGGGCTTTCTGTAAATACCATTGAACAATCACTTTGGTAGTAAGTAGTATACATGTAATAATCTGTGTTTTCCATTTTGTCATCTGAATGACTCATTAGCCTGAGGACCTGTTTTTTTTTAAAGGTATAATTAAATACAATAAAATGCACAGGTCTCTGGTGTTCTGTTTGATGAATTTTGACAATTGTTTGCACCATATAACTGCTGCTTCAGAAAGTACAGAACATTCTCTGATTCCCCCCCGCCTCAATTTCTCTGTGCTCCTTGACAGTCAGTTCTCCTTCCCCTGCAATCTGTTTCTGATTTTTATCACCATGAATTAATTTTGTCTGTTCTTTTGTCTGTTTCATATAGATGCATCCATATAGGATATCCTTTTTGGAGTCTGATTTATTTGGTCAGCCTGATGTTCTGAGATTTATCCATGATGCTGCATCTATCAGTAGATAATAATTTTGTTGTTGTTGTTGTTGAGTAATATTATATTCTGTGGGTATGCTACAGCTTATCCATTCATTCATAGGTGGACATTTGGGTTGTTTCCAGTTTTTGGCTATTATCAATAAAACTGCTGTTTGTGTATAAGTCTTTGTGTGGGCACGTGCTTTTATTTCTCTTGGGTAAATTTCCTAGGGATGGGAATTGCAGGATCATGGGATAGGGGAATGGAGAGACTCCCAAAGTGTTTTCCAGAGTGGCTGAACCATCTCCCACTCCCCCAGCACTGTCTGAATGAATGGGTTGCTCCCCATCCCGGCCACCTTCTGAGAGGGGCAGTCTGTAGGAGCACAGGGTGATGAAGTGGTTAGACCTCCTTGCCATTCCAGCTTAGCTTCTTTTTTTGCGGCGTGACTTTGGGCAAGTCACTTAACTCTTCGGGCCCTGGTTTGTTCATCTGTGCAATGATGGTGACCTTGTAGGGTCTCTGTGAGGCTCCCACAGGTGGCAGGTCTAGCGCAGTGGGTGGCGCTCAGTCGGTCCGCAGCAGAAGTTTGTCTCCTGGGAGTCTTACATTTTAGACCGGTGGGTAACTTTGTGGAACCGCGGGGACGAGTTGGTGGTCGTTTTAGACCCCGCCTTAGCAGACAGGCAGATATTTCTGAGCCTTTTCTCCTCTGCGCGGGGACCTAGGTGACAAATTATTTGATTTGCCTCGTGGATGCCTGTCTCCATTTGCTGCGGAGCCTGGGGTTCCTCAGAGTCTGCTCTGGTGGACAGTTGTTTGAAAACCCTGGGAAAAAGAAGAGATGTAGCCTTTGTGTCCCGAAAGGAGGTTTGAAACGATTGTGCTGGAAATGTGGGAGGCTTTCTGCTGCTCTGCCTGGCTCCTGCTTGATGCGATTTGGGGCCGGGCCAAGACAGAACTAAAAAGAAAACCATCCAGAATGTGACTTTTGATAACCCAGACTGGATCGAATGTGGTCACAGCCCAGAAAGGAAGTGCTTTATTTGTGCCTCGTATAATGACATCAATAATTATGATAAAATTAGGAAACATTATACACAGTCCTGTGGCAAGCCTATTCTTTGAAGGTCAAAGAAGGCATTTGAGCCACGAATAACTTTTTCATGTTTTGCTGTAGTTTTCAGAGGGCTGTTTATGTTTTTATGTGGTTTGGGCCCTTTCTATAAATATTCTGATGAAAATGTAACAAGTTGAAAGGCCACCAGCATCAGTTTTTAGTGACTCTTTTCCAGGACGTGGTAAGGGTTTATCTGCAAAGCCAGTTGCATGATCAGTGGCCTCTGAGCAGAGGAGGAGTATGGGATGGGACCGCCGAGGAAGCGGTGGGATTCACGAAGTTCTCCCCCGTGTGGGTTGGCCTGGGGTTCTGCCTGAGCCCCTTGTTCGGGGGGAGTCACATGGGTTTGGTGATGGACACAGATGACCCTCAGCTGGTCGGCAATGGTCAGTCCATCCGAGGCTGCCACAGTTTTCCCAGGCCTTTTGGTTGTGAAGTAGAATCTGGACCGAATTGGGAAACTTTCCAAGTCCCGAGTAGGCAGACAGTATCAGCCCCCAGATACACTCCTCTTTGCTTGTAATTAGGCCTGCTGGAATGTTCATACCCCACATATTTGTGGGGCACCTTTTGTGTGTCTGCCGAATGCCAGGCGAGACGCCGAGGACGCAGGAACAAGAAGCACAGGCCGTATCTTGAGGAGCTGACTGCCTAAAACGGATGGGCAAACTCTTCCTTAGAGGGCCAGGTGGTCAATATTTCAGGCTTCGTGGGCTATCCAGTCTCCGTGGCAACCGCGCAACGCTTGCATGGCAAACAAGCGGGTGCGTCTGTGTTCCAACAAAACTTTGTTTACAAAAACAGGTGGTGGGCTGGATTTAGCCGGTGGGATGGAGTTTGACCATCCCTGCTCTAAAATGACGCCCAGGCCCCTTAATCAAGTAGTGGAGGCAGCCTACAGTGGTGGCTGAGTACGGATTCCGTGGTCCGAAAGCCTGGGGCTTGAATCCTGCCTCGGCTTTTTACTACCTGCTTGACTTTGGACAAGCTGGAACAACCTCTCCGTGCCTCCGTTTCTTTATCTGTGAAGTGGGGGTGATATAGTGTCCATGTCCTAGGGTCGTTGGGATGGACTGAGAAGCTGCGTGTGCGGGGCTGAGGACAGCGGCTGGCACTCATTAGATGCAAGCCGCCCTTACCGTACAGCTGGTGGATCTTCCGTAAGGGAAGCACCTGGCAGGGGGAGCACCAGCTCTTTCTGGGGATGGAGGGGAGAGAGGGGCAGGGGAGCAAGACTAGAATGTTGAGAAGAGCGGCTCATCACGCAGACAGGAGCCCGGGGAAGGCTCCCCGGGGAGGAGGCTTTGTGAGGGCACAGGTTTGGAAACAGGACAGAGGAGATAGGTTTGTTGTGGCTGCAGGTTGTATGTGGGGTGCGGCCAGTTGCGAGGCGGTAAAAGGCTACTGCATGCTGAGACCACAGATCGTAAGCTGTCGGTGTTACTGGAAAGGGGAGGAATACATTTTTGGGTCCAGGAAGCGTCATATTTTACATCTGTTATCCAGTTGAATCCTTACAGTGAGCTGGGGGTGTTGCAGATCTATCCATTCTCTCCTCCTTCTATAGTCACAGAACCCCAGGTTCTAGCTAGATACACGGTTGTCCCAGATAAAACTATATTTGCACCCTTCCTTTCCCTCACAGCTAGGGATGACCATGTGATTATATTCTAGACACAAGCAGAGTTCTCACAAAGTAGTCCTTTGGAACCATCTTTGTACCCTTCCTTCTTTTTCCTTTGCTCTTGGAATATAGACATATGGCCGCAACCAGGATACAGACGTGGTGGTTAGAATTCCGGCAGCCATCTGGAGGCTTGAGGTGACTGAGATGAAGGCCATCAAGACAGAAGAGACTTGGCCTCTGAAGACTCTGTTGATCAGAGCCCTCTCACAAACCTTGGGCTGCCAACCTCTGGAATTTTCCATGATAGGGAGAATAAGCATTTTTTAAAAGCCACTATTCACAGCCAGATCTAACCCTAACTGATGCAGGTCGAATCTGTTCTCCCGAGGAAGAAACTGAGGCATACAGTGACATAAGTTGCCCAGTCGGTAAGTTGTGGAGCCACAATGTGTCTGACTCCAAAGTATATTTTCTTTCCACTACTCTGGAAAGAACTTGGAGGTCTTCAACCCCCTCATTACATCGATGAGCTCACGGAGGGCTTTGCCTCAGGGTAGACCTGTTCCAGCTCATTTCACCGCAAGATAATCATTATTCTGTTTTATCCCTCACTCTCGCTCCCCTGCTGTGGCCTTCCCAAAGAAGGGGTCTCGTGTTTTAATTAGTGGTTTTGTTTCCCTCCCATGGGCAGAATCTCTTTCTGTGAGTAGTTGATGTCTGGTGGTCTTTTTCCTTGGTGAGAAAGCATCACTGCTTGAGGGCTGTGTTTAGAGCCTTCATAGTCCTCCTTAGTAATGACTTCGCTTGCTCGTCCTGTCCTTTCTTTACCTGGGCTTTTAGGGCTGGTGGAGGGGGCTCCTTGGCCCTTTGACTTCGTCTAAGAACTGGCAGATAAATCTTGATTTACACAGAAGCCTCCCAGTTCATTAAGCTCAGAATGCAGACTTTGGCCGACAGAGGTCACATGTTTTGAACATACTTTGCTTTTCAGATTCCTGTGTATCTGAGTCCCACCCTATTACTAATACCTTAAAAATGGGCCTCCCGATCCCTTGGGTAACCACACAGCGCAGAACTTTTCTGTGTGCATTTTCCAGCTGACTCATTCAGTGGATCTGTCCCTAGAAAGTTGAACAGGGGAAAAGCCAGTTTGTGCTTGTAAGCACTGTTGAGAGAGCCCTGTTGCATGTTTATTATATAGCAGTTCACATTTACGTCGCTCTTTGGGCTAGCAAAATTCTTCGTGGTAATTTTTGTTAGCCTGGCTGTTGTGTGCTGTTTGCTTTTTTATGAGAAGTCTGCTGTTGCTACCTTGGCCCAAAGTGTGTTTTAACACTCTTGGAGTCACTTAGTTAATTCAGAGTTTCCCGTAACTGAAGTTTTTCTGTCAAATATCCATTTTCACGATTCCTTCAGAGTCTGCTGAAACTCAGGAAAATAGTGTGAAATAATGGCCCAAACTCCACAGTGTTTCCTCATGCTAGAATAAGAAGATAGGCCATTTTTTTTTTAAAGATTTTTTTTTTTTTAAAGATTTTATTTATTTTTATTGGAGAGAGAGAGAATGAGAGAGAG
>NC_138369.1:61298042-61363891 GCF_054177405.1 Leptonychotes weddellii
GCCTGGGTGGCTCAGTTGGTTAAGCGACTGCCTTCGGCTCAGGTCATGATCCTGGAGTCCCGGGATCGAGTCCCGCATCGGGCTCCCTGCTCGGCAGGGAGCCTGCTTCTCCCTCTGACCCTCCCCCCTCTCATGTACTCTCTCTCTCTCTCATTCTCACTCTCTCAAATAAATAAATAAAATCTTTAAAAAAAAAAAATAAAAATAAAAATAAAAGAAAGAGGACCCAACTTGTGTCCATGAAATCAAGTTTAAGTCTGGGTAGTGTTTTTTGAACAAAAGCAAAGCATGACCTCGCTTGGAGGAGGCCAAGTTGTAGTTATTCGTGTCATGGAATTGTCTGAATTTCTGTTTATCTAAACACTTGCTTCCTTTTCCTTTCCAGCATTGGAGCACTTACTGGTATATTTAGTGTTTTTTTGTTTTGTTTTGTTTGTTTCTGTCTTCATTTTTGCTTTGTTTTTGAGTTTGAAACTATAAATTCCCTTCATGACATACAAAACGTACATTTGGTAACAATTAAATATAACTCATGATCTGATATTTTCTTTTCCTACAAATGATATTATTATGATAATTGGAAAATTTGTATAAGGTCTGTAGGTAATAGTACCGTATCCTTGTAAATTACTTGGTTTTAGTATTCGTTCACTGAGGTTTTTAGGGGTAAAGGGGCATTATGTTGGCAACTTACTCTCAAGAAACGTGTGTGTATGTGTATAAAGAAAATGATAAAACAACTGTGGTAAGATGTTAATACTTCTTTAGTGATAAATAATTCTTTGAACTATTCTTGTAACTTTTCTATAAATTTGAAATTATATTAAAAAGTTAACAAAGATTCTTTTGGTCTATTTAAAAAAAAGGCTATGGGGCATGAAGTACATACTTCCTGGCTGAACGTAGCATATATCTAATGATTAATAGAGCTAATGAATCCAGTCTGCCTTAATGCTGGTCTTCTCAAGTGGCCATTGGGGCATCCACTCTGAAAGGCTTTTTGGTGTCGAGTTATATAAGTTCTTTATGTATTTTGTATATTAACCCCTTATCAGATACATCATTTGAAAATATCTTCCATTCACTGGTTGCTTTTTTTGTCTTGTTGATGGTGCTGTTTGCTGTACAAAAGCTTTTTATTTTAGTATAGTCCCTATAGTTTATTTTTGCTTTTGTTTCTCTTGCCTGAGGAGACATATCCATAAATATGTTGCTAAGGCTGATGTCCAAGAGAATACTGCCTATGTTTTGGAATTGTTTTCTTAATTTCTTTTTGCAATTGTTCGTTTCTAGTGTATAGAAACCAAACTGATTTTTGTGTGTTGATTTTGTATCCTGCAACTTTGCTAAATTTGTTTACTGGTTCTAACAAAGGTTTTTGTGTGGAATATTTAGGGGTTTCTATACATATGATCATGTCATTTGCAACAGATAATTGTACTTCTCCCTTTCAATGTGGACGTTTTTTATTTCATTTTCTAGTGTGATTGCTCTGGCTAGGACTTCTAATACGCTGCTGAATAAAAAGCAAGAGTGGGCATCCTTGCCTTGCTCCTGATCTGAAAAGGAAAGGTTTCAGTCTTTCACCATGGAATACGATGTTAGCTGTGGGCTTGCCATAAATGACCTTTATTATATTGCAGAGCTTCCTTCTATTTCTAGTTTGTTGAGTGTTTTTATTATAAAAGGCTCTGCTGTTTGTTTTTATAAATAAGGTGTTACTGAAACACCCTCATGCCCATTTGCTTACGTATTGTCTCTGTCTGCTTTCACTGGACAATGACAAAGCTGAGTGGTTGAGACAGAGACTTTGTGGCCTGCAGAGCCTAAGGTGTTTACTATGTGGCCCTTTCAACTATGACTGTGGTAGATTGCACTGCCTGATTTTTGAATTTTGGAACAGCCTTGCTCTCCTGGGATAAACCTTACTTGGTTATGTCATATTATTTTTTTATGTTGCTGGGTTTAATTTTCTAATATTGTGTTAAGGATTTTTGCATCTATATTCATGAGAGATATTTGTTTGTAGTTTTCTTATACTGTCTTTGTCTAGTTTTGGTATCAGGATAGTGCTGGCCTTAAGATGAGGTGAGCAGTGTCCCTCCTGTTAAATTTTATGGAAGAAATTGTGTAGAATTGGTGTTATTTCTTCTTTAAATATTTGGTAGAAATCACCAGGGAAACCATCTGGTCTGGAGATTTCTTTTTGGAAAGGTTTGTCACTACAAAGTCAATTTCTTTATAGTTATAAAGCTATTCAGTTTATCTGTTGTATCTTGGGCATGTTTTGGTAATTCATGCTTTTTGAGGAATTGGCCCATTTCTTATAAATTGTCAAATTTATAGTAGAGTTGCTTGAAGTATTCCCTTATTATCCTTTTAATATATTTGAGGCCTCGAGTGATATTCTCTCTTTCCTTTTTCTTCTGTTGGTAATATGTATCCTCTCTTTTTGTCTTTGTTAGTCTTACAAGAGGTTTATCAATTTATTGATCTTACTAAGAACCAGCTTTTTTGCTTCATTGATGGTCTTTATTATTTTTTTCTTTTTAAAGATTTTATCTTATTTTTTATTTTTTTAAAAGATTTATTTATTTGAGAGAGAGAAAGTGTGAATGGGGGGAGGTGCAGAGGGAGAGGGAGAGGAGAGAATGTCAGGCAGACTCCCCGCTGAGCACAGAGCCCAGTGCAGGCTAGATCTCACGCCCCTGAGATCACCCCTGAGATCCTGGCCTGAGCCAAAATCAAGAGTCAGTCGCTTAACTGACTGAACCACCCAAGTGCCTCTAAAGATTTTAAGTAATCTCTATACCCAGTGTGGGGCTTGAACCCACAACCACGGAGATCAAGAATCGTATGGTCCACCCACTGAGCCAGCCAGGCACCCCTATTTTTTTTCAATGTAATTGATTTTTTTTTCTTTTTTTCAATGTAATTGATTTTTTTTTTTTCTTTTTAAGATTTTATTTACTTGAGAGAGAGAGAGAGAGAGCATGAGAGTACACTAGCTGGGAGAGGAACAGAGGGAGAGGGACAAGCAGACACTGTGCTGAGTTGAAGCCCACCTGATGTGGGGCTAGATCCCATGACCCTGATATCATGACCTGAGCTGAAATCAAGAGTCCAATGCTTCACTGACTAAGCCACCCAGGCGCCCCTCAATGTAATTGATTTCTGCCCTAATAATTTTTATTCTGCTTTTTATGTTTCATTTCTTCTTTTCCTACTTTTTTTTTTAAGGTCAAAGCTTAAATTATTGTTATTTCTTCTTTTATAATATAAACATTTAATGTTATAAATTTCCCTCTAAGCACTGCTTAAATTGCCCTCACAAAGTTTGATATATTGTTTTTTCATTTTGGTTCAAAATATTTTCTAATTTCCATTGACTCTTTCTTTTTGAGTCATGAATTATTTAGAAGTATGTTAATTTCCAAGTATTTGAAGATTTTTCTATCATCTTTCACCTACTCATTTCTCTTGTGGTCAGAGAACATATTTTCTATTATTTCATTTCTTTTAATTTTGTTACAGGTTGTTTTATGACCTATGTTTCATGTATCCTTAGAGAGGAATATGTATTCTGTTGTCATTGGGAGAATTGTTTTCAAAATGTCAGTTAGATCCATTTTGTTGACATTGAGTTCTTCTGTGTCCTGACTGATTTTTTAGAAATTTTATTTTATAATTTTGGAGCTGTGGTCTAGAAAGCAAGCACAACCCCTGCTCACAGAAAGTCATATGTATTCAGGTTTTCCCCTTTCTCAGACTGCCCTATTTTTATATTTAATGTTCCTGAGGAAGGAACTGTCAGACAATCCCAGCTCATCTACCTTTTTATGAGAGCGAATTTTGCCTGTATCTGTTAAGACTTCCATTCTAGATTTGAATATGCAGAATCTTCCATAATATTCTGAGCTTATTGTGTGGCCAGGTTGGAGCCTAGACTAGAGGTTTAGCTAGAAGGGCCAGTTAGAGGTTTTCGGTCTTTGTTTGGACCTCACCCAGCTGAGGAGCCTGATCTCTTTTCACACAGGTAACACCTTGCTCTTTTGCCCTTCTTACCCCCAGCCCAGGTTGTGAGCGATTTTACACCATGCATTCTCAATGGGGCAGTAAAAATTGGTTCCTGGGTGGTGATGGTAAAAATATCTTACTCTTTTTATGTATAAAATACAGATAGATACAGTATATAAATGTATCTCATATAAATTTCATTGGGTTGCTATCTGTAAGCTATAAATGTATATACTATATTAATTTTATTTGGGTGGTGCTAGGGAAAAATTGTCTAAAAATGCTCCTTCAGGGACTGATAATGATAAAATGGTTGAGAAATACTGCTTTATGTTGAAGATGTCGAGAGAGGTGCTGAGCAGAAAGGTCCCACGGATTTGAACAGGTTCTAAATGAGAGGATATGGAAGGTGGTACCACAGAATTTTACAAGAAAATATTTTTATCCAGAGATTTTCAGTGACTGGAACAAAAGGAAATAGGACCAAATCATATCATGGAGAAGTCAGGTTAAATGTGAGGCAGCTACAGCTGTCAGAGAGCTTCATTAAATCATAGGGGAAGGAGTTTAAAATAACGAGGATTTCCTTCTGCCTGGAGTCCTATAGGAAAGGTCCTGTGAAAAGCAAGGGAGTAAGCCGGGTCTCCGCAGGTGCTGTCAGTCCATTGGGTGGTTGAGGAGGGAGCCTTCCAATTGGTATTTTAAAACCATGGGGCGCCTGGGTGGTGCGGTTGGTTAAGTTTCCGACTCTTGGTTTTGGCTCAGGTCATGATCTCAGGTCCTGAGATTGAGCCCCATGTCAGGCTCCGCGATGAGCGCAGAGTCTGCTTGAGATTCTCTGTCCCTCTCCCTCTGCCCCTCCTGCTCGTGTGCTCTCTCTAAAATAAATAAATAAATCTTAAAAAAAAAAACAACAAACCCAGGCACCATTTGGACAATTGGCAACATTTGAGTATGACTTTATCATAGGTAATACTATTGAATCAATGCGAAACTCCCAGAGATTGATAATTGTTCTGTGGTTATATAAGAGAACAAGGAAGATACATAATGAAATATTTAGTGACTGAAGGAGATGTCTATAACTCACTCACAAATGGTTCCAGAAAAACTATATAAGGAGAGAGTAAGAGGGAGCTGGATGGGGTGTGGATGGAGGGGAGGGGAGGAAGGGGAGGGAGGGGAGGGAGGGGTGGGGAAGAGAGAGAGAGAGCGCTAGAGTGCATGATAAATCAGATGTGCCAAAACACCAGTAATGGTTGAATCTGGGTGGAGGGATATTCAGGAGTTCTTTGTAATGTTCTTGTAACTCTTAGGCAAGTTTGAATCATTTCAAAGTACAAAGAAAAAAAAAGTATAAAAAGGAAACAAGAAAACACATGGCTCCTTTGAGAAATACAAGTCACACCATGTAATGTTACTAGAACTTGCCCAATAATGCAGTAGCTTGACTGAGAGCAGGTCATTGTATTGTAGGATCCAGGGGAGCGGGTGTTAGACATAAGTTCTAGCATGGTGCCTGGCACATAGTAGGCACGCAATAAATATTTGTTTGAATGAAGGAAATCAGAGCAGCAATGACTTTGGAATTGGCTTTTCCCATTGCACAGGGGCCTTGCACCTGGCCGATTGGGATGCGCTTCCCCAGAAACGCCTTTCTGTGCCTCTGGACTTCATGAAAATCACCAAATGGAAAAGTTTCATCTCAGGGACCTTGCATCACAATTAGTGTAATGGAAGAAATTGAAGCCCTAATTTTAGACTTCTTGCTGGTAAAGGCACCCAAAGGGATGAGGCAGACAGTTATGACATTTCTCCTGTATTGGTTACCATTGAAAAAGTATGAAATCTCCACCAAAAAGTGTTTAGGTAGAAGCTAAAGTTACTTTGGTTATGGTAAAGTATATATCACATAAAATTTATCATTTTAACCATTTTTAAATGTGCAGTTCAGTGGCATTAAGTACATCCACATTGTTGTGAAACCAGCATCACTGTCTGTCTCCAGAACTTCTCATCATCCCAGACTGAAACCTTGTATCATTAAACAGTAATTTTGTAGGGGCGCTTGGGTGGCTCAGTCCATTAGGTTAAGCGGCTGCCTTCGCGGCTCAGGTCATGATCCCAGGGTCCTGGGGCCTGCTTCTCCCTCTCCCTCTGCCTGCCACTCCCCCTGCCCCTGCTCTCTCTCTGTCAAATACATAAATAAAATCTTTTAAAAAACCCAATAATTTTGTTATTATTATTTGTTTTGCAAACCATCTATTCTATAGAGTTATACCTGCTACCTTTAGTAATAGTAGGCTACAGGACCCAAATCTCAAATTGGTGGCACCAAAATTATGGAACTTAAATTTAATTAATTATCTTGAAAGGAAACACATAGGAATTTAACATGTGTATCTACTGCCAGTTTACACAAATTAACTTTGTCTAAAGATTATAACTTATACACTATAATGTATACTGTTTAAAATAAAATTGACGAACTCTAAGGATTTTTTTATAAATACTTTTTTCTTTAAGGTAGGTTCCATGCCCAACGTGGGGTTTGAACTCACAAGCCTGAGATTAAAAGTCGTGTGCTCTACCGACTGAGCCAACCAGGCACCCCTTAAAAAAACTTAAAATTAACCTTATGGAGGCATAATTAACGACAAGTGTACCTTTTTTCAGTGTATAATTTGATGACTTTGCTGTCTTTTTCTAAATATAAAAACCATTGCCTTTTTTAAAGTTATTCTCTGTTTTAATTAAAGGTATTATTTCATGTTCCTCAGAGAAAACTTGGAAAATTCAGGAAAGACTAAAGAGAAAACAAAAGACAGTAATAATTGCCCAGCCCTCCAAACATTATTAGTACTGTATTCTCTTTCTTTAAAAATAGACTATTATGGATAAATGAGTCAAGAACTGTTTCCAAGGTAATAATTTCAAAATATCTTCATTTTAGATTATATTTTCATAACAAAAACTGCTACTTTAAAAAGTCAGGAAGTTTCACTGGCTCCGATTTCAAGTGATCAACATAGTTTTTGTCTTGTCACAGGCGCTCTCTTGACAAGAATGGGATGGTCTCTGCTACACCAGGGAGTAATACCTACTCTACCACATGGAAAGCTCATCAGCGCTCTGTAGGAAGTGTCCCCTGAAGGTCAAATACAATCTCTTGAGGGCCAGGGTCCTAAATGACACTTTCAGTAATTATAGCCCCGAATAGCAGAGCCTCAGGAGCCGAGGAGTGTACAAGGAAACAAACAGGCTGCTTTTGTCAATGAGACAGGGTTCAGGCTAGAACTGCTCCCAAGCCACCGAAGCACATTCTGTCCTAAAGAACTGCTAGGAAACATCAGCCCACAGAGAAAAGTCTCACATTTTTAATGCAGTCTAATCAAATTGAGCTAGCTACCTTCCTGAATTCACAAGTGCATCTTATGTTTGAGTGGCATCCTAGACAGTGTGCTATCTGCTGATAGATTAGAAACCGGCCTAAGGGCTGGTCCTTTATTCACAACCTGGCAAATAAAATAAAAACAACTTTGGCTACTGGAAGCTACTATGAAACTGAGTTTCTTTGCCATGTGTTAGAGGAAATTAGCATCAGACTCAGAGATAAGGTATCCTAAACACAATCTTTTAATACCGTGGGAACACAGGGTTCAAGAAAAGCTCTCTGCACATTTTGAAGGGTTTCTCCCTCACTCAAAACAGCTAATAAATAAACCAGAACATCAAATGAATCTCAGGACATTGGCCAGATAATGAGAAGCCAGCGTGGGTTTTCTTTGCTGTATAACAGAACTGTAGTGTATCAAATCTGAATTTAGCCATTACATTTTCTGGAGTTTTCCCAAAACTGGCTAAGGAGCAGAGATCCTGTTTCTTGTTCTAACCACATAAACTCAGATATAACTTTGAATTAATTAACTCTTTGGGGCTGTTTCCTCACCTGTAAAATGAGGGTGGGGCAAGTTCATCTTGGGGCCCCAGAATAATCCCCTGTGAAGAAAAGTGTTAGCCTCCCCCTCCCTTTTACTGTTAAGCAGTTTTTATTTATTTTGGAAAATGCTTTCAGAAAAAAACGATATAGGTCAAATGTCAGGATTATTCCGGAGTTCTGACCCATGGCTACAAGGCTTTTCAAATTTAGTTCCTCTCGAATGCAGAGAATGAAAGCTACCCATCAGTTACGAAAATAAAACTCTCCCTCCTGAGGTCTGATGTAGTCTACTGTAAAACTGTTCTTCCAAACTCCCCGTGACAGAGGGGACCATATTAGCACGGTGCTGAATGCTTAAGAAATTACAGACAAAAACTTCCATGAGCAATAAACAGTTCAAGATCCAGGGATCCTGCAAATAGAGAGCCTCAGAGGTCCCTTCCTGAACTGGTTTGGGGTTTTAGTAACCTTCTACTTAGAGGTGGTTTCTCCCTATAGCCCAGGTTGCCAGAGGTACCACATAAAATAAGGCTAGTTTCAGCCATACTCGGCTTGTCGTTCAGATCCTCAGCTACACCCCCTGTTCAACAACATGATGTAAAATTAAACAAATCAGAACTGCATTCAGTTCACATTCAAGATAACAAGAGCATTTGCATCAATTAGAATTACAAACAAGACTATGGAAATGAGATGCAATAGGGGAAACCCATTAAAATATTTTGTTGTCTGGCCAAATTCCTGACTCAGATCCAACTGACCTAAATGAGAAAGCAAGGCTAGAATGGCCACCATAAAACTACAAGCTAGTTGGCATATTGTGGGCCCTCGCCAGCAGAAAACTACCCATTAATGGGAGTCACTCTTGCTCTTCCGTCTGTCTCCCCTTTCACGGGCTCAGCAACCAAATGAGCATCTCTGAACATTCCCAACTTCCTGTGCCCCACTTCTCCCTCAAGGGCATCAGCTCTGCGTTCTGTGTTGGAGAATTACCTGTTCTCTCTCTTTTTTTTAAGATTTTATTTATTTGTTTGACAGACACTGCGAGAGAGGGAACACAAGCAGGGGGAGTGGGGGAGGGAGAAGCAGGCTTCCCGCTGAGCAGGGCGCCTGATGTGGGGCTCAATCCCAGGACCCTGGAATCATGACCTGAGCTGAAGGCAGATGCGTTAACGACTGAGCCACCCAGGCGCCCCACCTGTTCTCTTTCTTTCACACGCACCGTCCTCTTTAATCATGATTCTTCCTTTCGAAAGGAAAATTCATTTCAAGGTCCAAAAACCTCACCCCCGTAGAGTCAGAACACAAACTCCTTGTATGAGAAAGCTGCCTGAAAGTTGGTGTAAACCACCTCTTAGTTCTATAAATGCCCTGGGACACCTTCCTCCATTCATGTATAATCAAGAAGCCAGAGCTTTGTTTCTTCATTTGCCAGAGCTGTTTTATATTCATCTTGGGTAACTCACCCCAAGAGGACTATTTCTAAGCAGGTCTATAATAAACCAAATTCTGAGGCTGTGCAAATCCACTCATTGGCTTAGCCAGCAAATACTGAGCACCTATGAAGCAAACACGAGCCCCATGGCTGCCTTCCCTTGGCAAGACTGTGCCGTGAGCCACCAAACAAGAAGGCATGGGAGAACCTGAATTCCAGGGATCTGTACTAGCCAGGAAGCCTGGGAAGGCTTCGGGAGAAAAGTGACCTCTGAGAGGCCAGAAGACTGGCACCTCTGAACTTTATTTTGATGGGCAGATGCTATTTTTCTAATTTAAAATATAATAAGGAGGCTGTGATGGTGGGGAGACGTGCAAGGGAAATATGGGAACTCTAATTCTGCTCGATTTTGCTGTGAGCCTAAATTGCTTTATAAAATAGTCTTTTTTTTCCTCCAAATGTTTTGTGCATATTAATTTAATTTAATTTTTAAAAAAGATTTATTTGAGATAGCGTGAGCAAGAGAACATGAGCGGGGGTGGGGGGTGGAGGGACAGAGGGAGAGAGAGAAGGAGGCTCCCCACTGAGCAGGACCCTGAGATCATGACTAAGCCAAAGGCAGACGCTCAACCGACTGAGCCACCCAGGCGCCCACCATTTTCATTTAATTTTAATTCCTGCTTTAAAATCTACTTTATTAGCAAAAGTGACTTGAGGTAACTACCGAAATGTAAAAATATAGCCAAATGAAATAAGCTAAAAATAGTTAGAAAAGATTGACAGGGAAAAATAAGGGTAGAAAATTAGGTTGCAGAGTTAAGCAAACATTCTAACACATGCTTTGAGAAAAATACTGCCCATTACAAAATGTACAGCCTCTGTAACATAGTAGTATGTTGAAAGCCAGCATAGAAAAGAAAATGTGGGAGCAGGGGGGCAAAGGGACTGCCTGGGAATACAGTGTAGTCCAGGTACATGGTCATCTGATGGTCTGGATTCAGATTTTAGAATATTGACATTGATTTACTGCATATCTCTCACAAAGACCTCTGTAGATGCTATTGCTTTAACTTAAACATTACAAAGATATTGTGGGATATCCTATTCAAGAATGTATGCTCTCTGAAGTGTGCTTGGGGGAGTTCAGTGCAGCTAGGTAATTGTGGACTCATGGATTTAAACAGCCAAGTTCGCTGGGCATAGGATTGGCATAGGATTGCCTTGCATTCCTGAGTTCTTCAGTTGCTTGGGAGCAGTTCTAGCCTGGACCTTGGCTTGTTAGCAAATGTAATTTGTCGGGTTCCCTTGCACACTCCTCCACTCTGAGGAACTGCTTTTTTGGACCATAGTTACAGAAAGTGCTTTTTTAGGACCCTGGCGCTTTAGAGATGGTATTTAACCTTTGGGGGACACTTCCCATGGTGCATTGATGAGCTTTCCGTGTGCTGTAGTGGATATTAACTTTGGTTTAGTAGAGCGATCAGCAAAAACCTTTTCTGTAAAGGGCCAGATAGTAAATAATTTCAACTCTGCTGTTGTATCAAGAAAGCAGCCATAGGGCGCCTGGGCGGCTCAGTTGGTTAAGCGACTGCCTTCGGCTCAGGTCATGATCCTGGAGTCCCTGGATCGAGTCCCGCATCGGGCTCCCTGCTCGGCAGGGAGTCTGCTTCTCCCTCTGACCCTCCCCCCTTTCATGTGCTCTCTCTCATTCTCTCTCTCTCAAATAAATAAATAAAATCTTTAAAAAAAAAAAAAAGCAGCCATAGATAGTATGTAAACAAATTGGCATGACTGTGTTCCAATAAAATTTTATTTACAAAAACAAGTGGTGGGCTGGGTTTGGCCCATGGACCATCGTTTGCTGACCCCTGGTTTAGTGGCTTTTTGGAAGACAAGACGGAAACACCCCTAGCTTTTGTGGGTGATGGAGAAAAGGATCTAGTAGTAGGAACATAAATATCTCAGTTGAGATTTAGCATCCGTGGTGGGGAAGACACTTTTGTATTATTTCCCAATAATTTTTCAGTTGATGTAACATCAATAAAGGCTTTTTTGTCGAGAAAAGGGCCTCTAATCCCACCACTCTGAACACAACTGTGTTTTCCTTTTTGTACATTTGAGTCCTGTCCCCCTGTATATGTACTTTTGCAAAGCCCCAGTGTGTGTATATACCAGTTGGTATTATTAAAGATCATAATGTACCCACATATCCGACAGTTGTTAGCACATTGGGATCTAGTGAAGCCTAAAAAGATATAAACTAGGTTTAGCAGGGAAGATATTTTTAAGGACTGATTTGTGAGGAATACTTTTCTGTGTTTTTGACTTTTTCAATATTAGAGTTATAATTCACTTGTGACAATGTGGATGAACTTAGGGTATTATACTGAGTGAAATAATTCAGACTGAAAAAGATAAGTACCATATGATTTTATTCATATGTGGAATCCGAAACACAGAACGAATAAACAAAAAATAGGATGAGTTTTATAAATACAGAGAAAAGACCTGATGGTTGCCAGGCAAAAGGGGATGGGGGATGGGTAAAATGGGTAAAGGGGAGTGAGAGGTACAGACTTCCGGTATTCCCAGAAGGAATAAGTCCTGGGAATAAAAGGCACAGCATAGGGAATCTAGTCAATAATATTGAAATAGTGTTGTACGGTGATAGACAGTAACTACACTTGTGAGCATAGCATGACATATAGAGAAGTTGAATCACTATATTGTACACCTGAAATTAATGTAACATTGTGTGTCAGCTATACTCAAAAATAAATAAACAAATAAATAAAAGAATACCATTGTTAGTGAAAAAAAGTGATTTGCTTAAAAAAAAAAGTTATAATTCATTCTTAAACCCTGCAAAATAGCAATACCCAGAAGACTGCGTATGGGAAGAAATTAGGCTAGGGCTAATGTCAGGTAATTGGCTGTTCAAGAGGCAAACCTTGCTTTAGCTCTAAGTCAACGACGTGGTCCCCAGGGTTTCAGGCCAGTGTGAGAGTTACTGCACCCTTGCCCAGGGCCACAGAGGCTAGACCAGAGCAGAATCTTAAATTTTTCCTTCTTCCTGTTTGGGGCACATGCAACAAACCAAGAAACAAATCTTCAGTCTCATTCTATACGATGTGACTCTCAAGATGTATTTTTCTGAACAGGAATTTCCAAATATGTGTATCCAAGAATGGAAAAGATTCTTTTTCACAACAGTGTTATCATTGCTGAAAATATTTTGAAGCTCTTTTTTTGGAATTGCCTTATGAATAAGTTACAAGCCGCGGTGGAAAGAAGTCTGCCTGCTTCGTAGTCTTACCTCATTTTTGACTAAAAATGGTATTAGCCAGCATGACTCCCTCGCCTTGGCCTCTGCCCGTGGCTCTGAGTTGCTTTTGGCTGTTTCCAGATCTTATAACCATGCTCAGATGAAATGGATTTGTCTCAAATGAGCTAAAGATTGTGGGTCATGACCATCAGCCAGGAGCCTCTGAGGGTATTTCTTTGGAGGGAACAAAAATAATTATTTCTCTGTGTAAGCTGTGATAGTAAAAAAAACCCATAAAATAAAAACAAAACAAAGTGTGCCTTCATACATCATTGGGCTGTCCCCAGACCACCATGCCAACATGGCTTTTGAATGAGGTCATCCTGACAGGGATGGCCTCCAAAATTGACCTGTTTTATTCCAAATCCAGGGTCTAATGCAAAGGTTTTTGAAAGGCCTTCATTTATATGTGCTCTCTTGTCCCTGTTACCTGGACATCTGAAAGGCTGTTCTAGGTTTGCTTTCCTGAGAGATTGTGCATATATTGATAGAAGTCGATGGACTGTGATACCCTTATTGTCCTCCCGTGTCCTCCCTCTGATGTGGAAAGGGGGAAGCTCATGTCTGAGCTAGGGAGTTTTATTGTCTGGCAGGCCATTGTGTAGGCTCATAACTTAGTAGGTAGGATCAGAGCTGCTTAGAAGGCCTCGTGCTGGTTAGGATCTTAGTTGCAGGCAGAAGATTCCCTTGAAGCAGCCTATGCAGCAGGGGATTCGCTGGAGTTCGACTGTTATTTCTGGGAAAACAAAGCTTCAGTGCTACATGTTCAGCTACAACACAGCCTGTCTCCAACCAATTCCCCACCATCACATGGTTCTAGCTCACTTCCGCCCCAGTCCCTGTGACTCTGAGGCAGAACACGAAGCCACACGCCACAGCTATTCCAAGGAATCACACACCCAGCCTGTGGGGGCTACCTCCTGTTGTTGTTGCCTTTCATATCTTGCATGTGCGTGTGTGCTTGAAGAATCTAGCTGCAAGGGAGTCTGTGTTAGCTTTCTAGCCCTTTAGACCAGGGAGGTGGTAGGCTGGAATGCTGCTGGATGGTGCTCAATGAGCCCCTTTGCCATATTTGTGACCAAGGTGTGCACACAGAGGTGATGGCAAAACCCCTGGTGGGGACATTCTTGCAGTGATCAGAGCAGAGGGGAGAGGACTGAGTTTAGGAGACTCCTGAAGGCTGTTGGGAGAAGTAAGTGACTGGGATTCAGTATAGTGGTCAGTGCTGTTACTGGACGGTGGCTGCCCATTGTGTGACGGGTGGCATGCTGGGTTGGAGTGGCCGCTGTGCCGTGCCCATACCCTCGGCATGGTCCTCGGTAAGATGGAAGAAGTGCTGGGCTCATGATGCTTTGCAGCATTAGAGTTTTGAGGCAGAGGATCCCTTTCAGATCCCAGCCTGTGTGACCACCGTTAAGTTATTATACCATTCTGGGTTTCAGTCTGTTTATAAAATGGGGATGTGCCTACCTTGTAGGGAGATTGGGGTGGTAAAATCAGATAGCATGTGACTATTTACCATGTGCCTCTGTTATGGAGTAGTTGTCCCCCAAATTACTACTGCTTTGTTCAACTTTGCCATCTTTCTCTTTCCCCCTTTGTCCGAGCAACTCTCAGCTACCTTACACCCCAGTGGATACGGTAGCTTCTAGGCTTTTTCTTAGCAGTTAGCTTACCTTTCCCACCCCCTGTGTGCCTCATTTTCCCTGCTGTGTCCTGAACGTTTTATCATGAAAAATTTCAAACATACAGGAAAGTGGAGAGAATTGGACAGTGACCACCACATGTCTGTCACCTGGACTCTACAATTAATATTCTATTCTACTTGCTTTATCACATATTTTTCCATCTGCGCATCCATCAACCCATTTTATTTCTTTATACATTTTACGGTGAACTGTCGACATCAGCCACTTCCTCATAAATATTATAGCATGCCTATTGGTAACAAATACCATTAAGTTATTTGCAGTTTTTTTCTCTTGATGTAAAATTTCACAATGAAATGCATAAATCATAAATGTGCACTTGCTGAGTTTTGACAACTGCATATACCTGTCACCCAAAACCCTATCAAGGTATAGAGCATTGCACCTCCCCAGAAAGTTCCCTAATGCCCCTGCCCTGCCCAACACAGGCAACTACCATCCTGATTTTTTCCCCACTATAGATGGGTTTTGCCTGTTCTAGCATGTTCTTACATGTTCTAGCATGTTCTAGCATGCCATGTAAGTGGAATCACACAGCATGTGCTCATAGTGTCTGGCTTCTTCTAGTCAGCATAACATTTTGAGATTCATCCATGTGATCATCATGTCTTATCAGTCAAACAATTCTTTTTATTGCTGAGATGGCTAGCTTTAAAATTGTGCCTGATGGCCGTGAAGAAGGCAGACCCACTCGCCTTCCTCATGGAGTTTGGACATTGTTTCTTCTTTATCCTTTCCCACCTAATGTTATCAATGCACAGAGGCTCTTTGTAGACACTTAGGGTGAAAGGGGCTTAGAGACCATTTAATTCAGTTCTTGTCCCGATGTTTGGCATCTTGGCCAACGTAGGAATCCCTTCTGACCCGTGTCTCTTCCCTCTCGGGACTCGCGTTACTGGGAATTTATGTGCATGAGAAGTGAGAGGGCCAGTGCACAAGCACCTGAGACATTTAATTATTTTAGGGCTAAAAGGAGGGTGAATTCAGCCCTGTTCTAGTGATTTTTGTTGTTGGCTTTTTGTTGTGCTGAGTTCGTGCTAGAAACATAGGGCCTGTTGGCTGGAATAGCTGGAGTTCGAAACAGCTCCTCTTTTCCTTTTTTGTTAATGAATTAGGACTCTGAAGCTGCTCAATTCTCTGATGTTTGAAAAAGGAGTCTTTTTTTTTGCCTTTTCTCAATTCTTCCCTCCCTCCCTTGCTCCTTCCTCCTCCTCTGTCTCTGTCTCTCTCATACTCCCCAATGAACACATTTACGTATAGGGACTTGTCTGAAAGCTTAAGGTAGATCTTTTGTGAAGGTGAATGACATGCTTGAGGGGGAGAAGGAAGAGGGTTAAGAGAGTGACCACTGCTTGCTCATAGGGAGGCAGTGACCACTCCACGGGAGTTAGCTCTTAAATAATAGATTGGGTGGCAGCCAAGAGTTGGACACAGCAAGAATCTGTAGGTGCTAGTTCCTTCCTTGTTTATATCCTGTGCAGAGCTTCTGGAGCGTGCCTATACATTAGAAGGATTGGGGAGATACTGCAAAAACACCACTATCAGGTGCCATGCTAGACCAGTTGAACCAGAATGTGGGCCCCTACCCCCAGGCAGTTCTTAAGTGCAGCCACAGTTTAAAATCACTGCTAGAGTGTCTTCAGGATCCATCTTCACACACAGTATCACCATAAGTGCTAATAACCATTCCAGGCAGGCAGGTTCCAGTACCATCTTATTTTAGCCAAGCAAACTGATGTTGAAGTGGACGCACTCATGTGGGCCCATCTGATCACAAATGGCTGCATTCTTCCCATTATTCTATGTTCCCTCTGACCCTTTTATGTGAATGGATTTCACACAGTGGGATGGATCATTCCTTCGCTCAGTTCTTCATTCACTAGTCACTTACCATGTGCCATCCTGGGGCCGGAAGTCCCCTGGGGCATGCTGCTGGTGAGCCCTGCCTCCTAGCTGATGGGCTGGGAAGGAGCCCTAGTGGATGGGCGGCTAAGCTGTGGCCTGAGAGCCTCATGGCATAGCCAGGGCTCTGGGCGAGTCCAGACTCGTCTCCCAGGGCACACGTGCAGGAAACTCTTTCTGGAGGACACACCCATCTGGTTAAGACCTGGAGGTGTGAGAGAGCAAGCATGGGCTCCCTGGGGCAAGTGAAAGAAACCCTAACAGCTGAAAGCAAGAAGGAAGAGAAGAATCTGGAGCCAAGTACTGAATCACCCGAATAGATGTGCTTCACTGAAGAAAGATTTTTCTCAACCCACCCATTGTACCTTAAAACATGATTTTTCATTTTGTACCAGGATCCTTATTTGCCTTTGCAAAATGAAATAAAATGCATTGTCATAGGTTTTTCTGTACATTGCAAATCTCATTGAATTTTCAAGGATTTTGTTCATTTTTTTGTTTGTTTGTTTACTGTGACTAGAAGGAGATGTAAATAAATTTATGACTTTAGAGCTAAGAAATGCTGAATAAATAATGTTTATGTCCCACTACTGATGGAAGGCACAGGTGCTACAAGGAGTTCTATAAGAAGAGTGGCACATCAAAGGGGTCTTGGGCAGAGATTCCAGAATCTTGTGAATTATTTCTATTTTTCCCCCCCGGTGTCAATGTTAACAGGATAGCATAGTGTTAAAAGCGTGTTTTTTCCCCTCACAAGATTCAATTTTTAAAAATAATTGACATACAATGTTGTATTAGTTTCACGTGTACACTCTATTGATTTGACAGTTCTATCTACACATCACTCAGTGCTCACCATGATACGGGTAGTCACCATAAAACATTATTACAGTGTTATTGACTGTATTCCCTATACTGAATTTGTCATTTCCATGACATTAGTTATGTTATTTTATTTTTAAAAAGGTTTTATTTAGACATTCATGAGAGACAGAGAGAGGCAGAGGCAGAGGGAGAAGCAAGCTTCCCACGGAGCAGGGAGCCTGACCTGGGACTCGATCCCAGGACCCTGGGATCATGACCTGAGCCAAAGGCAGATGTCTAACTGACTGAGCCACCCAGGCGTCCAACATTTGTTATTTTATAACTGGAAGTTTCTTAATCCCCTTCGCTTATTTCACGCATTTTTCCCACCCCTGCCCCCACCCCTGCCCCCACTTCCCCTCTGGCAACCACTAGTTTGTTCTCTGTGTTTATGAGTCTGTCTATTTTGGTTGCTGCAGGGTGGGAGGTGGAGGGATGGGGGAACTGGGTGATGAACATTAAGGAGGGTATGTGTGGTCATGAGCACTGGGTATAAGACTGATGAATCTCTGAAACCAGTAATACATTGTATGTTAATTAATTGAATTTAAATAAAAAAATGTTAAAAAAAAGAATCTCTCTGTTTTGTTTGTCTTGTTTTTAGATTCTCATACGGTATTTGTCTTTGTCTGACTTACTTCACTTAGCATAAAACCCTCTAGGTCCATCCAATCGTTGCAAATGGCAAGATCTCATTATAAAAGCATGGGTTTTCAATTAATTAAAAGCCCAGCTTTGTCATATTCACTTAACTGAATGTATGAAAGTTACCCTACCTTTCTAAAATTCAATTTCCTCATCAGTAAAATGAGAATAATAATACTTAATTCATATAATCTAAAAATCATTTATTTATTTTCATTTTTGTAATTTTATGCTGTCATAGAATGAATAGATGAACTAATTTTTTCTTATCTTTTAAAAATACTTGGTTTGGAGCTCCTGGGTGGGTCAGTCAGTTAAGTGGCTGCCTTCGCTCAGGTCATGATCCCAGGGTCCTGGGATTGAGTCCTGCATTGGGCTCCTTGCTCAGCGGGGAGCCTGCTTCTCCCTCTGCCTGCCGCTCCCCCTGCTTGTGCTTGCTCTCTCTCTCTCTCTCTCTGTCAAATAAATAAATAAAATCTTAAAAGAAAATAAAAAAATATTTGGTTTATACCAAAGAATATATGCAATTATATACATCGTGTTGTAAACATAATAAGAAAATGAACAGGCAAGAGCTCATCACTCAACCTGGGAGGGATAATATAACCACTAGTAGCTCATCTACCTGTGTGTTTTCCAGATCAGTAACCCTCCCCTTTCAGGTAACCATTAATTTCTGAATTTTGAGTTCATCATTCCTTTGCCTTTTTATAAATAATAATATAAATGATAATGTTTAAAAAATATACATGATATCTCTAAATAAAATATGATTTAGTTTCATTTTTATATATTTTAAAAAGTATGTTCTATATAGTCTTTTACAATTAAAAAATTTTTTTTTTAAAGAGTTTATTGTCAGAGAGAGAGAGAGAACACACAAGCAGGGGGAGGGGCAGAGGGAGAGGGAGAAGCAGACTCCCTGCTGCACAGAGAGCCCGATACGGGACTTGATCCCAGGATTCCAGGATCATGACCTGAACCGAAGGCAGACGCTTAACCGACTGAGCCACCCAGGTGCCCCCCTCTGTATAGTCTTTTGCAGTTGTGTTTTTTTCTCCACTCATTAATGTTCCCAAATTGATCCCTGTTGTTGTGCTGAACTGTGGTGCATTCATTTCAAAGTTGTATAGCACTCCATTGTGTGAATGTACCACCAATAATTTATCCTGGTGCTGAGCATTTAGATTATTTAACTTTTTCTGCTGTGAGCAGCGCTGCTACTATGCACCTGCTTGTGCATGACTCTCAATGCATGTGTTGCAAGAATTTCTTGGTGATGTATATGGCGAAGTGGGATTTTGGGATTTTAGGGTATCTGGATGCTCAACTTTATAAGATAATGCTAACTTGTTTTCTAAAGTGGGTGTACCAGTTTAAAGTCTACCAGGAGTATAAGTGTTCCCACTCGTCTACATCTTTTGGTGTTTGGGTATTGTTAGACTTCTTTATTTTGCCAGGCTAGTGGGTATAAATAGTATGTCATTGGTGTTTTAATTTGTGTATCCCTGACTATGGAAAAGAGGAGCTCTTCATATCTTTAAGGGTCATTTTCTCTTACCCTTTTGCGAAATTCCAGCTTCTGTGTTTTGCCCAGTTATTTATTAGGTTATTTATCTTTTCCATATTAGTTTGTAGGAGTTCTTTATATATTCTGAATACTTATCCTTTGTTGAATATTTGTGTTACAGTTATCTTTTCTTAGTTCACGGTTTGTCACTTTATTTGTGATGCTTTTGAAAAACAAATTCTAATTTGTTTTTTATATTATCTTTATTATGCTCCCCACTCCTGACAGCTGCTGCATTCACTGACAGAAATAACTGTCACTCCTGGCAGGCCCATCTTCGATGCCTGGGAAACCAACACAAGCAAACCTAAGTAGGATTTCCCAACTGAGACCCACTTTCAAAAAAATTGCTAACTCTCAGATAGCTGTTTCAACACACAGCACAACTGACAACTCAAATTTTTCACTGAGAACAGCTCCCAGCTCTGATTCAAACTGAGTCAGCCTACAGATAGGACCCCAGGTCAAGAAGTTCTTCATTTTAATGGGGCAAGATTTCAATATTTTCTTTTATGGTTAGATAAAAAGGTAGTCTGTATTTTCTGCTGAAAATTTTAGGATTTTACTCAGTTAAGTCTAATCTTTAATCTGGACTCTGGTGTCTGAGTATGAAGTAGGGACCCAATATTCTTTAATATTTCCTGTACAGCACAGTGTTTTCATGAGAATGGAGAAGAATGTAAGCATCTAGCTCCTCACATAGTTCTGGGTACCAGCAAGGTACCCTCTAAAGGTTACTCGTGGCTGTTTTAACCTTTAGTTTCCTGCTTTTTTTTTTTTTTTTCAGTTGATTGGTGAGTTTTTCTTCCTTCCTTCTTTCCTTCCTTCCTTCCTTCCTTCCTTCCTTCCTTCCTTCCTTCCTTCCTTTCTTTCTTTCAGATTTTTATTTTTAAGTAATCTCTACACCCAATGCGGGGCTCGAACCTACAACCCTGGGACCAAGAGTCACACACTCTACCGACTGAGCCAAGCAGGTGCCCCGATTGGTGCTTTTCTTCCCAAAATCATTAGTGTGTCCATTTTAAGAATGATAGTTGAGGCAGGTTTGCATTGATTAAGAAACCAACCTGAAGCAGTCCCCCCCACCCCCACACACCTTAGTGTTGTCAGAAGCTTCATCTGTGAGTTTAATCAAAGAGCAAATCATAATTAATGAGTTAATTGATTTGAGCACTTATTTCCTTTTGGACCTGGTTGGTGATTCAGAATTTCTCTGGCATCTTACCAAAGACGTTCTCCCTCTGCCCTGAATAATCAGATAGCTTTTTATTACTAGGTTAATCTTGTTACTTTGGAATTTGTTTATTCAGCTCTGTATCGCCATAGATGTATCCTCTAAATACATGAAGAGAGGTGGTGGGGGGCTTCAGCTCTTACACCGGAAGAACTTCCTTAAGTTAATTCCTGCTTGAATGTCTTGGGCCAGATTGTATATGCTGCACAGAAAACTTGCTTTGGGGGGCCTTTTCCAATTTCTTAGCCATGCTTTAGTGGAAAGGAGAGGCAGAGAAATACTTCTTGGAAAATTAAAACTGTTTAGCTACACTCCTGGGGCACACTGGGAACACACAATGAAATCTGGAAAGTCAAACATGAAACTTTATAAAGTGAGCATAAAAAGCCTCATAAAAATTGGAGGGATGCTGTCAGTTCTATGGCTGAGGATGACTGCCCTTTTATTGCTCAAGTGCTGTCACGGGGGCTCACTCTCTGGCTAGCGGGCTCCTGCGCAGAAGGCAGGAGGAACTGCATGCTGCTCTGCGTAGCAGCGAACGATAAACCCAGTGCCTGGGAGGTGAGCCTTCAGCTGGGTGATGAAGTTACACTCCAGGCCTGAGGCTTTTCCGAGGTGCTCAACTACCCGGTGAAGGTGGAGTTTTTTAATCTCCTGGACAGTTTCCAGGGAGGTGAAAAGATGGAAAGATTCTTAATGAAGAAAGACCCCTCTCTCTTTCCCTACCTACATGGTCCTCTCATGGACTTCCGGAATGGATTCTGTACAGATGTTGCTGGTGCCCTGTCTGGATGGCCCTTTCCTGGGCCACTGCATCCAGCCCTCAGCTACTGCAGGCTTTGTTGCTAATAGCTCACACGTGGATGCTTCACGGGACGACTCTGCCTTGCCAGATAGGAGCCTGCTAGCCCAGAGATGACTGGGTGGTAGGATCTCACTCTCCACCCTGGCATGGCCCGGACCCAGTGACTGACATCATTGATGTCAATGATCAGGATGTACAACCCAGCCCTTTGCCTCTGGGCTGCACAAAGTCTATTATAGAGCGCTCTGTGGGATCCACACAACCCCCATCTTCTTTCTTTCTTTTCTCCTTCTTTCTTCTTCTTTCTTTCTTTCTTCTTTCTTTTTTTTTTAAAGATTTTATTTATTTATTTGACAGAGAGATAGAGAGCACAAGTAGGCAGAGAGGCAGGCAGAGGGAGAGGGAGAAGCAGGCTCTCTGCTGAGCAAGGAGCCCAATGCAGGGCTCCATCCCAGGACTCTGGGATCATGACCTGAGCCCAAGGCAGCTGCTTAACCGACTGAGCCACCCAGGTGCCCCATCATCTTTTCCTTTCTCATGCAACTTCCTTCACTTGCTCACAAGGTTCTCCTGAGTGCACTCCCTCAAGCACTCATTTTCAAGGAAACCCCACATCAGGCTCTTCTAGGGAACATGACGGAAGACATTCCGTTTCTCTCCTCTGGCGCATCACACTTTGCTCAGTATGTGGAGTGTTTGCCTACGAATCGTCCCTGCCCCGCTGGGTTCTTCTGAGGGCTGCTTTTACATATTGTTTGTCTTAAGACTCCCACCGTATCTCCTAACTCCATGGCCTGCTTCTAGGATGGGGAGTGTTTGTCAAAAGACTCGCCGAGTGAGGGAAGGCGGCCTGTGCGGAGGTGGAGAGGGCCCGGGAGGGGACTTCTCGTGTGGGTGCGGGGTCTGGCAGTGGGAACGTGGACAGCTGCCCACAAGCAGGAAGTGGGCGCCTGGCCGGCTCAGGCAGAGCGTGTGACTCTGGATCTTGAGATCGTGAGTTTGAGCCCCACATGGCGGGTAGAGATGACTTACAAACAAACAAACAAACACACTTCTGCCTTTGTGAGGAAGACAGCATTCAGTTTCTCACTCTCAGTGATGCCAATGATGCTGCCCTTGGCAGGTGAGTTGGGTGGAGGAAGGTGCCTCAAGCTTTGGTGCTGAGCCCCGTGCTCGTGGATGGCCTGGATCCACAGGTGGAAGTGGGAAAGTTGGTCTAGGCCATGTCTAGATCCACACCTGCAACACTTGGCACTTGGAGTCCTGGTCTGTCTCGCCCGCTCACCCTCACCCCTCCGCTGTTGTTCTCCCTCCTGTGTTTCTCGTTTTGGCTCCGTGACTCTGACGTCCACTAGGTTGCTGGAGCCAGAAATTCTGACTCATTCCAATTCCTGTTGTCTCATTCTCTCTTGAGTGTCTCACTGTAACTGCCTTCCCTGCCTTTTGCCTTTGGTCAGATGCCCCCAGCCCTGGCCTGGACTCCCCTCCCTGAGCCCGGATCTTCCTCTTCTCGACCATCTTTAATGCCATCCGTGGTGAGCTTCTCAAAGCGTATGTGCTCCTTAAAGCTCGTAGGTGATCTCCCAGGACCTTGGAACCAAATCCAGGCTCTACTAAAATGGTGCCCAGTGTCCAGCCCACTGTCACCCCTCGACTGGTACGTTGCTTCCTGTCCCTCTCCTCAGCCAGGCAGAGGCCCTGTCCTTTGACAGAGTCTTCCAGTGTCACCTCCTAAGGGCAGTGTGCTGCTCCCAGGCAGGAGCTGTTGGCACTGTACCTGGCCCGGCCTATGTCACCACATCGAACCACCCAGCAGCTCCCTCCCCCCGCCTGCGGTGGCCCAGGCAGCATCAAGAGTAGGAAGCCTGATGTTTTGTACAGGTAGGCAGGAAGTAACAACAAAAACAAACTAGAAAATTGAAAAAATTCTTAATTAAAAGGTTTCTCATCTTTTTTTGTCGTGAGTAGAATAAAAATTTTGAGTCCCCACCCTCCATTTAATAGTACTTAATAGCATCTGTTGTGTCAGGAAATCCCTGGTGGCAAGTGTGAATTGAGTGATGCTTCCAAGTAATTTCGGTTTTATTAGTCACAGCAGGACCTGCAGACATTTGAAAAATAACCATATTTATGTTCATAACCCGTTATTCCTATCGGTCCGAGGGTCACAAGCTCAAATGCTTTGCAGGGCCCCGGCCCTCACGGAAACAAGGGTGTTGGACACACCGTGGGCTCGGTGGCCAAGGGCTGCTGACCCCGGCTCTGTGGCCTGAGCATTTGAGAGGGACTGTGGAGACCGGAATGCGTAGCACGTGACAGGCAGCCGCTTCTCAGCTCTGGCCTGTTGTCGCCGGGAGGTTGGTGAACGAGAGCCCAGCAGTGAGATCCTCAGATCGTTCAAATGGAACCAGAGATATGGATTTTTATGAGAAGCTCTCTCTTTTTTTTTTTAAAGAATGGCAACTAATTCAAAACAAACAAAAGGCAAAACAAAACAAAACAAAAACCACCCCAAAATAAAAGCAAAAAACAAAATCCTGTTCTGGCCAAGCCCCATGGACTAATGGCCTTGAAAGCTGGGTCCTGAGTCTTCCACTGACCGTCATTTGGAGGCTGTGGTCCAGATGATGTCCCCTGAGTGTCACTGGTGACTCTGAGGTCCCACGGTTGCTGGTGCTTGTGGTTGGGGACTGTCCTGTTGGACCAGAAGTCCTGTGGTGGGAATTTGACACCTCCTTGGCTGGTGAGGGAGGGAAATTTGGGGAGTCTCCTCCTCCTGAAGTGACTCCTGAGTCTCCTTTGTTAGTGTGGCTTGTTCCCTGTTTTCATGTAAAGCAACCAGACTGGCTAGGGGAAGGGGGTGGGGTGATGTCTCCAAGGAAAAAGTCAGTGTTGCAAGTGGGATTTTTTTTTTTTTTTAATCACCCTTTGGTTCTTTGATGTGTTTGTTGGTCAAGGGGTAGAGGCGGACCTGCCCTTTCTACTAAAACCCAAGTACTGGATCTTTCCTAAGTAAATATGTTCTAGACATTGGTGTGCCTCTTAGTCTCATTGGGCTTGAGTGTAAAGGCCAGGGGCGGGGGGAGATTTGGGAGTAAAGGCAGCCATCAGGAAGGTGATAGTTTTATATAAATCTTTCCACATATCTGTATGTGAAAATAGGGATGCTTTAATAGGTTTGTTAATTTAAAATAAGGACTGCCATTTGTAAAGTTATTTTCATAGATGCCTAAGATCATTCAGTCTGGTCACATCCTTTGATAGGAAAGAAAATTGTTACCATATAGTCTTACCAGTTTAGAAGCAGTTTTTAAAATATTATTTTATTTTTATTTTAAATAATATTTTTATTAGTGTTTTGAAATATTTTTATTTGTTTACATTAAAAGCTGTTTAACATTGCCAGTAGGAGTGCAGATTCATATGACTTTTATGGAAGACAGATGGATAATCTTTATCTACAGCCTTAAGAATGTTCATGTTATTTGACCTGGTGATTCTACTTGATTCTGCTCTTAATATACTTAAGACAGCAATCAGAGAAGTGCACGAAAAACAAGGCAGGAAGATATTCATTGAGGTGTTATTTATGATCATGAAAATGAGAGAATAGCCTAAATGGGGGGAAGGTTAGGAAAGTTAAGCTATGCCCACCTGATGAAATATTATTCCAATATTAAATGATGTTTCTTCTTTTTAAAAAAGATTATTATTTATTTGAAACAGAGAGAGAGAGAGAGAGAGAGAGAATGAGCAGGGGGGAGAGGCAGAGGCAGAGGGAGAAGCAGACTCCTCAGGACCCTGAGATCATGACCTGAGTGAAAGCAGATGCTTACCAGACTAAGCCACCCAGGCACCCCTTAGGGGGTGTGTCTGAAGAACATTTAATGACAGTGGAATTAATGTTCTTGATATAATGTTAAGTGAAAAAAAGCTGGTTTCAGGTAAAATATCCATGTGTGTCTGACTCTGTGTATGCATGTAACTAGACAGTAAGATTTTAAGGGACTATTCCAAAATACTAACAGTGTTTTTCTTTGGGTGGTATAATTATTTTTCAGATTTTCCATAATGAACATGCAATACTTTTGTAATCAGGAAAATTATTAAGCTTTTTTTTTTCCTTTTAAACTATTAAATGGACTTTATCAAAAATGGTGTGTTACATGATCCAGCAGTTCCATTCCTAGGTGTAAACTCAAAAGAATTGAGAATGGGGATTCAGACCCTTGTATGCTGGTGTTCATGGCACCATTATTCACAAGAGCCCTGAAGTGGAAAGAAACCCAAGTGTCCATCCACAGATGAATGGATGAACAGAATATGGTGTATCCATACAATACAGTATTGTTTACCACAAAAAGGAATGAAGTTCTGACACAGGCTACATCATGGGTGAATTTTGGAAACACTCTGCTAACTCAAATAGGCCAGGCACAAAAGACAAATATCATGAATGCAGCTAGATGAAATTCATAGAGGCAGAAATGGGACTAGAGGCTTCCAGGGCCTCGGAACAGGGGGGAAATAAGGATTACTGCTAATGGTTACAGGGTTTCTGTTTGAGATGATAAAAAAAGTTTTGGAAGTAGATAGTAATGATGGTTGTACAACGTTGTGAATGTAACTAATTTCCCCTAAGTGTACACCTAAAAAGAGTTAAATGGCAAATTTTGTTACATGTATGTAATCACAATAAAAAAAATTGAAACAGAACAAAATTGGGTTAGCCAGTTGTAATGTGTATTTGCTTTTTGATACTATGTGACACAGTACGTGTTTGTTTGGAATGCGGGTGGTGGCCACCTTTTGGTTCATTTGTCTCCATTTTTGCTTTTCAGTTTTACCCCACAAATAGGTCTACCCTGTAAGTGGGTTGTTTTGTAGATTTTGGATGCCACACTCAGATACTGATAATGGAGCCAGGGGGCTTAAGGAGGCAGAGACATCTAGGAGGGTTTAAAAGAAATTATAAGGGGAAATGTGTCGCTTTTAATATTGGGCCATACATTGAGATCTTGACTGGGAGGAGGAGGAGGAAGAAAGCGAAGCCTTGCTGGTAAGCAGCAGCTGATAATAGTTCTGGAATATTCAGAAGTATTCTGGCAAATCAGATAGCACTTGAATAAATACAGCCAGCACTTTTTTGCTTTGGGAATTCATTTGGCAGCAAGAAGTGCTAAAGGAAGAGCTTTACTTACAGTCTCTGCTTCCTGATATTTAAGGAATTCATTTCACTTGCCATTTAACACTAGTCCATTTCTTTCCCTTACAAAGGACGGGCTGTGCCCCTCTGAGATGTGAAAGATGGTGACTGAAACTGCTTCTCTTAAAGTTAACTTCTTAGTGATCCATCCAAAAAATGGTGATGGAAAGTAAGAAATTGGGGTCAGCAGGGATCTTGGTCATAGGCAGGCTGCCAGATCCCTCTCAGGGGAATCTGAGGTGTCTAGACTTGATGCTTTTGAACTCTTGGAACTGTTCCAGATCATTGCTGGCTCCTTGCTGCTTCTGTTGGAATTTACACAGTTCTGAGAGGTTTGTTGGGCTAACTCTCAGCTGCTCTAAAATCAACTGAAGAAGTGACCACTTTCATATTCATCAAAGAGTCTTCTCTTTGTTCAATGTGCCTTTCCTGAGATTTATTTATTTACCCAAGATGACTTCCAATTTCCTTTTATCTTCACTTTTGGAGTAAGAGTTAGCCCAATCTGTCTTACTTTTTTTTCCTTTTTGTTTGCAGCAGATCTTGATACAATATCATTTCCTGTGTTCATGTGGTTATTGAAGTATTAACTATAAAATATTTACCTTTTTCTCTTTTGAAGTTATTTTTCCTTAAATATTGATATTGCAAGTTTCTATCCTTCTGTGTTTAGCTTAAGGAGAAAATAGTTTTTGAGTATTTCATTCACCCATTGAACAAACATTAATTGAATACATGCCATCCTCAACTCTGGGCACATCCAGCAGTTGGTCCTGTCCTCATGGAGTTTACGTTCTGCTGGAGCAGATGGACAAGTAAAGTTCCAGTAAAGGGGGTTGTGGTATCAGTAAGCACAGGATGTTTCAGGAACCCAGGGGAGATCCCTAATCCAGTGTTGGGGGGATTGGGAAGACTTCCTGGAGGACGTGATATCCACACTGAGTCTTGAAAGACAGTAGGAGTTGGCCACATCAGGGTTAATCACAGGGGGCCAGAGGTGAACGAGGACATCATCTGCTCTGGAAAATACAAGAACTTCAGTGTGAGAGCAGCGTAGCCCCTGAGAAAGGTGCGGGAAGAAGGATAAGAGTGGACATTGGAGGGTAAGTAGATAGGACATTTCAGTGGCCTTTGTCACAAAGTCATTGAGGCTCTCAGAAAAAAAATTTAAGCAGGGAAGTAACTTGGTAAGATTTTAATTTTAGCAAGTTTATTCTAGTTGGCTTTAAACATAAATAAGTAGATCAATATATCTATTTGAGATATAATCACATACAGTAAAATGGCCAGATCTTAGTCAATGGCCAGTTTGGTTGATGAGTTTTGATCATTGTATACACTCATTTCACCACCACCCCAAACCAGATATAGAACATCTCCATTACCAGGGCTCCTAGGTGGCTCAGTCGGTTGGGTCCGACTCTTGATTTTGACCTGGGTCATGATGTTGGGGTCATGGGATCAAATCCTTGCATCGGGTGTCCTGCTCAGCACAGAGTTGGCTTGAGATCCTTTCCCCCTTCCTCTGCCCCTCCCCCTGCTTGCACAGTCTTCCTTTAAAATAAATAAAATTTAAAAATCTTTAAAAAAAAGGACATCTCCATTACCCCAGAAAATTCCCTCATGTCCCTTTCCATTCAATCATCCAATGCCCACCTCCCGAAGTCCACCTTCTGACTTCTATCTCCAGTTATGTCTTTCTTAGATCTCATGGTGTCTCACACCGGGTGCTCTGTTTTGTCTGGCTTCTTTTAGTCAGCATAGTTTGAAACTCATCCACATCATTGAATTTATAAGTAGTAGCTCCTTTTTATGGTTGAGGAGTATTCCATTTTATGGAATAATCATAGTTGTTCATCCATTTTCTGTTGGTGGACATTTGGGTTGTTTTTAGTTTTTGACTTTGATGAATAAAGATGCTATACACATTCTTATACAAGTCTTTTTTTTTTTTTTTTTTGTAGATGTCTATTTTCATTTCTCTTGGGTAAATAATAGTGGGATTGCTAGGGCTGGCTGGTTTTTTTTTTTTTTTTTTAAGGATTTTATGTATGTATGTATGTATTTAGAGAGCACGAGCAGAGGGAGGGTAGAGGGAGAGAGACAATCTCGAGCAGACTCTGTGCTAAGTGCGGAGCCCGTCGTGGGGCTTGATCCCACGACCCTGAGATCATGACCTGAGCCAGAAATCAAGAGTCTGAGGCTCAACCGACTGAGACACCCAGGCGCCCCTAGGGCTGGATGTTTTTTAAAGAACAGATTGAAGTCAAAAGGCTGGGAACAAGGAGCCCATGGCATACAATCCAGCTCAGAGATGGTGTTCAGAAATAAGGTAATTTCATACTGGAGGTGGATAGCAATGAAAAAATATCCCTGTAATGCAAAAGTTGAATTGACAAGACTAGGTGATGGACAGGTTTGAAACGAGAAGAAAAGGATCACTGTATATGAGAATGAATGGTGGTGATTTTCCCTGAGCCAGGGAATGCAGGAGGTCCAGGTTTTGGGGGGGGGGCGGGATGATAACAGCTGTAGTTTGGGACAGTTGAGTTTGAGATACTTGCAGGCAGGAGAGATGGCCAGGAGGCAATTGGCCCCATAGATCTGGAGGCCAGAAAAGAGATCTGGTTTGTAGGTATGGAGTAGGCAGTGGTCACCATGGAGAAGGTAACAGAGGCCATGGGAGGGGAGAAGATCACCAAGGAGGGGAGGAAGACCCACGGACTGGGAGAAGATATTTATGGCACATCATCATCGAAGTAGCATTTGATTTCAAAGTATACTGAAGAACTACTAAATATCAGTATGATGAGTGTAGAGACAGGTACAAACTCTATAGAATCTATACACAATTTGTTTTATGCAATAATAATGATGAACATGCTCTAGAGGGGGGTAGTAATTCTACTCCTGAGCATGTATCCAAGTAGATTTGTCACACATTTGCGCTAGAATATATGCACACAGAGGATTAGAGTAGCATTGCCCATGAATATGAAGACAGCCCAAGTGTTCATCAGCTGAAGAATGAATCAATGAATAAATTGTGGTATAGTCATTCAGCAGAATACTATATAGCAGTGAAAATAAATGTGTTTGAACAGCACATACCAACATGGATGAATCTCTCAAACATAATGTGAAGAAAAAAAGCAAGTTGCAGAAAAGTATGTATGACATGGTGCTCTTTTAAAACATTTTAAACTGAGCAAAATTGTACTGTATATATTGCCTAAGGACCCATACCCAAACATAGTAGAAATAGGGGAAAATGCCAAAATAGAGTTGTGGTTTCCGGGAGTACAGGGGAGGGGTGGCTACCTGGGGGTCTTGCATCTGGTTGATAATGCTTTGTTTTCTTGAGCAGGTGCTGAGTTCATAAGTGTCCATTGTGTGTCTGTGCATTTTTGCATTGCTGAAAGATTTATTTATTTACTGATTTATTTTTAAAGATTTTATTTATTTATTTGACAGAGAGAGACACAGCGAGAGAGGGAACACAAGCTTGGGGAGTGGGAGAGGGAGAAGCAGGCTTCCCACCGAGCAGGGAGTCCAATGAGGGGCTTGATCCCAGGACCCTGGGATCATGACCTGAGCCGAAGGCAGACGCTCAATGACTGAGCCACTCAGGCGCCTCTTGCTGAATGATTTAAAAAGGGATGGAACAGAGCCTTGGGGATGCTAACATGTAAGGCAGTGAATTTAAAGTCTTTTGATTCTGACCCACAGAAAGAAATATTTTATATTCCACACGTATACATGTATAAAAATACAAACAAGACATGGAAACAAAAGTTTTATGAAAGATCTTTATCTTAGAAGATATACCCTGGTAGTTTCTATTTTATTTCATTTCATTTAAAAAAAATATATTGGTTGTGATCTTATAAGTCAGTGGTTCTCAACCGGGAGTGATGCCAATTGGATGATGTCTGGAGACATTTTTGATTGTCACGAATGGCATCTAGTGAGTAGATGCCAGGAATCCTGCTGAACAGTCTGGATAGCACAGGATGACCCCCCACAACAAAGAATTATGCAGCCCCAAATGTCAGTAATGCCAAGGTTGAGAAACCCTGCTCTAAGTTGATTTCTTGATGTAAGCTGAATACGTACAGTTTGAAAGCAGGGATGTATGGGCAGGGGGGAAGATTGGCTAGGCAGATACAAGGAAAACCAGGAGTGTCTGTGGTCATAGGAAGCTGAGGGATGATATTCCAGAGGAGCAAGTGAAGCATGGTCAAATATGTTTGTGGAGTTTGGCAGCTAAGACCTTGCTGGTGGTGCCTGTGGCTAGGGGAATTTCTCTGGGGGTGGGGGGAAGGAGCCCAAAGTTAGTAGAGTGGGGAGTGAAGATGGCATAGATCTTGCTTGTCTGTGAAGAAAAGAATAACAGAGCAGGAGGTTTGAAGCAGGATTTTTTTTTTTTCCCAAGATGGTAGAGCATTGGCATGTTAAAATGATGATGGGAGGAGCTGGTAGAGAGGAAAGTGTGAGGGTGTAGGAGAGAATTAATGAATGGAGCTGGTGCCTGGGAAGTCAGGAGAGTCCTGAGCAGGGGTGCGTGTTGGTTTGAGGTAGGAGATAGGAGGAAGAATACAGATGCAGGTGAGTTTGGGGGTGAGCAGGAAGTTGAAAGTATTCTTGCTTCTTTCTCTGTGAAGTATCAGGTGAGGCCATTTTCTGGGGGTGCAGTGGGGAGAGATGGAGGTGATGGTCTCTGAAGCTCAGATAAAATGGAGGAGGAGGTTTGAAATAGCCTTTGAGGAGACTCTGGGGATTGCTGCGGGGCTCTGAGGGCCTCTTGAGGATGGAGACCATGAATCTGTTAAGACAGCTTTGGTGGATGTGTGTTTTTCTCCATAGTGCTGAGCATCCTGGAGAGAGAAACAGGGAAGGAGATGCGTAGAGGGATCTGGGGCTGGGATTTGGCCGGGTGGGTGTACACGAGAGTGCAGGGGAGTTGTGCTCATTGGCCAGGCGGGCGATGGATGTAGGAGGGAGGAGAAAGGAGGTGAAGACAGAAGCTGGTCAGAGAAGTAGAAAATAAAAGGATTGGCAAAATGGAGCCAAAAGGGAGCTGGGATAGTGGGTGTAGGGCGAGAAGCTGTGAGAGAGGGCTGAGGGGGAAGGAGTTGATAGAGGATGAAAGGACAGTGGGGTGAGATGTCTGGGGGAACTGTCAGATGTGCAGCAGTTCTGAGTGGTGATGGGAAAGTCCAGGGTGGATCTTTGAGAGGAAGGCAGTAACGCAGAGAGGGAGGTGACAGAATGAGGACAAGGCACTGACCAAGCAAGTGTGCTCGGTGAATTCAAAGGCCATTCAGAATGACAGTTGCACTTGGTGTCTCAAGGAAGACTGAGCCATTCCATAAGGTCTTCAGGGAATTCTCTAATGATGCGTAGCTGTAGATGGAAGTTGTGCCTGGGAGTGGAGGACGGTTATTTTGGCTTTGGGGAATAAGAAGAGGCTGCAGTGGGTTTCCACCAAATGTTCCAGCGTCAGCCAAGAGAGGAAAAGAGGTTGGGGTGAGAGGTGGCTTTAAGGGGTGTGGTCAAAAGGTGGCGTGGGAGGATGGGGCTGTGGGTGTCAAATCATAGGAAAGGATGCCTGGGGTCGTGGGGGACTAAGCGTGGGGTGAGGCTGAGAGGCATGATCGGAGGGAGTGCTCCCCTGGTGGTTGGGAGGATCCAGTCTTCTTTCTGGAAGCAATTTGGGAAGGGTGCAGCTGGACCCGAAGTGATACTGTCCGGATTTCTGACTTGGAGTGAGCCGGCCGTGCCTTCTATTTTGTGAGTGATGACAGCCTCTAAAGAGGATGGGCAATCCCTTTAGCCAGGCCGTGGCACAAAAAGGCTTTTTATGGCATCTGAATGTTATGTGGTCCTTCGACTTTCTAGAGGCCTGTCTACTGGAGGAGTGAATGTTCTCGATTGCTTTTTTTTTCCCCCTGGGTTCTAGAAAACAGAAGGATAAGAGACCCTGTGGGGTCCAGTTCCATTCAGTGTCTTCATGAAGTGGTGTGATAAGCCGTGTCTGGTTCTTTCAAGACAGCAGTGAATAATCCTTTCCTGTTCGAGAGCGTGGAATTCCACTGGGGAGTTTAAACACATTTCCCTTTAATGGCTTAAATGAAGTGTTGCCTTTTTTCATGAAAGTTTTATATATTTGACCTATTTAATTTTTTTTTTCCTTCAGGAAATAAAAGATGACATTTTCTCACTTCCCTTCCAGAAAAAGAGATGCATTGGATTTTTTGGCAAAGTAATCTCTATGTACACTGTGGTAATGAATGGTGTTGGGAAATGTGAAAAATGTAGCCTACCTCCTCCTTTTTTTTTTTTTTTTAAACTATCAAATTGAATGAAAAGAAACGAATATTTTAATGGAACTGGATAGGATGAATGGCTTTTCTTTCAAGCGCTTTAGTATCAAAACGAAAAATGATGTTTTGATTGTCTTTTTTTCTGCTTTATTTCTAAGAATATGGACATTTTCCCTTGGAAGTAATACCGGCATTTATAGCAGTGTTTAATTAACACCAGCCTCCACGAGGTATCAAAGAATGCTGGTGGAAAAGATGGAGTAGGAAATAAATATACAGGAAAGGTTGGTTCAAATAAATGCTAACCCCCTAAGTGTTTTGGTGGTATGACAACAAAATGGGAGAAGAAAGCTGAGGGATTCTTTGGAGCCACTCTGGCACGGACGTCGAAAGGCCAGCCTGAGATGTGAGAACGCAGGGAGGTTACATAAGGAAATGACAGTTTGGGGAGTTGAGAAGGGGTGAATGGAAGGGGAGGAAATGAGGCGGGGCCCACCCTCTGAAGGCAGGGGAACGGGAAAAGCTTTTTCTCACTGGAATTGTGACTTTACAAGAGAAAGTGAAAACACATCAGATCCCGATTGTAGAATTCTGTTATCACTTCAGTCATTCTGTTTCCAGAACCCCCGGTTTAAAGGCAACCTCTTCCTTTTACCTATCTAAGTATGAGAACAGACTCTTTTATCAGAGTAGATTCCCCCCCCTCTTTCTTTTAGTTCCCAAAAAGCAGTATTTCCCAAGATGTGTTGCACCAAATGGTGTCTCAACAGGCCAGTCAAAGGAAATAAGGCACTTGGTGTTCAAGTAAGTTTGAGAAGTACTGTGGTTTAAAAAAGGGAGACAGGTTTCTTTACAGTGTCTCAGAGCCCTTAAAATCAAATAGGCATTCTTGGATTTCTACGGTAAGTAGGAAGGACCTTTTAAATTGCTAAACAAACACTCGGTCCCTTGTTTCTTTTTGGAATTCTGATATTCCTCCAGGTGGCAATGTCCCTAGTTGAAAGTTCTCACCTCCCCAGGCTGCTTTGCTACTAGATGTGACCCAGTGCTGGCCAGTAAGTTGAGAAGTCCAAGTCTCTGTGGAGTGGGGGCTTCTGGGAAAGGTACTGGTTTCTTGATAAACAGGGTCTAAGGAGGTTGGCACACATCTTTGCGAGTGCCCACCTTTTTCCTGCCTGCAGGAGCTGTAGCCAACTTGCACCACGAAAACAAAAGCCACATACTAGGATTTGCAGATCAGAAAGATTGAAGGAGTTCTTGATGGCCTCAGGAAGCTACTCTACCAGCCTTGAACTCTTCACCTTTGGACTTTGTTCTCGTAGATACATAAAGCCCGATTTGCTGAAACCCTTATAGTTGAGTTTCTGTTCCATGCAGCTGAGTGTAATCCTAATTCATCCGGGGGGAATGCGGTCAGCAGTAATGGAACTGATTTTAACGATGGAAACTTGTTTTGTTTTGGAGACTCTGTAGAAGACCCTTTGGGAAATGATGCTGTAAAAAAATATGGCTAGAAAGATCGTCATGTGTATTTAGCCCCTTTTCTGCAAGTATACATTTTCTGGTGTTCTTTGTGGAATTAGAGTTTTGAATTTTGGTCTTTTTCTTCTATTCTTTTCCTCTCATCTGAGAAGTCTTTGATTCTTTAAAAAAAAACTTTATAATTTTTATGCCCCTTACCAAAGCACTTTATATGTCAGATTTTTAAATGGTTTTAGATGGTTTTATTAGCCTATTCTCAGGCCTTCTTTACACAGTGGAATTGTTCTCAGAATTCGTAGGTGAGTTGACTCAGAGATACATTTATTTCTATCACAATATCAAAGATGTTTGGTTTCTTTTGAATAATTTTATTTTTGACTGTGGCACTTACCACCTTTCTCAAAATTAATGTGGTGTAAACCAACACCTAAATGTCCTAGGGAAGCTCTTTGTGCAAATGATTTTTGTAAATTTGGAAATCTTTGTACACCCCATGATTATCTGTCTCTTCTTCTGTAAATTGGATTTTCCTAGTATTTTTTTTTCTTTTTTAATAGTGTTAGGCTCAGTTCTCTGATTAAAGAAGTTTCAAATCTTGGTTTTTTAAAAGGACGTTTAAATTATATTTCAAATCTCCAGTAGAATATAAAATCAGCATGTTAAAGTTTAAGGGGACCTCAGCACCTGAGTCTGACTTCCTCATTCTGCAGTGGAAGGGACTGAGAACTTGCCTAATGCCTGGGTGTTGAGCAAACAACAGCACAGTGGGGTTCAGTGGGGCTCTGTGCCATGAACCCAGCTCACAACGGTGGTGACCTGACAATCACAACATAGGAAGTTACACAGATCATTTCGCTGAGCTGGCCTTTTCTGTTTTGTTGATGGTTTCCTTTGCTGTGCAGAAGCTTTTTAGGTTGAAGTGTTGAGAGTTGTTTATTTTTGCTTTTGTTGCTTTTGCTTTTGGTGTCATGTCCAAAAGCTCATCACTAAGACCAATGTCAAGGAGTTTATTGCCTGTGTTTTCTTCTAGGGGTTTTATGGTTTCAGGTCTCACATTCAGGTCTTTAATCCATTTTGAGTTAATTTTTATGTATGGTGTAATATAGTAGTCTAGTTTCATTCATTTGCATGTGGCTGTCCAGTTTTCCCAGTACCATTTATTGAAGAGACTGTACTTTCCCTACTGTATGTTCTTGGCTCCTTTGTCATAAATTATTTGACTATATGCTTGGATTTATTTCTCGACTCTCTATTCTGTTCCATTGATCTGTATGTCTGTTTTTATGCCAGTACCACATTGTTTTGATAATTATAGCTTTGTGATATACTTTGAAATCAGGGAGCGTGGTGTCTCCAGGTTTTTTGTTCTTTCTCAGGATTGCTTTGGCAATTCAGAGTCTCTTGGGGCTCCATACAGATTTTAGAATTGTTTGTTCTATTTCTGTGAAAAATGCCATTGGAATTTTGATAGGGATTGCATTGAATCTGTAGATTGCTTTGGGTGTTGTCTTCATATTCTTTCATCAATGTCTTACAGTTTTCAATGTACAGGTCTTTCACCTCTTTGGTTAAATTTATTCCTAGGTATTTTATTCTTTTTGATATAATTATAAATGGGATTTTTTCTTAATTTCTCTTTCTGATAGTTCATTGTTAGTCTATAGAATTGCAACAGGGCACCTGGGTGGCTCAGTCATTAAGCATCTGCCTTTGGCTCAGGTCATGATCCCAGGGTCCTGGGATCGAGCCCCACATCGGGCTTCCTGCTCTGCGGGAAGCCTGCTTCTCCCTCTCCCACTCCCTCTGCTTGTGTTCCCTCTCTCGCTGTCTCTCTCTCTCTCTCTCAAATAAATCAATAAATCAATAAATCAATAAATCTTAAAAAAAAGAATTGCAACAGATCTTTTTTTTTTTTTTTAAGGTTTTATTTATTTATTTGACGCAGAGAGAGAGGGGGCACAAGCAGGGGGAGAGGCAGTGGGAGAGGGAGAAGCAGACTTCACGCTGAGCAGGGAACCCGACGAGGGGCTCGATCCCAGGACCCTGAGATCATGACCTGAGCCAAAGGCAGACGCTTAACCATCTGAGCCACCCAGGCACCCCTGTATCCTGCAACTTTACTGAATTCATTTATTACTTCTAACAGTTGTTTGGTGAAGTCTTAAGGATTTTCTATATATAATATCATGTCATCTACAAATAGTGACAATTTTACTTTTTCCTTTTAACATTTGGATGCTTTTTTATTTCTCTTCCTTGCCTAATTGCCATGACTAGGACTTCCAATACTATGTTGAATAAAAATGGCAAGAGTGGGCATCCTTGTCTTGTTCCTGATCTTAAAGAAAAAGATTTACCTGTCCATGATTGACTGTGATGTTAGCTGTGGGATTGTCATAGATGGACTTTGTTATGTTGAGGTACATTCTCTCTATACCCACTTTGTTGAGAGTTTTTACCATAAGTAGATTTTGAATTTTGTCAAATGCTTTTTCTGAATCTAGTGTTTAACTTCTTCACAAATAAGAACAATTATCATTCATTATGTGGCACTCACTATGTACCAGAGATGCTGAGTGACTTACATACAATATATAATTTAGTTTTCCCCTAAGTGCTACCAGTTAATTGTTATGGATCTCAAAATTGCAAGTAAGGGGGGTGCCCGGGTGGCTCAGTTGGTTGCGTGTCCAACTCTTGATCTTTTTTTTATTTTTTTTTTATTTTTTAAAGATTTTATTTATTTATTTGACAGAGAGAGACACAGTGAGAGAGGGAATACAAGCAGGGGGAGTGGGAGAGGGAGAAGCAGGCTTCCCCGCTGAGCAGGGAGCCCGATGCGGGGCTTGATCCCAGGACCCTGGGATCATGACCTGAGCCGAAGGCAGACGCTCAACGACTGAGCCACCCAGGTGCCCCTCAACTCTTGATCTTGATCAAGGTCTTGATCTCAGGGTTCTGAGTTCAGAGCCTGTGTTGGGCTCCAAGCTGGGCGTGGAGCCTACTTAAAAAAAAAAAAAAAAAGAATCAAAATAGCAAGTAAGGATACTGATGATTAGAGAGGCTAACCATCTAAAAAACTCATTCCAGTCACTTCTTAAATCAATTAGCTTAGGTGATGGAATGAAGTAGAGTGCTCAGTTTGGGCCTTTTCTTTTCTTGCTGCCAAATGTGATTTCATGACATGAAACTTTACAACAAAGAATTTTTAAAAACTTAAGGAAAAAAAACCCCGTAGGAATCATGTTTTAATTTGTCTGCATGGCCCTTAAAAGTCCTATCCAGGAATCAAAGGTCTGGTGTTGTCAGTTATGGTGTAGCTCTTGCAGTAATTCTGGGACAAATCTGGGGGGAAAAAGAAATAAGAATCCTCTCATTTCCTGTAAGAATATTTTTGTGTTTATTCAGATTTAAAAAACTTAATGTTTTGTGACTGTTTTCAAGATTCATATATGGTTTTCATGAAAGCTGTTAAACATATTCTCTACTTTTTGCTGACACCAAAAAAAAAATTAAAGAAAAAGATTTAAACATCTTTAAAATGATGTTAAATAGCCTCTTTATGATACTGAGAGCATGGAACGTCCCTTAGTAGTATTCAGGTGGAAGAAAAAGCGGTAAACAAGAATTTGAAAAACTGAACTTATTTTGATTATATGTGATTTTTGTTTTTGTTTTTTTTTAAGATTTTATTTATTTATTTGACAGAGGGAGGGATAGCAAGAGAGGGAACACAAGCAGGGGGAGCGAGGGAGAGGGAGAAGCAGGCTCCCCGCTGAGCAGGGAGCCCGATGCGGGGCTCCATCCCAGGACTCCGGGACCATGACCTGAGCCGAAGGCAGACGCTTAACGACTGAGCCACCCAGGCGCCCCTGCTCATTTACTTCTTTAAAAATAGTCAATATTTTAAAAATCATTACAAATATCAAAGTATTTGCCTATAATTTAAAATAAATCTTATTATTTTTCTTATTATTTTTCAAACGTATATACATGCTATTTTGATTGACAACATAAATATTTATGTAAAAGCATTTGCATTTACAACTCATGGATTTGTTTGATCAATAGTAAAATATTACGATGTTCAAGATATTTTTGATATTTACAATGAGTTCTCATTCAGGAAAAACTCTCTAGGTGCTTTTTTTTTTTTTAAAGATTTTATTTATTTGACAGAGAGAGACACAGCGAGAGAGGGAACACAAGCAGGGGGAGTGGGAGAGGGAGAGGGAGAAGCAGGCTTCCCGCTGAGTAGGGAGCCCGACGCTGGGCTCGATCCCAGGACTCTGGGATCATGAGCTGAGCCGAAGGCAGACGCTTAACGACTGAGCCACCCAGGCGCCCCTGATTATATGTGATTTAAAACACTACAGATTTTCCTCTGGGTTTGCAAGATGAAGTGTTTATTAAGTTTCAATCGTGGGGAAGCTGCAGCCCAGATCAATGAAATAAATTGTATGACTTCTTGACATTGTTATTTTTTTCTTAAATTGTTATTGTTAAGGCCATTGTCAGAATAAGTGGTATCAAGATACTTAGGCCATTTGTATCCCATTTAAAATCAGGCCACTTGGGATATTGAATTCCAGGCAGTGTCATCTTGAGGGTAAGTAAGGAAAGTACCTCAGCTAAGTGGGGAGACTAGGAGATGAGGATGGAGGTGGAAATGAGAACATGTTTGGAGCTGAAACTCTGGTGAAGCAGACTATTTCAGAATACACTTTTATCCTCAGTAACAGTATTTGGTTTTCCTAACTTCTTTTTCCTCAAGCTGCTTGAGTGAAAGACCACGCTGTTCATTTTCATTCTTTTTTTGGTATGAGATAATCAGATATTTAAGTTCCGTTAATTTAACATTTATCGTTGAGTGTTCATGGATTCAGAGAACACTTCTTTCTTTTTCTTTTAAAGGTTTTCTTTTAAAGAGATCTTTAAAAGATTTCTTTTTAAAGATTTTATTTATTTATTTGACAGAGAGAGCACAGGCAAGCAGAGGGAGAGAGAGAAGCAGACTCTCCTTTGAGCGGAGAGCCCAACGTGGGACTCGATCCCAGGACCCTGAGACCACGACCTGAGCGGAACTCAGGAGTTGGCCACTTAACTGGCCGAGCCACCCAGGCGCCCCTTAGAGAACGTTTCTTGAGTACCTTCTGTGTGGAAGAGGCCCTGCTAAGAGTTTTTGAAAATAAAAAGATGGGTTAGACAATAATCAACCTTTAAGAAACTTCTAGTGTAGTTGGAAAGATAAAAAATGAGCACAAAACACCCTCGGGAAATAGAGCTAGAAAAATAGTTTGGGTCTCGATGCCTAGTTAGAAGTGCAGGTTTCTGTAGCAGTCAGCATCTCTTGATGAATAGAGAAGGGACTTCATTAATTCATAGGGAAGGGATTTCATCAGATCGAAGTGACACTGTTCTCCTTAAAGAGAGGGATGTGGTGGTGAGGTCAGGTGGGGTCAGGTGCATCCTGTAATGGGGAGAGAGGAAAGGCAGAGACCAGCTAGGAGGCTCCTGACCATTATCCCAAGGACTGCATTGGATTATGGTCACAGATTGGAGAGGAGATGGTAAATGAGACATGTTTTGGAAAGAGGACTGTAAGAACTTACTAACTAGTTGAGAGTTGGGGAAGGGGAGTACTTCAGGTGTTTACTAAGGTTTAAAAATTTTTAAATTTGAGTTCACTTTTTACAGGTATTACATTCACATGGGTCATTACATTCACATCCAAAGCATATGGAACTGTTTCCCTCTTCCATCTGTCCTATAGTCTTACTCCCCAAAGATTGTCACCAGTGTTACCAATTTCCTGTGCATGCTTCCGGTGATAGTTAATGCTTATATAAGCAGATATGTGAGTATGGGTACTCTTGTCCCATATTTTATTCTACCCGATAGCTTTTTTTTTTTTTAATTTCACAGTATTTTTTAGGATCATTCCAAAGTGGTAGATTAAAGCCCCCCTCATCTTTTTTTGTGGCTATGTACATTGTATGGATATTCTCTAATTTGTTCATCATTCCCTATTGATGCTTATATAGATTAGTTCCAGTCTTTTGGTATTACAAAGAACATACGCTGCAATACCTGTGCATACTTCATTTCTCACATGTGTAACTATTTCTGTGGAGTAAATGTTGAGACTGGAAATACTGAGTCAGCAGTTATGTGCATTTTTTATTCTGATATACATTACCTAATTGCTCCTTATAAAGATTGCAAACTTCCATCAGCAGAATATGAGAGTGTATGTCCAGTGGGTATGTTGTCAAGCTTTCGGATTCTTGACATTCTGAGATTAGGAAATTATTTCTCAGTTCAGTTATAATCTGCATTTATCTTATTGTGAATGAAGGTGAAGCTTTTTTCATATATAGAAGAACCATTTCTATTTCTTTACCTGTGAGCTATCTTCATATTACGTGATCCTTTTTCTGTTAGAGTATTGGTCTTTTCTCAGTTGGAGCTTTAAATATTAGGAAAATTAGTTCTGTGTATATGATAGGAGTTGCAGATATTTTTCATGTTTTGTGTTTTTTTTTTTCATGCAGAAATTTTAATTTCTTTTATAATAGCATTTGTCAGACTCTTTATGCCACAGTTAGGAGGACCCTCTCCACTTCAGGTTTATTAGAAGGGCCTGTGAGAGGGGCGCCTGGGTGGCTCAGTCATTAAGCATCTGCTGTCGGCTCAGGTCATGATCCCGGGGTCCTGGGCTCGAGCCCCGCATCGGGTTCCCCGCTCAGTGGGAAGCCTGCTTTTCCCTCTCCCACTCCCCCTGCTTGTGTTCCCTGTCTTGCTGTGTCCCTCTCTGTCAAAGAAATAAATAAAATCTTCAAAAAAAAAAGGACCTGTGAAATATCTGTTACTTTTATTTTTTCATGTTTAAATTTTTCATTGACTTAGAATTTATTCTGGTGTTATTCTGATGTCTAACCTGATTTATATGAAGTAAGAGATAGGGATCCAGCTTTCTTTTCTTTTTCTTTTTTCTAAAAAAGGTTTTATTTATTTATTTGAGAGAGAAATTGAGAGTGAGTGCGCGAGCATGAGCCGGCCGGGAGGGGCAGAGGGAGAGGGAGAGGGAGAAGCAGAATCCTCACTGAGCAAGGAGCCCAATGCGGGACTTGATCCCAGGACCCTGAGATCAAGTCATCTGAGCTGAGTCAAGATGCTTAACCGACTGAGCCACCCAGGTGCCCCAGCCTTATTTTATTTTTCAAATAGTTCCCTGGTTGTCCCTCCATCATTATCACTTACGGAATAAACCATGTTTTCCTCATTAATTTGAGATGCCACTTCTATGATATCCTAAATTCTTACATGCATTTGGATTTATTTATGGACTTTATGTTCTTCACTGATCTGACCCACTGGCCATGTACCAATTAATTATACACTGTTTCAGTTGTGGTAACTTTATATTTGTTTGATTATTTGATGGACCTATTATCTCTTCATACCTCTGTTTTCCGATTTTTATTTCTTTTCTGTTGGTTTTCTCATATGAATTTTAGAAGGTGCTCATTTAGTGCCAAAACCCCCCAAAAGATTTTGAAGTACTTTTATAGAAATTCTATTGGGTTTATAGATTAACGTAGGGAGAATTAACATCTTGCTGAAGTGAAATTTATCCCTAAGACATAGTATGTCTTGCTTTTTTGAAGTCTTTTTTAGTGATGCCTTCAAGTGTTTTAAAATTTTCTTCATATAAGTCTTGCCTATTTCTTGTTAAGTTTATTGCTGGATTTTTTACTTTTATTTTGTAGCCATCATGAAGTCTTTTCTTCTCTGTTTTTTATAATTGATTATTTTTGTCTGTTTCAAGCTACTTGGTTTCTATGTTAACTTTGTATTAGTAAACTTTATCTTATCACATTGACAGGAATCTCCAGATCTGTGTTAAAAAATATTGGTGATAGATTACATCCTTATTTTGTACTGACTAGAATTTCTCTGTTAAGTGTGATGCCTGCTTTTATGTTGACATATATTTTATGTTAGAAAAGTGTCTTTATCTTTTTTTTTTTTTCCTTCCAAGAATGGATTATTAGATGCCTTTTCAGTGTCTGTGGCGATGAGGTATGACCTGTCATCTAAAAGATTTCTTTTGAGTCCTAGCTGGATGTAAACAGGTAAAGGAGATAGTTCAGGGTTAGGTGTTTCTGTGATGCTGTTGTAAAAATTCATCTCTTTTATCAAATGCTACCAATATTTAATAAACACAGACTTGATAATAGATTAACATCAGATAGTGATTTTTATATTTCTGTCATCTGTCAGCACCTTTTGGTAGGTTCAAGTTAAACTTCTGGTCCAGAGGAAGTTAAATGGGTGTAAATGTGCATTCTGGGCATTCTGTGTTTGGGAGGTGGAGAGAGAGGGCTCACACAATAATAATTATTGTCTGGGAGCATGCAGACAGACTTTTTAAAAGTCACCTTGATATATGAGTCATTCCTGAAACTCTCATTTAGTGGGTTTTTTTCCAGGCAGGTTAAGATAGATGCCAAATGGACAGGATGCTTTGGTTATGTGTTGCCTGTTTTAAAAAATCAATACCTTTGAATTAAAGTTTTGTAAGTACCTAAGTGTTCATTTTCTGTAGAGTTTTAAATAACATCTGCAAGTCTCATTTACTTTCTTTTTTTTTAAAGATTTTATTTATTTATTTGACAGAGAGAGACAGTGAGAGAGGGAACACAAGCAGGGGGAATGGGAGAGGGAGAAGCAGGCTCCCCGCAGAGCAGGGAGCCCGATGTGGGGCTCGAACCCAGGACCCTGGGATCATGACCTGAGCTGAAGGCAGATGCTTAACGACTGAGCCACCCAGGTGCCCCTCATTTACTTTCTTAAAGGTATTTGTGCTTTAGGATTAGAAGGTGATTGTTGTAACTAACCTGATCTCAAGCCATGGGAGTTTAATAACCTTACTTTACTGATTGTGGCTCATGTTTAATTTTTTCTCCCTTTTTGTTCCTCATTTTGTCCATGTAAACTCTCATTTTGGGGCTTTTTTTCCTTCCTTCCTTTTTTTTTTTTTTACTTCTTATTCCATACCCCTTTGGTCTTTTTCCTGTTCTTAACTACAAGGGTTAAGGGCAAGAGGACATCCAAGGCATGAATGTACAGAGATGTGGGAATTCACAGGCTACAAAGCTCTTTGCCTGATATTAGCGGAACAGTTCTTTAATTGTACATTCACTCAGCCCTTTTACCCAGGGTTTAGATAAGGGATTTCTTCTCTCTCTTTTTTTTTTTTAAAGTTACCATTTTTTTAAAAAAAAAGATTTATTTGTTTGAGAGAGAGAGAGCACAAGTAGGAGGGGCAGAGGGAGAGGGAGAGAGAATCTCAAGCACACTCCTCGCTGAGCACAGAGCCCGACGTGGGGCTGAGATCATGACCTGAGCCGAAACCAAGAGTCGACTGTGCCACATAAACACCCCAAGGCATTTCTGATTACTTACTTCATACCAGATTTCCAGAAGAGCTACATGAGAAGAGGCTGGAGATAAAGACCAGAGGCATGCATCCCAATTGCAACAAGAATGATGGTTGCAGCTTAGTGGGTGATCCAGACATTATAACAGAAGAAAACAGGCCTTTCATGGCCATTTAGTGAAGGGGCAAGCCTTCCATCCCTTTTCAGTAGGCTGTGAGGGTTATATTAGTAGAGTACAGTATTAGAAGTAGTTAAGATACCCTGGGGATCCAGGAAAAGCAGATTTGACATAGTTTATTCTGTTTATGAAGGCAGGGAGGTATGTGGCATGTTTTGCACTCAGCTCTCAGGACAATTTACCAAGCAAAGATTGAGGAGTGCCGATATCTGTTAACAGGGAAGCTTAAAAAATGTGTTCTAATGGAAGCAGTTAAATAGTTGGTGGCCATGTTTTTCTTTAGAAATTAATTTTATAAGATTATGTGGTTGAAAATATCCTCTACGTGTTCTAGGGTTTCTGTTGCATGTAATAGTGGCGTTTGGTTCAGGTGGTAGTTGCAAAAGTTTCAGATTCAGCTTCTGTAACAAATACAATTTTAATTTGTACTTTAGATCGCAAATGTCAGTGACTTGACGTGGTCCAGAGTTTGTAGGCTTTATTTCACCTTTGATTTTGTGTATGGTTGAAGACGTTCTCCTGGCATTGCTACCTCTGCGGCTGCATATGCTCTGTATCAGCCATGCGTCGGATTAATGACCTCTGCGTGAGCACCCTGTGTAACATTGTGTATCCGCACTGCTTTTCAGACCAATTCATGAATCCCTACAGTAAATCTGTGCCATCTTTACTTGTCTTATGTTATACGAAATCCCCGAATGTGTTGGCTTTCTGAATATGTCTACAGCATATGTGCAGGAAATTTTCATGACATTCTATTTCTGTAATCCAGAATGTGTAGTAACTTCAGGAGGAAGGGAGCTGAAGTTTTAAGTTTTATTCCAGGATTTGTCAACCTTAGCATTATTGGCGTTTTAGGCTGGATAATTCTTTGTTGCGGAGGGTTGTCCTGCATGTTGTAGAATGCTTAGCGACGTTCCTGACCTCTACTCATTAGATGCCAGTTATATCTCCCCTAGTTGTGACAACCAAAAATATTCCTAGGCAGGGCACCTGGGTGGCTCAGTCGGTTGAGCATCTGCCTTCGGCTCAGGTCACGATCCCAGGGTCCTGGGATCGAGTCCCGTATTGGGCTCCCTGCTTGGCGGAGCCTGCTTCTTCCTCTGCCGCTCCCCCTGCTTGTGCTTGCTCGCTCTCTGTCTCAAATAAATGAATAAAATCTTTAAAAAAAATGTTCCTAGGCATGGCAAATATCCCCTGGGAGGCAAAATTATCCCTGATTGAGAACCAGTGGTTTATGCTATGCAAAGAATGGTTTTGAAGGTAAATACATAGTTTACATTTTTATAAGAAAATGAATAAACATTTATTGAGCACTAACCATAAGACAGTTCCAGCACAAAGCCAGCTGTACAGAGGAAGCGTTCCCGTTCTCAAAGAAAACATACACATGAACGAGTAAATATAACATTATGTGATACAGGCTATAACAGATACAGAGATTGAGGGAGTGGTTACCTCTGCCAGAAAGAGGTCAGAAAGGCACAAGAAAAAGGGAGGGGTGATATTTTGACCTGGGCATTGAAGGATGAATAGGAGTTCACCAGACTGAGTTTGCAATGGATTTCACAACAGAGAAATAAATTATGAATGAAGGCTAAATGACTCTACGTTATGGTCTGCATTGGGCTATGCTTTTTGTCCCAGTATAGTTATTAATAGCACTGTTTTTACTCTCAAAAATGCCCTATTGTGGGTGGCTCAGTCACTTAAGTGTCTGCATTCAGCTCAGGTCATGATCCCAGAGTCCTAGGATCAAGCCCTACATCAGGCTCTCTGCTCAGTGGGGAGCCTGCTTCTCCCTGCTGATCCCCTTGCTTGTGCTCTCTCTCTCCGTCAAATGAATAAATACAATCTTTTTAAAAATGCCCCAGTTTGAACAATAAATTACATGGTCAATCTGGTAAGGGCTTGGAGACTTGAAAGCATGAGGGCAAATGGTGTATTAGAGGTAAAGTGAGTCCTCTTAGTTGTCAGAGTGTAGTTTGGGGGTAGGAAGAGATGTGGCAGAGATGAGGTTGGAACTGGCTGTGGGAAGTCTCAGAGGGTCTTGTATGCCCTATTATGAAGACTGGACTTGTCCTGGACATTCTAGAAACCATTTCAAAGCTTCCAGGTAAGGGAGTGTGTTGAGAGGACAGCCACAGGGAAGATAAGCTTTCTGGATCCTTGAGAAGTTTCCGTTTGATCCATATGGTGTGTGCTTCTCCCAAACACTTCCACTTAGAGAAAATAGAAAAAGCTATCCTTGGCCAAGTTTTGTTTGATTACATCCAGTTACTGTTCCCAACTGTGTGACTTTCAACTCAGTTTCTTTAAGAAATGTATAAAGGAGATTTTTAGGGGATTCGTGTTGATTTTCTTCTTGATTTATGAATGAAAGGAGTTTAACTCTGTTCCTGAAATTTGAATGGATGGTGACTATTTTAGTTGAAGATAGAGAGAGACAGAGATGGGGTTATCTAACTCAGTAGTCCGTCAAGTACAGCCTATGGGTGAAATCTAGCTTGCTGCTTGTTTTTGTAAATAAAGTTTTATTGGAACACAGCTGTGGTCATTTGTTTACTGTCACTGAGGGCTGTTTTCACACTACAAAGGCAGAGTTGGGTAATTGCTGCAGATGCAGCATGACCTCCAAGAGGCTAAAATGGAATCTGGCCTTTCAGGGACAAAGTTTGATCCAGCTGAATTTGGTAACTTTTTTCATAAAATCAGTGAATCTCTCATATTTTCCTCATCTTCACTCTGGTTAAGATAGTTCTGTGAATGAACTAAGTTATACTGTGTTCGGTATGTGTATTTGTTCCGGGGCGGGGTGGGGGAGGGGGCTCGTGTTTTCAGTCTTACAGGAGTAATTGTCTTACTCAGGATTTTACCTAAGAGAGGCATAAAGCTCTAGAACTTGGATTTTCTGTCTTTCAGGAAGTTTAGAATCGACTCCCTGGATGTGTTACCAAACTCCCACGGAGACGCTGCCAAGGCCACATGGCGCGTTCGCCTCCCTCCCAGGGCCTGTGGCGTGTCTGGCGCCTTTCCTTTCTTGACTCCAGAGTCAGAGCCAGAAAGGACAAATACATTTCACAATTTCAAGGTTTTTTCTTTTTAAGGTGTTGTTTTACACGAATGTGTGTGTTTGAGAATATTTTTAGCTTTTAAAAATACAGGAAGAAAAAGAGGTGGTTGGTTGGTTGGCCTTAGAGCCTCTCCTCCTCCTAATTCTGTGGTCTGTCCTTGTTTTAATGGCCATGTTTATTTGTCTGCTGCCGTTGGGAGTGACACTTGCCCTCTGATTAGTGTCAGGCTGTGTACTGGTGTTGAGTGGAAACTGGACCTTTGGAGAATCAGCCAGCAACAGCAAGATGTTCACCAGGGACCGTGTGAATGAATGAACCCGAACTGGTGACCTCACCCCCTTGCCTCCACCAGTCTGGACAGCTACAGCTCTTTTGTGGGATTTGGCCGCTTGCTGTCAGGGATTCTTCAGGAAAAAGAGTGTGGCTACCCTAGGAAACCAGTTCAGATAAGCGAAGAATGCTGTTTAGTCATTTATGGTCCTGGACCTTGCCCCTTGTTCTTGCTTTGTGAAGTGCTTGTGTGAGGGTTTCCTTGCGTTTTTAGTTGCTCCTTCAAAGCCCCAAGTGATTTTTACATCCTGTGAAACCCTCACATTAACTGCTTGAGATTTTAGTCTGGAAATCCCTGGGATCCCTTAAAATAGCTTTTCTTTTGTGCTCTAGAAATTTCTTGTCGCTGATTGCTAGCAGCTACCTCTTAGAGTTAATGAGGTTTTGTCCGGATCTGTGTGCACGGCTGAGAGGAACATTCCACCCCAGCAGGACAGAGCCACACGCTAAGCCAGCGGGGCGACCAGATCACCGTCACCCTCTCCGAAAACGAACCCCTGAGTCCTGGGTGTGCCTTTCTCCTCTTTCCTCCCACTTTTTAAAAAAAACTAATCAATTTCACTTATTTATTTTTAGAACAGTTTCAGATTTACAGGAAAACGAAGCAGATAGTACAGACAGTTCCTGCATACCCTCCCTCCACCCCCAGAGTTTCTCTATTATTAACATCTTATGTTAATGTGGTACATTTGTTACAGTTAATGAACCAATACTGACACCTTATTATTAACTAAAGTATATAGTTTATTCAGGTTGCTTTAGCTTTTTTTTTTTTTTTTTTAACCATATGTTCTTTTTCCGTTCCAGAATCCCATCCTGCATGTACCACATTACATTTATTTATTTATTTTTCTATTTATTTATTTTTTTTCCTATTTACTTATTTATTTATTTATTTTTGATGTAGTGTTCCATGATTCATTGTTTGTGCATAACACTCAGTGCTCCATGCAGAACGTGCCCTCTTTAATACCCATCACCAGGCTAACCCATCCCCCCACCCCCCTCCCCTCTAGAACCCTCAGTTTGTTTCTCAGAGGCCATAGTCTCTCATGGTTAGTCCTGCCTCCTTAGGCTCCTGTTGACTGTGACCATGTCTCTCTCCGACTTTCCTTGACCTTGCTGACTTGGTCATTTCTGAGGACTGCTGGGCAGTATACTGTAGGAGGCCCCTTACTGGAATTTGCTTGATGTTTTTTTCATGATGAGATGGGGTTCCAGGTTTGAGAGGAAGACCACAGAGGTCAAGTGCCATTTTCATTCCATCATGTCAGGGGTACAATTATCTACAGGATTTAAGCCTGTTGCTGTTTAACTAACAACCTGGCTGGAGTCATGTCGGTCAGGTTTCTCCACTGAAAAACTGTGCTTTCCCTGCCCTTCCCATACTGTGCTCTTTGAAGGGAAGTCACTATATGCAGCTCACACTTAAGGAGTGGGGAGTGTGGCTCTACTTCCTTGAGAGAGGACTATTTACATTATTGGGATTTCTTCTGCATGGGAGCTCTGTCTCTTTTCCTCCATTCATTCATTTATTCATGTCAGTATGGAATCACCAGTATTTGCTTTTTACTTTGGGTTATGGTCCAATACTACTTTCTTTTGTTGCTAAACGTGTGCCAGGTTTGGCCATTGGAAACTCTTTCAGTGGGCTTCTGTGTCACGTTCACATGCCCCCACCATTGTGGCCTTTTTTGGTTTGTTTTTGAGCATTTCCTTACTTTCTGGCACTGTCAGACCCTCCAGGCTCACCTTGTGTATTTCCTGCCCCAGTCCTAGAATCAGCCCATTTCTCACAGCAGCCTTTTATTGGAGAACGGTACTGTCAACCAAGATCTGGGTGCTGGGTGTGCTGATTCCTATAGGGGTGTCCTCTCAGCTGACAAAGGAAAAAATGTATGTATGTTAACCTACAGATATACATATGGATGTATGTATTTTTCCATGTGTAACCATCTGTATCTATGCATGAGTATGTTCAGCTTACTGATGTCCCCAACATACTGATGTCCCCATTACCACATGGATCATTCTAGACTCCTCTTGTTTATTTGGAAACTCCCTCTTCAACAGCGAGAAACTTGGTTTATATCCTCTGATGTCCATTTACTTAGTTGTTCAATTCCAGTGTGTATGCATGGCAGTATCAGCATGTTAACCTATACCCTCCCATGGGAAACAACTTTGTCAGCGAGAGCACAGTGCTTAGGTGTTATTTCTTGCGCCTTTAGTCTTACACTCATTTCCAAAGTTACTTAGGCCAGTACCTTTCCCCCACTCCCTTTAGTGAGGTTGTTTCATACAGTTGTAATAGTTAGAATTGTCTTGCCAGGCAGGATTCTTTCCTGGGATCCCATGACCTTCTACATGATGTCCTTTCTTAATTCACAGACTGTCAAGGTTCACCGTTTGGGTGGTACAGCTGTATGGGGTTTTGACAAATGCATGTCAATATCCACCATTATAGTATCACACAGAATAGTTTTACTACCCTAAAATGCCCCATATGCATCTCTGTATCTCTCCCCTTTTCCTCCCAAACTGTTGGGAGCCACTACTCTGTGTACCTTCTCTCTAGTTTTATGTTTTCCACTTCTCATTTTTTAAATTCTTTATATTTGAATCTCTTAGGTGAGTACCTACTGAGGATGACCAGCTATTCAGAGCATATGGTGATTATGCTTCTGCTCTGGGAGGTATAGGAAGTTGGATTTCCCTTTGGAATCAAGTAGAGGATAATTATGATAGCTAAGATGTATTACCTTGACGGGCCCTCCATATGTTGCAATCTGTGCTCTTGATGCCATTATCCTCCAATAAAAAGTGCATTTGCTCAGGCTTCCTGCACTGCCTGGTCATGTGGTGGCTAGACCTGTCTTGTGTGTGTTGTACAACCTTGTTTTCCTAAGCCCAGGATAGTGGTCCCCATTTACTCAGCAAGCACTTTTGGAGACACAGTCTGGAAGCCATTCTTGTTTGTGAACTGCCTGCCATGGGCCTTTGATAATGATATTCCCTTCTAGTCAGATGCCTACCTTGATTATCTGTGTCTCCAATTCAAAATTTCCAAGAGAAGGGAATATGTTCTCCCTTGAACGTACCTGGGGGTAGAACAGAGTCCATGAAAGAGGTTATCTTGTCAGGTGGGCAGGTCAGGACATTCTGCGTAGAAGGTGTAGGATGAGCAAAGGCCCAGAGTTAGGGCATGGAATCATCTTTAGGAGTTGCAGGACGTTCGACCTAGGGAGGGATCGGACTGGGGTTGGTAGGCGGGCAGGATCAGGTTATAAGAGGCTCCCTGTGGAGTTTAACTTCATTCCCTAGATCAGAAGCCACAGATAGGCCTTGGATAGGCCATTTGTGGCCCACCTACGTGTTTTGTTTTGCTTGTATAAATGTTTTCAGTCATTAGTTGTATGATTTAAAAATCAAATGCTTTCACTTAAAAATCTGGTTGTATATATGTAAACATCACAGTTCAGAATTTTCTGGAAGAATTAGATCATCTAGCATTTGTGGGTCTGTCTTCCACATGGCATTATGAACTAGGTTGGGAGTGCCCCTGTGACCCTGGTTTTGCCTGGTCTGCTGTACCCACTGACTTTGCCAGCCCTCATCCTTACAGGTTTGGCCACCTAGTAGGAGGCAGTGGGACAGGGACTTGCTTACTTCCGGTTCCTTCCCGTTGGGCAGGGTTCCAACGGTGATAGCACCTGACCATCTTGTCAGTGCTTTTCGTTTCTGAGAGGATTTTCCATTCCAAATGCTTAGATAAAAAACAGCTCTAGCCTCTGTCTTCTAGGAGGGCTTATTTAATTTTTCAGGGGACTTGTCTTGCTGTCTTATACTTTGTTATTATGACTATTTTTTTGACCCTGGCTTTTTATTTATTTTTATTTATTTATTTATTTTAAATTCAAGTGTAATTAACACATGGTGTTATATTAGTTTTAGGTGTACAATAGAGTGATTCAGCAATTTTATACATTACTCAGTGCTCATCATGATAAGTGTATTCTTACTCCCCTTCACCTGTTTCACCCATCCTCCCACCCGCCTCTCCTCTGGCAACCAGCAGTTAGTTTATTATTAGTATTTTCAAAAAACCCCAAAAGAAGGTTTAAAATAATAACATGACAGCTAAGTGAATTGTCAGTGTGTTTTTACTCACCAAGGACGACTTTTATGCTTGGAAGGGAATATTTACGGTTAGTTGTTCTTGTTCAGTTATTACTCAGTTTATTAAAATTGTACATTTTAACACGTAGTATTTCTTAAACCTTAATCTCAACTTGTAGATATTATTTTATTTATAAACTGTCAATTTTTATGGTAGAAGTGGTTTTACTTATTTATCAACTAACACTTAACTTCTAAATTTAACAAATTAACCTTCTTAAGGCTTTTATTAGCATCTTACAAATTTAATCAGACTCCTTTTACATTTGAAACTATAATCACAAATTTAAAGAATCTGTTTCTTTCAAATACCTTCACTAAGGCTGATAAGAAAACCAAGGAGCAAAGTCATCCGCAGTGTTTCAGTAACTCTTGAGAATTAATAAATCACATATATCCATTTAGCAGAACAGATTTTCTTAAATGTTTCAAACACCTGAAAAGTGTTCATGAAGTAACTCAGAACTTAACCTCTTCCCAAAACTGGTGCAAACATTGAGGATATGGGCTTTAAATTTATTTCCTGATGATCTTTAGGCTTATTTTTATATCCTCTACAGAACGCCACAATCCTACTCAATACCAAGAAGAAGAGAGCCTGCCTTAGCTCTGTCAAGGTTATGTGCTTTGACGTACGGATTGATTGTTGTCAGCATACTAGGTCTGTTTGTCCTGTGAAGGTGCTTCAAATCTGCGGAGCTGGCTGGCTGGTTACAAGGCTTCCTAATGGGTGGGAGGTTTAGGTTTTTATCCTTTAGCTGGTAGTTAACCAGTTACAGCAGGTTAGGAGCAGGCTCTGGGTTGTCATTCCTTTCCCGGGCCCTTGCCCCCTCCCACCTGACATGGCTGCCGAAGACCTCTCCTGTGACTTCATGACCCTGGGGGATACTGAGCCCCAGCTGCAGTGACTCCAACTTTGTCTTCTCTTACTCTCCAGTGTCCTGTTGCCCTCCTTCCCGGAGTTACATTATCGATGTGCACAAGCGAAGTAACGTGATGCAAGTAGACAGAGCCTGACATTATTTAGAATTAATGCTTTTGGAGAGGCTTGAAATAGATTTCTCAAAATCTAAATACTAGAGCAAAAGAGATGTATTTAATCACATACATTTAGTCTCCACTGAAAAACCGTGGAGTTGAGGCTTACAATAAAAACATTTGTTAAACAGAAGAGTGAAAATAAAATGCAAAAGGAGAGATAAGCCACCATTTTCAGGAAAGGGCGAGGTAGACGAATCAACACTATTGAGTTCTTTGGTAAGAAGACAAAAACCCACTGATTTTGGTTTTGTTCTTTGGAAAGAGGGAGATTAACAGGTGCCTGAGAAGTAATTAATCACGGATTTATAGAGCTTTTATGTTAGGGGAGAAAGGTGATTGTGAAAATGTCCACTTCAATCTGTAAGAGTATTGAGTGGAGCAAACATTTACATCTTTATTGCACTGATTAGCATACTGCAGCGCTGTGGACTGTGGAAAATGTTCATTTTTGGGGGTGGTGGTAAAAGGCTGAGTCAATTTACGGGGAGGTTTGGTGCACAAAGAAGGTGTAAGGTATCTGGCTTGTGCTCTGCTCATGAGAACAAAGGCATCCTAATGCTTCGAACAGGTCTCTTGTTAAACTGGATCCCCCTGTATTTAGAGGCAGGGGGCTGACACTCTCCCTACACCAGCCAAATCTACCCACCCAGGAAGACAAAGTGTTAAGGAACATTTTATTCTTACTTTAGAATTGAGGAAATATATGAGCAGGAAGATGTGTAACATATGCACCTTGGCTTTTGTGTGTTGAATAATTTTAAAATGTTCTAGAATTGTAGGCCCTCTGAGTTGAACTGTGTGTTTTAGCCTTTTTGATAGACTTTGAACAATGTCGATGACAGGAAATAAAAACTTACTCTGCATTAATTACCGGCTTACTGGAGACATTGCTGGATCCATGCCGAGGAGATATTTTTTTCCAGCTTTATTGAGATATAATTGACATATAACGTTGTGTAGATTTAAAATGTACTGTGTGATGATTTGTACTATGTGACAGTTTGTATATATTGCAAAATGGTTACTATACTAAGGTTACCTAATGCGTCTATCACTCATGTAATTGGTTTTTATTTGTTTTGTGGTAAGAACAGTTAAGATCTACTCACTTAGAAACTTTCAAGTATGTAATGCTGTACTGTTAACTATAGGCACCATGCTGTATATTAGATCTCCAGAACTTACTCATCTTATATCTCAAAGTTTGTACTCTTTGACCAGTATCCCTGCATTTCTCCTACCCCCTAGCCCTGGTAACCACCAGTCTACTCTTTCTGTGAGTTTGGTTTGTTTAGTAACTTTTTTAAAAGATTTTTTAAATTTATTTGATGGAGAGAGAGAGAGAGAGCACAAGCAGGGGGAGGGGCAGAGGGAGAGGGAGAAGCAGGCTTCCCGCTGAGCAGGGAGCCCAATGAGGGGCTCGATCCCAGGACCCTGGGATCATGACCTGAGCCGAAGGCAGACGCTTAACTGACTGAGTCACTCAGGTGCCCCAAGTTTGGTTTTTTTGGGGTCCACATATAAGTGAGATCATACAACATTGGTCTTTCTCTGACTTATTTCATAGAGCATAATACCCTCAAGGTCCATTCATGTGGAGGTGATGTTGCATGGTTGGTCACCAGAGAATTTGAGGACAGGAATTGGGAGGGGAGGGAGTGGTTAGGGTAACTGCAGAGCAGGGCAAGTCTTATTCATGGCAATTTTTTATGCAAAAATGCAACTATTTATGCAAAAATGCTGTGTTCAGAGCACTGTGCTGGATGCAGCTGCGGATACAGGAGAAAACACAACAGACACCTCCCTGAACACAGGAGCTTATATTCTAGTGTAGTTCTGTCTGTTAGAACATTCTGCAGTGATGGAAATGATCCATAGGCATGCTGCCCAATACAGTAGCCAGTAGCCATATGTCACTATTGAGCACTTGAAATGTGGTTGGCATGACTGGAGAACTGATTTTAAATTTTATTTAATTTTAATCAATGTGAGTTAAGTAGCTGCATGTGGCTAGTGCCTCATTACATAGCATAGTTGTAGTGGTTCACATGGGTCCTAATAGTCTTCCTATTTAGACTCCAGGAAACTAGAAAAATTTGATACTGAAGGCTAGAGTGCCAGACTCAAATAATTCCACATATTGGTAAATGAGAGTCCTATCTTGGATATATTTTTGCTCTGACATTTCCCAAAGTGAGTTCCATGGAACACTGGTTCCATGAGATGCACTGCCCCAAAAAACTTTTTTTTTTTTACTATTTTTTTTAAAGATTTTATTTATTTATTTAATTGACAGGGAGAGAGAGAGAGACAGTGAAAGAGGGAACACAAGCAGGGGGAGTGGGAGAGGGAGAAGCAGGCTTCCCGCTGAGCAGGGAGCCCGATGCGGGGCTCGATCCCAGGACCCCAGGATCATGACCTGAGCTGAAGGCAGTCACTTAACCAACTGAGCCACCCAGGCGCCCCTTTACTATTTTTTAAAAAAGATTTTTTATTTATTTGTTTTCTTTCAGAGAGAGAGAAAGCAAGCAGGGGGAGGGGCAGAGGGAGAGGGGGAGAATCGCAAGCAGACTCTCCACTGAGCACGGCCTGACCCAGGGCTCGATCTCACAACTCTGAGATCATGACCTGAGCCAAAACCAAGAGTCAGCCGCTTAACTGACTGAGCCACCCAGGCACCCCTGCCTGAAAAACTTCTTATGGTTGGTAACACTCCCTGCTGCCATATCCTTGTGGGGCTAGACAATGAGCACCAGCGTATTTCTTCTCTGATAAGTCACAGTAGTGAAATTGATGCTTCATTCAGTTTCAATTTGGCTGGGTTTCTCAAACTTAGCTGTTGATCGCCCCCTTTTATTCACTGACACCTATCAACATACAAACACTTTGGGCAGTGCTACTCCAGGGAGACAACTGAGCTAGCTTTGGGACTGGCTTTAAACACCAAAGGAATGAATGGTTATGGTTTTGCCAGGGACTGAATGATTGTGTCCGCCATCTCCCCTCCCAAATTCATATGTGGAAACCTCCCCAATGTGATGGTGTTGGGAGGTGGAGCCTTGGGGAGGTGATGAGGTCACAAGGGTGGACCCTTCCTGAATGTGATTAGTGCTCTTATAAAAGAGACCTCAGAGAGGTCCCTTTCCCCTTACACCACGTGAGGACCCAGCACAAAGACTGCCATCTATGAACCAGAACACGGTTTCTCGCCGTGACTCTGCAGGTGCCTTGACCGTGGACTTCCTAGCCTCCAGAATTGTGAGAAATAAATTTCTGTTTATAAGCCGCCCAGTCTGTGGTACTTTGTTACAGCAGTCCGAATAGACTAAGACAAGTCTCTGCTTGGTTCTCGATTTTTCAAGAATGTGAGAATCCCTCCACTCTCCTAGATTTGGGTGGGTAGAAATGTGACAAAATTAGGGGCATAGAACCACATATTATACATTTGGGTACTGAATACATTTGCTTCTTTCAGTAACAACTAAAATCTTCAGAGAGTTTGATCTAGCTAGCTATATCTATATCAATATCTTTATATCTATATAGTGTTTTGTTCATTTTGTCTTGCCAGTTTTCTAGGTTGTTATCAGCTAGCCTGTAGCCTAAATTAATACATGCACAGAGAAGTTGAACTGTTTGATTTTGCTTTTCTATTTGGATTTATAAAACTAGTACACATTCGGCCATTTCCACCTTCTGACTGATGTGTAAAGACCTACGTGGACTCTATGGAAGTTACTTAAGTTCCCTCAGCTACTTGGTATAAATTAAAAGCACAGAGTTTAGGACATATCGACCCCAGAAGGTATTTTAAGAATTCTGGTTAAATTGAATCATATACCAGTTTTCACTCATGCTATTTATTACATATGTGGGTGTTTGGGCATGTGTCCGTATGTATACACACACAAGTAACATATCCAAGTTTGCTAATGACTTACATAAAAGGAAAACTAGACTGGATTCAAGGTTATTCATAAAATAATGCCACTCTTACTTGTCCTCTGAAACACTTTCCTGAGCATCAGAGAGGGAAATGGCATGAGCAAACCATGGGTGTGGATCTCTTGTTATCCATCATGCTCATGAACACCATCCATCATGCCCGATGTGGAGAGAAAAGGTTAGAACTGCCGAGTGGTATATCTTCCAAGGTCCCTTTTGGTGCTGAAATTCTTTCATTGGATGACAGCTTTATTGAGAGTTTTCACTGTAGTGAAGCAGTGTATCGTGGACTAATGAATTTTAGCATCATAGGCGAGGTACACTCAAAATATATAAAGGCTTCAATAAAGAAAATGTGTAGGATGAACTTGATTTTTGGCCTTGGAGGAGGGCCAGAGCTTCTTGGGTTCCTTAACTTGGCATTTTATTTGAAAAGGTTAGAAAACACTGCTTGTTTCCACCCTTTGGAACTCCTCTACTCCCAGTTCTTCCTCCAGTTTACCATTTTTTTTTTCCTGTGACTATCAATATTTTTCTTTTTACAGGTTTTTAGAAAATACTGTTTTATTGTGGTAAAGTACATAAAATTAATTGTTTTAACCATTTCTAAGCATTTTAACTACCTGTGGTGTTAAGTACATTCATATTGTTTTGCAACCGTCAGACTTAACCACTTTTAATCAGTGCTTGTTTGCATGGGGCATGTAGGAAAACTCCCAGTGGGGCCTGACCTTCTATCACTTGGAATTTCTTCATATTATTAAATTAAGACAGTGTTCATAAGCAAGGCCTGCCAGCCAAAGTCAACTATTTCCATAAGATAGCCGTATTTACGAAGGAAGAACGACTGACATTTGCATATTCCCTGCTTGCAGTACTTTATGTCACAAACAAGGCAAAAGAAAGGTGTCGAGGTGAAAGTATTACCCCAAGCTGAATGGTGTTTGCCACTCCCATGAGGGTAAATGGAGATTCACCATAACACCTATAATCACTGGCCTGGGAAAGGTGGTAAAAGGCTCAGAACACTTTCTTGTCAGCTACAACAGTAGCTTCAAGATTATCTGCCAAATCCAGCCCATTGCCTTTTTCATAAATAAAGTTTTATTGGGACACAGGCACAGGTATTTGTTTACTGTGGTCTGTGGGTATTTTGGTACCACATCAACAGAATGGAGTAGCTGCAGCCGAGACTATGGCACACTGAGCCTCAAGTATTTACTTTCTGGCCCTTCCCAGAAAATTTGCCGACTCCTGTTCTAGGAGCTCTGCCATAGGCCCTGAACGTTATCAGCTGTGTGTGCCCTTAGAGTTCTACCTCAGGCAGAGGGCTGAAGCAGGGTGGGCCACATCTGAGTCCCCTGGGGGTGATGTGTCTCATAGGGACCCTGCAGTGCCATGGCAGTGAAAAGAATCAAAGTAACAGCCCAGGTATGGCCGACCTTGAAACAATGTTCTCTGATTCAGGAGAACGTTTTATTCTGGACCATGCCTGAGAAGAGAGCCTGCTGGATTACATAATGGTTTGAATAACGGAAGTAGGGGCCCTTTAATTAATGAAGTGGTTTATTAGGAAGGTAATTTAAGCATGCTATAAATATTTGTAAGGCTGGGGAGGCTTATGGATTCATTTGAAGGAAATGACGGCTGCTCATTTCATTTTGCAATGTAAGACCGAGCAGTACCACCTTTGATTTGTCATACATTCTGTTTGTCAAGAAGTTCGGCAGGGGGAGGGTCTCTGGATTTCTGGCCTCTGAATTCTGCAAATGCCTTGTCCATTATTGAAGTCTCTGTCCCCATATTGAGGCCTGGAGAGCAAGGAGGCCAACTGGTTGACTTCCACATCTCCAATAAAGCTAGCTTCTTGGGTGCTCCAGAACATGCCTTTTGAGTGTCTTCAACTTCTCAGCTTCTTTTTTTTTTTAAGGGTGTTAGGTGGTTGGTTTCAAAGCTGCTGTTCAGAGTGGGAGCAATTCAAGTAGATTGATGGGAAGTTCACAGACGGCAGAGTAGCATTTGTTATGCCTGGGATGTGGGGAGTAGCCCTGGAGAGAAAAGCTAATGTGGACGCGGAGGGTCTGTGGACGTTACAGCGCGCTCATTTGATCCGAAGTTGCTGGGGTGCCAGAGTGGGTCTGCTGAGCCAATGAGTCAGTGTGGAAATGTTAATTAGCATTTTTTTGCTAATGAAATAATTTGCTAAGATGTTCCCTCTTCCTTTTTTTTTTTTTTTTTAACTTTGAGCTGTACCAGCAATAGCTTTCATTAGCCGCAAGAGTCGTAGAGTTAATGGGGTCTTTTATTTTCTATTATGCTTGTTCTCTTTCCCGGGACTAAGCTCCATGTGCCTTCAAAAGTGGCCCCACAAAATATAATACAGAAGACCAGAAACCAAATCAAGGTGCTATTCTGGCTGAAAGCCAATGTATTTCTTTTGGTAGAGAATGCTATTTAGAAACTGCAGGTCTTGGTGATAAAATGATTTATCTGTCACATCAGTAGTTCCAATATAAAGGAGGGTGGTTATGGAAACATGCCACCAGAGGGCCAAGCCTGCAGTTGGGACCAGTGATGTCAGCTCTCCAGTTCCTTGATTCACGAACCTCGAGGTAGGTTTCTCGTAGCTCAGTCTAGAGAAAGGCAAAGGAATGAGCACCATCATTAAGAATCCTGATGAATGCCAGCTATGTTTCAACATTCTATTCTTTTAAGATCCCTCTTTCTATTCCGGATCACATGTCCCTCCAGCGACCTGGTGTCTTCGGAGGGCCCTCGACCAGGCTCCACTCTCTGACGGATGCTGTTGTAGAGGTGATTTCAGGGTTTCCTGTTGGTTACTAATCACCAGTTAAGTGAAAGCCAAATCAAGCTGTGCGGCTTGCTCGGCCCCTGGGGGAGCTGCTCGTCTTCTCTTTCCAGCTCCTTGCCCTAAAGTGCCACCATCATCTGTAGCCGATCAATATCCGCCAGGTACTGAAAAAATACCCTGGAGTATGGAAATGGAGTCTTATATCAGGGAATTGATTGCCACAACCCAGAGGATCACAGAGTGTTTAGAGGCAAGCAAACAGCCTAAAGTAATAGGAGACCCAAGTCAGTGCCGGTTTTCCTGTCCAGCCCTTTCCTTAACCTCTTCCTCACCAATGAGCCCCAGCAAATGCAAGCAGGCCCTTTGCGCAGGAAAAACACCTGGCGGCATTGTCCTAGGCTGGCCACCTTGCCTCTAAATCAGCTCATAGAGGAACAAGTTATCAGGCTACAGGTGGATGAGAAGGGGGTGGTGGCTTTTCTAGGGTGCTGGAAAATAAGAAGGGAAAGCCTTCTATGTGACCTGTCCGTACATGTTATCTATTAGCTGTGCACATCAATCTCTGCCTGGACTATTGCAGTCAGCTCTTTGCAGACTTCCCTGCTTCTCTGACCCCCTCACTTGAGCATCGTTCTGGAGTGATTATCTAGCGTCAGAGCCCTCCAGGAGCCACCCCCCCCTTATCTGGGTTAAAACCTTGCATACAATGGATGTTCACGAACAAACGATAGGTTCAACATTGCTTTTATCCCTGGTCACAGACCCTCGGGTGGGTATATGGCATTGCATCTGGGGTGTGACCTATGACCTAATGGAGACCTTTCCATAAATTATGACATCAATAATTCAGAGTCAGGCTGTGTAATTTTACTGCTTCTCCAGAGGGTTGGAGAAATGTTGGGCTTCTTAGAGCCATAAAAGTTCTCTCGACATAAAACCTGCAGAAGTGGGTTCGGCAGGCAAGCTGTCTTCCATGACTTCAGTGATGCTTTTTCAAAATCAGGTTTTACTTCAATAAGTTCTTTGTTAGCCATGGATGATCTGGAAACATCGTTGTCACCATCAGGTACAGCCCCTTTTATTTCTGAAACGCGAGTAAAATCTGCTAGCAGTCAGCCGTCCGTGGCAGATCTGGTCCTCATCTTTTCTTCCTGCTCAGACGGGAGGAGTGGCCAGTGAGGGAAGAGGACTGGAGACTCAGGATGGTCCCCAGATCGATAAATTAGGTCCTGCATGATTGGGAATTGATTATTTTGTTGATTGGCTGGTCTTTGATCAGCGATAAGTACACTGGGTAAGATGCAGAATCAGTGATTGTACACTTTTTCCCATCCTGGCACAGAACCTTGTAAAAATATTCATTGAGTATCTAAAATGCCCTTGTTTATGGAGAATCATTTTGGCTTTAAGAGCTTTATATTCTGGTTGTGACAGTGGTGATAATAGACAAATGAGGATGGTGACAATGAAGGGACAAGGTTTAATTTACTGATCTTTCAGCGTGGGCCCTGTATAATACAGCCTTCTCTATATGTGTGATGCTGGTCAGGCCCAGAGGGATGCTTTATCAAGTGACATGGCCCCAGAGGGGTTTCCAGGTTAGGTGGCAGAGATAGTCATGTAACTGGTAATGAGTAATAATAATAATGAATAGTAAAAGAGCAGAAGTAGCCACTGCCCCAAATGACTTCCCACTGTTTCAGCTCCATCAGTCCGCTGGTGACAGAGCTGACGACTTCTGGCTGGGATTGGTAGGAGTGGGAGGTCAGATATATTTTCCAAGAAACAATTTAGGAGGTAGTTGGCGGGGAAGGCGGGGGGAGGCTGAGAAATTCAAAGAACCAAGCGAAAAGACATTAGCAGTTTGGTTCCCTCGTGGTGAAGGGATTGTTTTGTTTGCTTGAGTCTGGCCGAGAGAAGTGGCAGATAATCCGTAGGGCAGACTGATGGGATGGCATGCCCTCCGTCCGTGGTCACATCTTTGGCTATGCTGTCTTCAGTGCCATTTGTGAAATCTAGAACAGCCTCGGGGGACACCCCCAAACTCATGTCACTTCATAGCGGTGTAGATCTGTAAGGTTGAACAGTGGCACCTGGCACTCAAAATTCAGGCTGGATCATTCCCGTCAGTGGCAAACACAGCTCTTCATTCTTCTTTTTCTCCTGGTTTTCCGTTGTTTGAGGTGAGGGGAGGAGTCAGAACGGTTAATCAAGGGATCGTTTCTTGGCAGGGAACATTTGACGGTCTTGCTGAGGAATCTTGGATACTTTTTCTGGGGGTGGTGTAATCGAGATTTCAAACCCAATTTGGAAAATATAGTCGATGTTTGGAATTTGGTTGATATTCATTAATTTCCATTCTCCTCTCTTATTAGGCCTTAACTTATTATGATTACTTTTTAGTTTTTAAAATTATTTAATTAATTATTTTTTCTATGTTTTTTTTTTTTATTCATTTATTTGAGAGAGAGAGAGCACGAGCCGGGGGAGGGTCAGAGGGAGAAGCAGACTCCCTGCAGAGCAGGGAGCCCAATGCGGGGCTCGATCCCAGGACCCTGGGATCATGACCTGAGCTGAAGGCAGACGCTTAGCCCACTGAGCCACCCAGGCGCCCCTTATTATTACTTTTTAATTGAGTAAGCTGTACACCCAATGTGGGGCTTGAACTCATGACCTCGAGACTGAGTCACAAGCTCTCTTGACTGAGCCAGCCAGGCGCCTGAGGCCTTATCTTATTATTGAGATGAGCAGTCAGCAGGTTCTCTGTCTTGGTGCTCTTTAATGGACTGCCACAAGCTTTTTGGCACGTTGATAAGTTTTGCTGTCATCATGTAATTTGAGCAATAGGAAGTCACAACTCATATGTATCCAGTATGTGATCACAAGCATGTGCCCTTGAAAAAATAAGCTATGTAGGAAGCATGTGTAGGGTTTTTAAAAGGAGTACCTGGTAAATATTTCCTTAATTTATGTTACTTGACGTGTGTGTGTGTGTGTGTGTGTGTGTGTGTGTAGTGCTTGCTATGGGCTGGACACTGTTCCAAGCATTTTATTTTATTTTTATTTTTTAAAGATTTTATTTATTTATTTGAGAGAGAGAGAGAGAATGAGCTTGGAGGAGGGGCAGAGGGAGAGAGAGGGAGAAGCAGGCTTCCTGCCAAACAAGGAGCCTGATGCGGGGCTCGATCCCAGGACCCTGGGATCATGACCTGAGCCGAAGGTAGACACTTAACCGACTGAGCCACCCAAGTCGCCCCATTTTCCAAGCACTTGCTCCTCACAGTGGTCCTGCAAGGTAGATAGTTTTATTACTTGATCCTTTTGTCGCTTATATGTTTGTTTTGTATTCAGCTACTTCTAGTTTCAGAAAAATTCTTTGGAGAAAACCTCCAAACAGAATTCTATCCATTCACTGCTACCTCCTTCTTCCCGAAAATTGGGGAATTTCCACCTTTATTTGATGAGCTCAGTAGCAAAACATCAGCTATTCCCACAAGGTCAGACCAGGTTGGAAATGATTTTGTTTCAGGTTCCCTGAGAGTCTGTGGAGAGTGAGAGTGTGTAGAAATTTTGGCCCACGGTGTCCTCCGCTTGGGGCTTATGTGTTCCCCAGAGAGCAGATGTGTGCCCACAGCCACCCAGGAGGACCCGGATGACCTCACGGCGGTTTTGTTTTTGGACTGGATGTTGTGCTCATGGTGGATCATGTTGCATGTTGGCTTTGGAGCATGTGTTGGAGGAACAGTTGAGATTTTAATCTTTGTGGGGTGGCATTTTTGATATGTCTGACCCTTTCAGGTTGGTTTAATTAAATTCCAGGGAGAGCTATCCAACAAGTGGCTTTCATTTTGGAAATGTGTGTCTTTTTCCAGGGCCCTTCATGGTGGCTTGATCCAATGGCCATACATCATTTTGGCTTATTCTTACATTAGTGCCTGCAACTAATTGCCAGGCCTGCTCCCTTTTTTCTCCCTGGGCCTGAGATCTGCTGACTGGGTGGCTGGTATGTTTCTGCTGAGTTTTGGGTTTCCTGCCGGTCTGGGAGGCTTGGGATCCCATGCTCAGGGAAGGTAGTCAAGCCGGAAAGCTAAAGCTGGGCGGGAGAAAGCGGGTTAGAGTGGGTGTGGAGGGACTGGGTGTGGAGGGACCAGGGAATGAGCGAGCCAGCGCCCTGGGTGCCAGAAGGGGCCGGATATGGGAACTCTCCTCAGTGAAGCCCCGTGGCCCATGGACAGTGAGGTTCAGATTTCCTCGTTTCATCTCCTGGACTTCCCTTCCCCCAGGTGTCAGCTGCCTGCAGAACCCTTTGAGGAGAAATTACTCCAGGGCAGGCTTAGCTCCCTGGTTTTAGCAAACATCAGACTTCCAGGCTGAATATTTGCCATTTCCTGACCAGTGTTCCTTCCTACTCCATGACGCTGCTTTTAGATTCTTTAAAGTTGAGGCCCCTTGTTCTGAGGGGGAAGATTTAGTATATTCCTATCTTTCTGAGAGAGCCGGGATAGGGTTGTGGTTAGGGGCCAGATTGCTTAGGCTCACATCTTCGCTACTAATTGGCTGTGTGACTCTGGTAAGTGAGAGACCCTCCCTGTGCCTTGGTTTCCTTGTCTTTAAAGGAAGGGGTAATATAGTATCTACCTCAGAGGGTTAGGCAGATCTTAGTGATTGTTTTCTTCTCTGCCTTCCCAGCTCTCCTCCATAGAGGGACCATAGGACGAAGGCAGGAGTTTTTGTCCCACATCCCCACCCCCATTCCTGGCACCTGGAATAGTGCCTGGCCCTCAGCAGGTGCTCAACATAACTGTTGAATGAATAAATATGGGAAAGACTGTGTGAATGCTCGTTGCTAGGGCCTCTTGTATTCCACGTATCTTTGGAATAGAGAGAGGATCAAGGAGGAAGGGCATGGAGCTGGAAATGTCGGGAAAATGCAAGAACTAATAATCCTCATTTTCCTACACGTTGTCCACTTTCTGCATTGTTGAGCTGGCCCTTCTCCCTCACTGCCCACTGTGGAATCTGACACTTTCTAGAAGGTCGCCCAGGGCACTAGTGACTGACTTGGGGGGCTGCATTAGGACTGGCAAGGAGCTTGTGAGAATACTTGGGAGATAATATATACCATGGGGCAGAGTGACAGGGGACTCGGTGTAGATTGGTGGGGAATCTTCGTTGAATGGCAGACACTTTAGAGCTGAGATTGGAGAGGATAAGAACTAGCTAGGTCAAGAGTAGGGAAGAGGTTTCTAGGCAGTGAGAACAGCATGAGCAAAGGCCCTGAGGCAGGAGAGATGTGGAAGCACAAAGATAGCCAGTGTGGCAGGAGCAGAGGGGACAGGGAGGGGCTTGGCAGAGGAGACCTCAGAAGTGAGTGAAGTTGCATCATGCAAGATCTTTAGGCCCATTAAGGATTTTGGATCTTATATTGAATGTTATAGGAAGCCATTAAGGATTTTAATCAGGAGTACATACTGACCTCATTTGTAGTTTAGGAAAAATCTTTATGTTAGATAGAGGGAAAATGGATTAGAAGTGAGGGAAAATGGATTAGAAATGAGTGAAAATGGATGTGGGGAGATCTGCAGGAAAACTTTGTTTTGACTTCAGGGTTTAAAAGAGTATTTCAGAATCCATAAGATCACTTCAATACATGTTGAAAGACATTTTGCAAAAGTCAACATCTATTTTTTATTAAGCTTTTGATTTTGAAATAATTTTCAATTTATAGTAGAGTTGCAAAGATGTAAGAACATTTTCATATACCCTTTCAATGGGGGCAGGGCTGAAGACAGTATTATAGTAAATGATTTGTTTTTTAAAAGTTTCACTTTTTAACTTTGTTGGTTTATAGAATACCATTTTAAAAAAGGTTCTTACTATATTGCTAAGGCCTTTTTTCTTTTTTTTAAGGATTTTGTTCCATTTCTTTTTTCAAAGAAATGGAACAAATAATCCTAAAATTTGTATGGAACCAGAAAAGACCCCGCATAGCCAGAGGAATGTTGAAAAAGAAAAACAAAGTTGGTGGCATCACAATTCCGGACTTCCAGCTCTATTACAAAGCTGTCATCATCAAGACAGTATGGTACTGGCACAAAAACAGACACATAGATCAGTGGAACAGAATAGAGTCCAGAAATGGACCCTCAACTCTATGGTCAACTAATCTTCAACAAAGCAGGAAAGAATGTCCAATGGAAAAAAGACGGTCTCTTCAACAAATGGTGTTGGGAAAATTGGACAGCCACATGCAGAAGAATGAAACTCGACCATTTTCTTACACCATACACAAAAATAGACTCAAAATGGATGAAAGACCTAAATGTGAGACAGGAGTCCATCAAAATCCTTGAGGAGAACACAGGCAGCAACCTCTTCGACCTC
>NC_138369.1:61364391-61422315 GCF_054177405.1 Leptonychotes weddellii
TAATCCAATCAAGAAATGGGCAGAAGACATGAACAGACGTTTCTCCAAAGAAGACATCCAAATGACCAACAGACACATGAAAAAGTGCTCAACATCGCTCGGCATCAGGGAAATCCAAATCAAAACCTCAATGAGATACCACCTCACACCAGTCAGAATGGCTAAAATTAACAAGTCAGGAAACAGCAGATGTTGGCGAGCATGCGGAGAAACGGGAACCCTCCTATACTGTTGGTGGGAATGCAAGCTGGTGCAACCACTCTGGAAAACAGTATGGAGGTTCCTCAAAAAGTTGTGGTATATATACATACAATGGAATATTATGCAGCCATCAAAAAAACACCCATGAAATCTTGCCATTTGCAACAATGTGGTTGGGACTAGAGGGTATTATGCTAAGCAAAATAAGTCAATAGAAAGACAAGTATCATATGATCTCACTGATATGAGGAATTTGAGAAACAAGACAGAGGATCATAGGGGAAGGGAGGAAAAAATGAAACAAGACGAAACCAGAGAGGGAGACAAACCATAAGAGACTCTTAATCTCAGGAAACAAACTGAGGGTTGCTGGAGTGGAGGGAGTGGGAGGGATGGGGTGGCTGGGTGATGGACATTGGGGAGGGGATGTACTATGGTGAGTGCTGTGAATTGTGTAAGACTGATGAATCACAGACCTGTACTCCTGAAACAAATAATACATTATATGTTAATAAAAAAATAAAAAAAAAAGAAATGGAAGGATTTTGTTTATTTATTTGAGAGAGAGAGTGAGCGAGAGAGTGCACAAGCAGGGGGAGGGGAAAGGGCAGGGGGAGAAGCAGGCTCCCCGCTGAGCAAGGAACCCGATATGGGACTTGATCCCAGGACCCTGGGATCATGACCTGAGCCAAAGGCAGATGCTTAACTGACTGAGCCACCCAGGTGCCCAGATTTTTTCTTTCTCCCGTAACTACATATTAAACTTTCACATATTATTTTTCTGCATTTATTAAAATGATCATACATTTTCTTCTTAATTTCTTTAAAAATTTTAAAGAAAATCTTATTTTTGTTTTTGTTTTACAATCTTTCCTGCCCTCTGACTTTTATGTCCTCATGCCATAGGGACATGTTTGGATTAAAAAAAAAACCTGTTTAATTTGCATTATCTGTTGTTTAACTGCCAAGTTTAGTTCATTTATGATTTTGTGATTACTGATACATTTAGATGTGTTTGTGCCATTGTAATCACTGATTTCTATTGGTTTCAATTTTTCTATGTTTTTCCCTCCTTGTCTTGTTTTTTGGGGATAGATTGAATTTTTTGTTCTTTTAGATGCCATTTTTTCTTTCCATTGTTTTGGAATTTACACCCTATTATTTTCATGGTTTTTCTTGAAATTGTATATTGAGTTTTAAAAAATGTAAAGTTAACTATTTAAATCCCCTTTCCAAACTCAGTTGAATAATTTCAATGTTCCCTCCTATCTTACGCACTATTGTTCATTATTTGAGTTCTGTCCTTTAAAAAATCCCACAAGTTAGGGCACCTGGTGGCTCAGTCGGTTAAGTGACTGCCTTCGGCTCAGGTCATGATCCCGGAGTCCCAGGATTGAGTCCCACATCACGCTCCCTGCTCAGCAGGGAGTCTCCTTCTCCCTCTGACCCTCCCCCTTCTTGTGCTCTCTCTCTCACTCAGTCTCTCTCTGTCAAATAAATAAAATCTTTAAAAATAAATAAATAAAAACAAAAAATCCCACAAGTTAGACATCGTTATTTCTGTATAGACCATATTGTTTTGGTTTGCCTCTGTGCTTATCATTTTATTCATTAATTATTCTTTTTGCATATATCTTTGGAATTTTTTTTTCTTAAAGAAATTTTAAAGCTCCTTAATTGCAGGTCTCTGAGTGTTTTGTATAGCTGTAGAGTACTTTATTCTCATTCTGCAACTTTTCTGGGCACACAATTTAAAATTGATAGCTATGTTTTCTCTGTTTTGCAGATACTCTACTGCCTTGTGTCACCATTGTTTCTGTGGAGTAATGTGCCATCATTCTGATTGAGATTCCTTTGTAGAGGATCTGAACTTTATCTTTACTTTCATTCAGGATCTTCCCTTTGCTATTTGCAATTTCTTGATGACATGATTAGCTGTGAAATTTTTTTTTTTAAGATTTTATTTATTTATTTGAGAGAGAGTGCGTGCCCGTGCATAAGAGGGGTGGGGGGGGAAGGGAGGGGCAGAGGGAGAAGCAGACTCCCCGCTGAGCAGGGAGCCCAACATGGGGCTCAATCCCAGGACCCTGGGATCATGACCTGAGCTGAAGGCAGACGCTTAACCGACTGAGCCACCCAGTGAAATTCTTTTTATTTATCATGTTTGAGTTACAGGGGAACCCATATTGGAAAATTCGCAGCTATTATTTCCTTGAATATTGTCTTTCCCTCCTTCTCTCCATTCTGTTTGGTGCTGTAATTAGATCAGTGGTTGGCCTCCCAATCTCCTAATGTCTCTCCTACAGTTTCTGTGTATCTTTTCTGTCGTTGGGGCACTTTGGGGAATTTCTTTGAGTATATCTTTCAGATTACTTATTCTCTCTCTCACTCTTTTTTTTTTTTAAAGATTTATTCATTTATCTTTATAGAGGGAGAGAGTTGGGGGAGGGGAGAGGAAGAGAGAATTCTGAAGGAGACTCCCTGCTGAGCTCAGAGCCCGATGTGGGGGCAGAATCCCAAGACTCTGAGATCATGACATGAGCCAAAATTAAGAGTTGGCCACTTAACTGATTGAGCCACCCAGGCACCTCCACATTACTTACTCTCTTTTTAGATGTTTCTAATCTACTGCTTTACCCATTCAGAGATTCTTTTATTTTTTTTAATTTTAATTTTTTTGAAGTGTAGTTGACACACAATGTTACTTTGGTTTCAGGTGTACAAAATAGTGATTTGACAAGTCTATATGTTATGCTATGCTCACCTCAAGTGTAGCTCCCATCTGTCATCCTACAACTACAATGCTATTATAGTACCATTGACTACATTCCCTATGCTATATAGTCTTTTAAATAAAAAATTACAGTTTTAATGTATAGAGGTTGCATTTTGTTTTCAAATACATTTGTTCCTTCCTGATAGTCTTTTGTTATGTGCATATCTTTGTGTTTGTATACTTTATTTCATTAAATATTTTGTACCCAGCTGTTATATACTCTATATCTAACAATTGCAGTTATCTGCCATTCTTGGAGGTCTGAATGCATTGTGTTTTGTTTCTGCCAAAACTCACTCCTAGTGGCTTGCCTTCTTTTGTACTTGGTGATCTTTGTGAATATGTTGCTTGAACTTATCTGCCTGAGAATATACATTAGGGATACTTCCTCCGGAGAGGATTTACTTTTGTTTCTTATAGTAGCCAGAGGGGTGCTGATCTGACATCATTTTAGACCCCCTTGAGGGTCTTGGTTTAAAGGGGATCCCAGGTGTGGCTCCTCCCAAACCTGGGAGAAATTGAGCCCAAGGCGCACTATCCCAGTAGCATGCTTCTATCAACATCTGCCCTCAAGACAACCAACCCTGCTGCCCCCAGCTGCCCACAGCCCTGGTACCACATGGGTACATATATATGGGGCATTCCTTAGAAACTGTGGTTTCTTGTGAGATTTCTTGCGTAGTATCTAGAACTCAGTTACTGTAGAAGGAAGATTCCTCAAAACCCCCATTGCCTGTGATACGAGAAGTGAAAGGACTTTTTCACCTTCACATTTAATGATAATCAGCTGAACACCAAATGAAGGGTTCCACGATCTTTTCCTTTGCATTTTGAAAGTATTTGTCTTCTTACATCTAATGTTGCTGTTGAAACTCGGATGTCAGTCTGGTATTTTTCTTTCTTTACAGGTTTTCTGCTTTTTCCCTCTGGAAACTTTTGAATTTATTCTTTTTCTTTGATTAGTAATTTTACTATAATATATCTAGGTGTGGCTTTTTCTCATTCAGCCTTTTTGGCATCTGTGAGTTCTTTCAATATGAAGTGTTAACTCTTCAATTGTGGCAAATTTCTGGTTCTTATTTCTTTAAATATTTCCCCTTTACCTTTCATTTTTTTTTTTTTTTTTTTTTTTGCCCCATGGAACTGCTGCGAGATGGATGTTGACACTTCTATTTTATCACATTTTTTTTCCACCTTTAAAATCTGGTCCTGTTGGGCGCCTGGGTGGCTCAGTTGGTTAAGCGACTGCCTTCAGCTCAGATCACGATCCTGGAGTCCTGGATTGAGTCCTGCATCGGGCTCTCTGCTCAGCAGGGAGTCTGCTTCTCCCTCTGACCGTCCCCCCTCTTGTGCTCTCTCTCTCTCTCTCAAATAAATAAATAAAATCTTTAAAAAAAAAATCTGGTCCTGTTGCCTTCAGAGAGAGTGCATTGATTAATCTTCCAGCTCACCAATTCATTCTTCCACCTCTTTCTGCTCTTCTACCAATCCTTTAAGTGCCCTTTTACAAAAGTTCTTTTTCTTTTTTTAAGATTTTATTTATTTATTTGACAGCGAGAGAGAGCACAAACGGGGAGCACCAGGCAGAGGGAGAAGCAGACTCCCTGCTAAGCAGGGAGCCTGATGCGGGACTCAATCCTGGGACCCCAGGATCATGACCTGAGCCAAGGGCAGATGCCTAACCAACTGAGCCACCCAAGCACCCCCAAAGCTTATTTTTCAAACTCAGGATTTTGAGTTGGTGGTTCTGCTTCTTTCTACTCCACATTTCCAGTTGCCTCCCATAGCTCACTGAGGCTGTTTAAAGTATTTGTTTTAAGTTTTTTTTCCCCATTAGGTCTACTTCTTCCAGTGTGAATTGTTCCATTCTTCCCCCCACCCCCTTTTATAGCACACATGCTTCTCTAATTTCTGGCTCGCTCTTTCTTTCTTTCTTTCTTTCTTTCTTTCTTTCTTTCTTGGGGCTATGTTATCTCTCTGTTTTGCAGATACTCTACTGCCTTGTGTCACCATTGTTTCTGTGGAATAACATGCCATCATGTTTCTTTCTTTCTTTCTAAAAGATTTTATTCATTTATTTGACAGAGAGAGACAGCGAGAGAGAGAACACAAGCAGGGGGAGTGGGGGAGGGAGAAGCAGGCTCCCCGCCGAGCAGGGAGCCTGATGTGGGGCTCGATCCCAGGACCCTGGGATCATGACCTGAGCCGAAGGCAGATGCTTAACAACTGAGCCACCCAGGCGCCCCTAATTTCTGGTTCTTTCTGCCATTGTCAGGTACCTTTTATTACTTGGTGATGTTTAGTCACTCTGCCTGTTCTCTATCGGAGAGAGGAGTGACAGCAGCTTGGGCGCTTGCCTGTCCTCACCCGATGAGCTGACTCAGTGGCAGAAGATGCCCTCAGGACTGAAGGGCAGTCTGGATCCCTTAACTCTCTTGTCTTTTTTCTTCTTCATCCCGAGGACTTGACCTGAGTCTTTCTTAGCGCTGCCTGGCTGTGGCCTAGGAGAGGTTTTGAGGTGGGAAGGCAGAAGGTCAGAAGCTGGCTGGCTCCATGGTACTTACTCTTGTTAGTGACCCACCCAAGCCAGGCACTGCCCAGGTATCACAGCAGCCCTTCGAGTTGGTGCTTCTGCTCATCTGGGCAGTGATAGTGACACATGTGGTACAGTTGGAGGACTCTCCTTGAAACTGTGCCTCCTTTGTGGCCCTCATGCTCCCTGGCCCCAGCCTGTCACTGCAGTTGGGGACCCAGGCACCTCTGCTCTGCACTCCAGTCTCTCAGCATCCTTACACTTCTGTGGCATCTCTACGATTGGATTCCAAGGAGGGATCCGGACGATGTGCTGGTTCTCCACCTTGTCCAGACCTGAGGAAGAAAATAGATTTGTAAGGAAATAATACCATCTTTGCAGAAAATACAAGTAGTTTCCATTTGATTAGATCCTCTGGAATGTGGAGTCTGTGCTTAGAACCTGGAGCATTTGATCCCCAAATGGGTATAGTCTTAAACAGTCTTTTGGGGAGTAATTATTGTTTTTACATGAAATCTGAAAATAATACAGTAACTGTTTATCCTCTATAGATGTGATGGCGATCTATTGTATGGGACTCTAAAGGAAGTCTGTTTTGAAAACTATGATCAATGGTGAACACTTCATTTATCTGTCATACAGTTCTTGGAGTTTGAGTGTCTTGAAATTAATATGGTGATGTTCCTCATGATGATAAGTAAGAAATGTAGATATATTAAGCACAATTTCTAATGCTGTATATGTGTATATATGTGTGTATAATGGGGATATATCGCTGATGTGAAGTTATTCTCAGCAATTAATTATTGAGTGATTTCTGAAACACTATTTAGGTTTATAATAGGTTGTTACCTTTTGTTTAATATGGTGATATGATTGCTTTTCATCCATGTTACTTTTTCTGGGTTCTGCATTGTATTTAACCCAAATAATTATAATAGTTACATAATTTGTTGCTTTTGCTCAGAGAACAAATTCATGTATCTTTTCATATAACATAAGCTTCTTGAGAGCAGGAACTGTGACCAGTTTACCAGTGTATCCTCAGCATTTGGCATATGGTAGAGTTGCTAAATATTGGTGGAAGTAGTGAGCGTTATAATCCCGTTTTAACAGTGTGCATACTGACTGGCCCAAGAAGATGGATCAAATGGGTTGGTGTATCAGTTAGGAATAGTGTTCAGCTGTAATTAACAGGTGGAATCAGCCACTGGCTCTCCAGTTTGGCTGCAATTGCAATCATCTGAGGAGCTTGGACAATTACCAATGCCTGGGTTTCACTCCCAGAGATTCTGATTTAATTGGTCAACGTGCATGCAGCGGAGCGGGACTTGTAATTAGGTGTTTTAGTCTGCTTGGGCTGCTATAACAAGATACCACAGACTGGGTGGTTTAAAGAACAGAAATTTATGTCTCAATTATGGAGGCCGGATGTCTGAGAGCAAGGTGCCAACAAGGTGGGTTTTGTTCTGAGGCCTCTTCTCTTGGCTGGTAGATGACTGCCATCCTTCTGTATGCACAGGGAGAGAGCAAGCTTGTTCTCCGGAGTCTCTTCTTGTAAGGACACTAATTCTATCAGACCAAGGCCCCACCCTCATAAGCTAATTCAACCTTAATTTCTTCCTTATAAGCCCTGGGGTCTCCAAATACAGTCACTCTGGAGGTTAGGGCTTCAACATATGAATTTGGGGAGGACAAAATTCAGCCCAGAACACCAGGTGACTCTGATATGCAGCCTTTATTTTTATGTCACATAAAAGAAGTCTTGAAGTAAGCTTTTTAGGGTTGGTGTTGAGGGGTGGGGGTCCAAAGATTTCAAAGACCCAGGCTTCTTCTAACTCTGTCTCACCATCCACAGCTGTGGCCATATCTTCAAAGTTGGAATGTTGAAATTCCAGCCATGATCTCCATCTTCCTAAAACGCAGGGGAAGGAATCTAATACATCATTGTTGCTCATTAGATAGAACTCAGTCACATGACCACCTCTAGCTGAAGGGAAGGTTGGGAAGTGTATTCTGACATAGCCTACTGTGGCCCGCTAAAAATTGGAGGTCTCTTGATTTGAGAGAGAAGAGGAAATGAATATTGGGTTGGGTAGTCAGCGGTCTCTGCTACATCTGGTTTAAGACTATGAGTTAATCTGTGCCAAAGTAGAGGTTACAAACCCTGGTTTCAACCCAGTAATCTTCCAATTGCTCCCAGTAAAAGTGGAACATGGATATTGGGAAACATCTGGTAAACTTGGGCAATAAACATTTGGAAGATAAGAGAAATTCTTTTCCTCTCTCTTGTGCTTGCTGCATCAACAAGAACTGATCTGCTTGAGAGTAAGGTAGGGTCATGGCACTCCATGAATCTGGAAATAAACAGATCAGTGTATGGTCAGAAACAGCACATTTCAGTTCTTATCTCACAGACATTTTGTCAACATTCGACACAGTGGGTCACAGCCTCCTTTCCCAAACATTCTCTCTCTGGGATTCTGGTTTCCTCCTAGCTCTCTGCCTTGTGTTCTCTGTCTCTTTTGCTGTTTACGATTAGATTTCCCCACATCTTGGTTTGAAGAATACTCCTCCCTGCCTCCCCTTCTCCTCTCTTCTTTTTTTTTTTTTTTAAGATTTTATTTATTTATTTGACAGAGAGAGACACAGCGAGAGAGGGAACACAAACGGGGAGCAGGAGAGGGAGAAGCAGGCTTCCCACTGAGCAGGGAGCCTGATGCGGGGCTTGATCCCAAGACCCTCAGATCATGACCTGAGCTGAAGGCAGACGCTTAACAACTGAGCCACCCAGGTGCCCCTCTTCTCTTCTCTTTCTGTGGAATCTCATGCATGCCTTTGGCCTCAGTGGCTCCTTATTTACAGGAGATTTCAACTTGATAGCCGTAGCTCAGACCTCCTCTGGGCTCCAGCCCCATTCATCCAGATGCTAATCGACATCTCTTGGAAGTTGTAAAGGTCTCTCAGGTGCAGAATTCCCCAAATTTAATTCCCTGTTCATCATCAAGTCTTGTCGATTGTGCCCCTGCTGTAATCCTGCAGCTCCACGCTGACCGAGCCTAGTGCCAGAAACACTGATGTGTTTTCTTTTAAAGATTTTATTTATTTATTTGACAGAGAGAGAGAGCACAAGCAGGGGGAGCGGCAGGCAGAGGGAGAGGGAGAAGCAGACCCCCCACTGAGCAAGGAGCCCGATGTGGGGCTCAATCCCAGGACCCTGGGATCATGACCTGAGCCCAAGGCAGACGCTTAACTGACTGAGCCACCCAGGTGTCCCTGAAGTGTTTTATTTTAAATACTTTTATTAAGGTATAATTTACATACCATTAAATTCACCATCCAGTTTGAGAACATTTCTATCGCTGAAAAAAAATCCCCTTTAGCTGGTTTGTGGTTTATCCTGCTCCTGTTCTCAGCTGTTCATCTGCTTTTTCTTGCTATAAATTTCCCTTTTCTGAACATTGCGTATAAACGAAATCATAAAATGCATCATCTTTTGCATCTGGCTTCCTTTACTTAGCATAATGCTTTTGAGGTTCGTCCATGGGGTAGCACGTATCAGTTTTTTTATTGCTAAATAGTATTCCATCGTATGCATATATCACATTTTGCTTATCCTTTCACCAGTTTATGGATATTTTGTCCTCACGAACTCCCTAACCAGGTCACATCTTCTTCCCGTCTCCACGAGACACTTACCACAGCTATAGTTTCACATTTATTTTAGTGAATATTTTGTCTGTTGGAGCCATTCATCTACCCTGCCCTGTATCAGAGCAGGGAACTTGTCTACACCCCAACCCACCAGTGTGTCCTTAGCACTTGGCACAGGATGCCTAGCACATTGTAGGTACTCAGTGAAAAAAAAATTGTTTTTAAAGAAATGAGTCAATGCTTGCAAGTAAAACCTAGTTTTGCAACTAGGTTTTCTTCGAATTTCTTCAGAAAGTTGGACTTATATAGACTCTTTTTTCTTTAACCCTGAGTAAAGGTATCCATATCTGGGGTCCCTGGGTGGCTCAGTCGGTTAAGCGTCTGCCTTGGGCTCAGCTCATGATCTTGGGGTCCTGGGATCAAATCCCGCATCGGTCTCCCTACTCAGTGAGGAGTCTGCTTCTCCCTCTCCCCTGACCCCCTCCCCCACTCCCCCACCGCTGTGCTTTCTCGATCTTTCTCAAATAAGATCTTAAAAAAAAAGATATCCACATTAAAGAACCTTTGTACAGCCGACCATGTTGAGAATCAGGTGCTAGTCCTTGCCAAATAATATTTCCATGGCACCTCGACAAAAGAACAAATCCAGGTTCTTGTTTTAAGTTTCTTGTTGGCATTGTAGTCAACTAACTAAACTGCTGACACAATGCAATATGAACATCAGCATCAGATCCGATTTACTGTCTGCATTTGGAAAAGCGACGTGTGCTTTTGGAAGCTCTTGTTTTATAACCAGACAGATCTTTAGGAACAGTGATGGTGGAATGGTCTGCAAAGAGAATTGATCAGCTTTCTGCTTTTGTAGACCTGGACGTCAAAGCTCAGAGTGGATAAAGTACCTTGTTACCGAAGTGAGAACCAGTGGTTCTGGAAGTGTGATCATATCAGCAGCATCAGCCTCACCCCTGGAAGGTGTTAGAAAATCAGAGACTCGGGGCGCCTGGCTGGCTCATTCGGTTAAGTGTCTGCCTTTCGCTCAGGTCACGAGCCCCGTGTCCAGCTCCCTGCTCAGCAGGGAATCTGCTTCTCCTTCTCCCTCTGCCTCTCCCCCCTGCTTGTGCAAGCACTCTCTCTCGCTCTCTCTCAAATAAGTAAATAAAATCTTAAAAAAAGGAAAGAAAGAAATTCAAATTCTCATACACCACCCCAAACCTCCGCAATCAGAAACTCTGGAGAGGGCCCAGGGAGTTGTGTTTTAACAAGGTTCCAGGTGATTCTGATGCAGCTAAAGCTTGAAAACCAGCGGTCTAGGCTATAGTCAGGCCTCTTACTACCAAGTCACACCTTTCTTCTGTGCTGCATCACCCTAGGGAAAAATAAAAGATCCTTTGATCCAAGGACAGTGGGGTTTAGGGCCTGACTGAGTTGGATATTTGGGGGCAAAGCTGAGCCTGGGAATCTTATGATCTGAATTGCTTCCCCTGGTGGGTCTCCCCAGGCCGGCTTCTCCGCTCTCTTCATCTTGGTGGGAGCCAGGCTGGGAATGCCCACCCTTCTAAACACAGGGCTTTAGTGAGTATCAGAATCTTTTTCAGCGTGACTTGATGTGTGTGTTTAACCTTACAGTGCAAAGCTGGGACTTGAATCAAGACTCAGCCCAATGTAAGGATCCCCAGGTAAGTTACCTGTGTCTTCAACGGCAAGAGTGAAAATGTGAGCTCTGTGCATTATGACACCTCTTGATATTTTACAATTTACTTATAATAGTATTAGATTCTTCCCTAAAGGCACTGGAAAATCAAGAGTTAATAGTTCAGAAGGTGAGAGGCAATATTCCGAAAGCCTGTATGTATTAATCCTTGTCAGACAGGTCTCAGTTCTTGCTTTTGGAATTAAATCACCCAGTCTTTAAAAGCAGATTGAATCTCATCATAGATCAAATCCAAGCGCAATGCATCAAATCTTGTGTTCAAAGTTAACGTTGACTTATGCCAGTGCTTTTTCAGGTGGTTCCCGAGGCGGCAGCCACTTGGGCTGAGCCGGCTCTTAATCTTTAGGTGGTTCGTTCAACCTGGCCCCTGGGCGCCTCTGCGCAGGTGAGCACCTGCATAATGCTGCTTGATGATCCGATTATGCAGGAGCTTTATGCCAGGTAGTTTTGTAACTTTTCCTTAAATCTTTCTCAAAAATACTTCCAAAGTGACAGAGTCAAGAAAACCCACCGCCTGGGTGGTTGTGATTTAGGAGCTGGGCTTGGGCTCGTTCAGACTAAGACAAAATGAGGTCGTCGCACACTTAAATAATAAATACTGCTTGGTTGTATGGGCATGTGGGTGCTCCGGCATTTGCTGTATGAATGATAGTGGGGGAAACCTTGACCGACAAGCTGAAAACCAGGACAGCGAACAACACTGTGAGGTTTTCTTCTGTCTCCGACTTGGCACCGGCTGTTCTCCTGTAGGGCGTTTTAGGGAAACTTTGAAATTTCACCTTCCTGATTTCCTGACCTCATCTGCAAAGATTCCGATTCTCTAGGTGTGGGTTGGAGTCAGAAATCCACATTTTAATTAATTAATTAATTAATTTTTAAAAAGATTTTATTTATTTATTTGACAGAGAGAGACACAGCGAGAGAGGGAACACAAGCAGGGGGAGTGGGAGAGGGAGAAGCAGGCTTCCCGCCGAGCAGGGAGCCCGATGCGGGGCTGGATCCCAGACCCTGGGATCATGACCTGAGCCGAAGGCAGACACTTAACCGACTGAGCTATCCAGGCGCCCCAGAGAAATCCACATTTTTCAAAAGCTGCTTAACTGAATCAGGAAGAAGGAAGTGGCCGACCCAAACCGTAAGACACGTTCTTTTTAGGAGGCAAGATACTGCAGTATTTTTTTAAACTATACATTATTGATTGTCTGTTAATTTTATTTATGGATTATTTTTTTACTTTAGAGATTTATTTATTTAGAAATATGTGTCAATACTTTTATTTATGGTTTTGCCTCTGTTATGCCCTTCCCACTCTAACCTATTCACCCATATTTTTCTCCTAAATGAATATTAAATTATAATATGACAATTACATTTAAATATTATATTACTAAAACTAATACTATTTTTTAAAAACTGAAGTCTTTAACATACCAGTCATTTTACCATGAACTATAAAGAATGTGACCTATGACATTTCTACTTCTTGATGGTTTTTTGGACAATGTTTTGGAAAATGTTCATGCACATTTAAAAAGAAGTCCTATTGGGGCGCCTGGGTGGCTCAGTCGGTTAAGTGTCTGCCTTCAGCTCAGGTCATGATCCTGGGGTCCCAGGATCGAGCCCCGAATCAGGCTCCCTGCTCAGCGCTCTCCCTCTCTCTCTCTCTCAAATAAATAAATAGAATCCTAAAAAAAAATAATAAATCCTATTTTTCACTCGTGTATATAATTATTTGTCAAATTTAAAATAAAACTTACGTTGTCTTGGATCTATGTATTGTTTTCTGCATATCTGTTCAATTCTGGGTGATAGGAGGATTCTACAACCTCCCGATCTGACTGTATTTTATTTTCCTTTTGCATTTCTATCCATTTGCTTTTTGTATTTTTGATCCTCTGTTTTTGCTTCTTTGCAGTGAAAACTATTTTAATCCACAGGAGTATCTTAACGGTTTAGAGCTATGAGCTATATAGCCAGATTGCCTGAGTTAAAATCTAGCCCCATCATTTCCTGTCTGTAAGATCCTGAACAAGTTATTATTATTTTTTTTTTGCTTGAATTTTTCCCCTGTAGAAAGAGGTTATGATCATATCTATTTCCTAGGACTGCTGGGAGGTATAAATGAGTTAATATGAGCAATAATACATGGCATGTAGAAAGTGCTCTGTGAAGATTAGCAGTTATTTTGACTAAGGGTTCAGCTTCTCGATCTTTAAGACGTCTGAAGGCTAGCATCATGGTTCTGCTATAGACAGGCCATATCCTGCTAAATTTTTGTGATCGATTGAGATTGGGCTTGTTGTATTGCATGGACAAATGTTTGAGAATGACTGAGTTCTTCTGTAATTCTCACGTAATAGAGTATACTTGTTCCCTGGTTGGTGATGAGCCTGAAGACCCTCTGACAACTTAGTACCTTCTGGAGGATGTTGGAATCTCTGCCTCGTGGTGCTTTGGGGGATAAGTGGCAGTGGTGGAAATATCTGGTTGTAAGTTGAGTAGTAAGTAGCGGAGACTGTTGGAATGGTCATCAAGAAGACGTGACCACCAGTTGACCTGTGAGCTGGAGCTGGGCACTTGGAGGCCTCTCACCCCCTTCCCTGTCCTTGGAATGTGGGTTCTGCTGGCCTTTCCTGCTCCCAGAGCCTGCTCCAAGGACACAGCCTTGAGATGGTGGTGGGATGGTTGAGAACACCTGCACGGTATACATGACCTTTAGGGTTTAGAGGGTGGGCACGTGGATTCATCTTGCTGCTGCCCAAGACAAGCCTCCTGTGTAAGTTCCCTTTGTATATTAAAGTGCCACCTGCCCACCTGGAGGGATGACCTCTCTTAGGTCCCTCCCTGCCCTCCTTAAGCTGCAGTTCCAGATCACACCCAGGAAACCCCGAATGGATTGGGAATCCACAGAGATGGAACATGGCCATCCCATCTTCACAAGTTGCAAGACTTAAGCGGGTTTCACATGTTAAAGCTTGGCTAGGATTAAGGTGGCCTGCAGACACTGTGCCTTGGAATTTGTAAGGTTTTGGTGCTTCCTCTCCAGGTTATCATGAGAAAACTTCTAGAAGATTTACCTTCTCTCCCAAGCCAGAAACTCTAAGGGTTATGTGTGTGAACCCTTCCCCGTGAGGAGACCACCATGATCAGGTGTTACAGGCCCACCTGGGGATGCATAAATACCTTCTCGCATGTGACTGGTGGCTCCGAGGAGGTAACTTGGTGTGGAGAACTTTAATATGTTGCTCTCTGGAGATGAGAAGGGCTCAATGAAGGTGGTCAACAGATGGTATTAGGTTTGAAGACTTAAGGTGAATTTAGGAAAATACACCCACAATTTGATATTTCCCCTCCTCTTTCACATACTGAGTTTGCTCTGCATTGTGGATTTTCCTCATTTTAATTTTTCTGTAAACCATAGATTGGACATTTTAGAAGTGTGATTCTAGCTGTCGGAAATGGTGATATTTCAACTGATAGAAGGGAATTGGGTGTGGGCAGCTGAAATCTGAGGTATCTGTGTGTGTCGTGCTGGAAAGAACCACTCCTTGAGCTCCGTGCCTACATGGGTCGGTTCTCTAGTGGATGGGCCCATGGAGGAGGGGAGGATGCCCAAGGCAGAGAAATCCAGCCTCTGCGAGAGGGTGTCTGTCTCTGCCATTTTGGTGTACCAGTGGGGTGTGGACTGGGGTTCTGGAAGAGTCAGGCAGTAAATAATCCAACCCAGAAAAGTGTCTTAAGTGGAAGACCAAGGTTGATGTTGTCCTTCGTGGGGACAAGGCCATTGCTCAGACTTCCCCAGCCGGCCGTGTCCAGTGAGTTCCTGCAGCGGGGGCAGTTGCTTCTCAGAAGACAGGCTGCCCGAGGAAGGTGAGACCCATCTCGGTGGGAAGGACCGCCTGTCCACCTGTGGTCAGCGGAGGCTGTGTCCACCTTCCTCTTTAACATGGGGATGGGGGTGGCAGGTCTGGCAGGCAGGGGGTCCCAGGGGGTCCCCGAGGTTTTGGCCCTAGCATCAGGCGTGGTGATGATGGGGCTGAATCTCTGGGGAGACACGGAGAGTCCTGACAGCCTATTGGAAATAACACAGGTATGAAGGGTGTCTGCTCACACGCCACGGAGAGGCGAGAACCTCTTCTTCCTAGGACCTTTACTCTTGTTTTAATTTTCACCTTTCAATTCAGATGAAATGATTTAGCTTTTTGTCAGGACCAGCGTATCTAGCAAAGTTCGTCTTCAAAGGAAGATTTTTTTTTTTCACTGCATTTTTTTTCTCTAAATTCTCTCGTGGGTTGGTTGCCTGTCCGCATCGAGGAGCTTCTTCCCGATGCCTGCCTCCCATCTTTTCCTGTGACATTTCCGCTCCCGGCTGGAGTTTGGCCCATGGTTGTTGGTGTGCTTCCAGGCCCATTCCTCCCTGCTCCCAGGCCCCATTCCTCCCTGCTCCTAATGTAAAAACGTATGGTTTTCAACTTTCAGACCCTAAAGTGGAACCTTAATGAAACTGTCAGACAGCTGGGTGAGAGCAGTGCTATATAGGAAAGGGCCGCTGCTATGCGTGTGTGTAAGGGAGTGAGTCAGAGCATGTGCAGGGGAGTGTGAATGTGTGTGCATGTTGGAGTGTGTAAAAGTGGGGTGGGAGCATGTGAGTTCAAGAATGTCGATGTGAGTGCAGAAGTGTGAGCATGAACATGAGTATCTGCATACGTGTGTGCAGGTGCATGTGTGGGAACATGTTAGTGTCAGCATCAGTGTGAGTACGTGTGTATGTAGGCTGGAGTGTGTGCGTGTGCTTGTGTGGTGTTTCTAAAGCAGTGGGGTTTGTCTGAAGGATAAGCAGTAGGCAGTGGCTGGCCCTCAGCCCCTGCAAGGATGGGGCCCGCCACTTGCCATGGCTCCCAGCTTTGGAACTGGCCAGTGGTGCCCCCAGGAAACTGACCTACTAGCAATGAAGATGGCTCTCTAAGTGGGTTTGAGTTTTCCCCTGGTTCTCTCTCTCTAGCACGTTCTTTGCTTTGTTAACACAGCAGATAAAATAGGCTTGCTCTGTATACAGTGAAGTTTACCTGCACATCAAGTTGCACACTAAAGCTTGAAGACACTAACTAAAAAAAAAAAAAAAGAGTAGGAATTAGGTTTGTCTTAATCATTTCTCCAGAAGGAAAGACCTGTAAGAATGTTTTAGGGTTTTATCTAGCAATTTCACTTGGGCTTGTGAAGTCTCATTTAGAAATATGGTTAACTTTTCCTATTTAGCATGAAAGCTAAATAGGACTTTCAGATATCGCTCTAAGCTCCGAACAGCAGTACCTGACAGAGCCATGACCCTGTGGGAAACCAAATTTAATTTCCTTCCTCCCAGGGGATGTGACCAGCCAGGATTGCCCTCCTTAATGCCGTATGGATAGCTTTCACCTTCTGTGACACAAGCTAACTTACCTTTCAGAGGCCCTCCTGAAGGAACACTTTGTTGAGTTGGCTACAGTTTTTAATCTGCTGGTACTCCATCCCCTCTCTCCAAACACGGTAGTTTCTAATTGTTTTTAGAAGGGAGTAAATTATTGATGATCTTCCTTAGTGCACATGATTCAAACCTGCGTATTTGCATTTAAGCTATTTTGGACGCAGTGGAAGTATTTTTTTTCCCATCTGTGACAGGTTAAAATTACGATGTAAGTTTGAAATACGTGTTGTGAAAAATCATTAATGCGTCCCCATATCCTGCATAATGGGACATCATTTGGTTATTCTGTCATCCCTATTGGGCAAAAGAACAACTTTCAATTCATTTCTTTGCACCAGATTCTGAATAATGTCTTTGCAAATATACAGTGAGTTGTTTAAACAGGATGCTTTTGGGAAGCTGCCTCTAGGAGCAAGGAAAGCTGACAGATGAGGAGTTGGTAGAAGCAATAAGGAGAAAGATGTCAAACCCTTCCTCCCTTCCGACCAATGGCATATGCCTTTTCCTTGAAGCCTATTCAGATCCCCCTCCTTTTCTGCTTCCCCCAGGAAAGTGGGCATGTTTATCTACGAGGGATGCTGCAGCTTTGGTCTGGGCGGGGGGGCGGAGGGGGAGGACACGAAGTGCTGCTGTTGGAGCCAAGTGTCCTTCCCTACACTTGTAAGGAGTATTACTGTTAGTGCTCTGCCTTGCCAGGAGTGTGTCTGCATGGCTACGGTCACAATGACATTCGATCTAGGTCAAGTTGAAAACAGTTACTCCTAAGGAGAAGGCAGGGTCAGCACTTAAATAATTCGATCATTGGCAGCTCAGAAATTACCCTGCTCTCTTGTCGAAGAAGGAGTTTGGTTTTCGCCACACAGAAAGGAGTCAGGGCACATTCTTTTTTTTTTTTTTAAGAAGTTTTTTTTTTTTTTTTTTTTTAAAGTTTATTTGTCAGAGAGAGAGGGAGAGCAAGCACAAGCAGGGGAAGCCACAGGCAGAGGGAGAAGCAGGCTCTCCGCTGAGCAGGGAGCCCGATGCGTGACTCAATCCCAGGACCCTGGGATCAGGACCTGAGCCAAAGGCAGATGCTTAAGCGACTGAGCCACCCAGGCGTCCCCGAGTCAGAGCAAATTTTAAGTAGGACAGGGCTTAGTCAGTGGAGCATGTGACTCTTGATCTCAGGGTTGTGGGTTTGAGCCCCATGTTGGGTGTGGAGATCACTCAAAAATAAAATCTTAAAAAAATTTAAGTAGGACATGAAAATAGAAATAAAGACTTTTTTGTGAATTTGTAAGGCTAACTGCTGTAACACATCTTGATCTTAATGGCCTAATTCAGCAGAACTTTCTTATTCCTATACCAGCCTGATGTGGGTGCTCCTTAGCAGGTGATTCTTCCAGGTGGTGATTCGGGGACCCAGGTCCCTTACCTCTTTGCCATAATTGTTGCGGGGTTCCCAAGTTCACCTGCAGGTTGTGTGTGTGTGTGTGTGTGTGTGTGTATGAGAGAGAAAGTGAGTGTGTAAGAGTGGGTGTGTATGTATGTGGGAGGGAGAGAGAGAATGTGTGTATTATGGGTCAAGACTGCATTGCTTTTCCTCACATCCTATTGGCTAAAACTCAAATGGCGACACCCAAACTGTAAGGGAATCTGGGAGAATATATTCTGGCGGTGTCTCCTGGAAGAGGAAGGAAGCTTATAGGCCAGTGCCCCTCCACCTTGAGCTGCATCAGAATCACCTGGAAGCAGAAAACACAGCTTTCTGGGTTCCTCCCGCAGAGTTTCAGATTCAGCAGGTCTTGAGTGGGGCCCAAGAATTTACATTTCAAAGAAGCTCCCAGGTGATGTTGATACTGCTGGAGTAGGAGCTTTAATTTGGAATAGTCCTGTCTGTGATGCATTTCTGTGTCTTGATTTATCCATGCTAATAATGAAAACCAGAAGTCTATCTTTATTATCCTGGCCTAAGGTATGGGAGGGAAGGAGACGGGTAAGATAGATAAACAATCTTGGCCAGAATGTTAAAAATAATTACAAGTGGAAGATTTCTTAGAGGAATTGGAGTTCTGGAGGACTGGGTCCTGGGGTGTCAGGCACCCTGCTCTGTGGGAGGGGAGCGGGGGTGGGCACCTCTGCTTCTGGGAAGGGAGCTTCCAGCTTGCTGGGTTAGCTCTGTTGGAACAGGAAGGCGGGGAGAATAAAGTTCCTAAGAGAGTCCAGGAGAGGTGACTTGAGAGGTGACTTGGAGAAAGGGCCAAGGGAGGACTGGCATGACAATCAAAGAGGAGTTTATGATTGCTGGTGCAAACCAAGCCTTGCCCTTGGATTGTGAGTTTCTTTGGGTCTCAGAATATCTGTAAATTGGGAATGACAATGTGTAACTCTTGGGTTGCTGTGAGAATGAATTAGATCAGAGGGTTGTAAATGTTCTTGGTTCATGGTGCTTCTACTGTGAAGAAACCCCTAAGTTTCATTTATTAAATGGTTAGTTCCAAACAACTTCATACATATTTATGTTTTAGCACCTTGGTATTTGAAAAAATAGTAATAATCATAAGTGGAAAAAAATCTGTTTAAATAATGCAATTACTTATGGATGGGATGTATGCACTTGCGGGCCCTGTGTGGCTTTCAAGCTTTGGAATCATATTGGGCATATCACTGCCTTCTTTTCCTGTTCCACGTTGATGTTTGCTTCTTATCCCCGCACCTGCTGAAAACCCTACTTTGCAGAGATACGATGTTGTTCAAAGGAATGTAGTGCAATCTAACATTGAAACTGTGAAAACAAACTGAGTTAGTACATGCACGGCGTCTGACCCGTGTTGAGTATTGCCATATGTCCCTCAAAAACGTAAACTATTTTTTTTTTTAAGATTTTATTTATTTGACAGAGAGAGACACAGCAAGAGAAGGAACACAAGCAGGGGGAGTAGGAGAGGGAGAAGCAGGCTCCCAGCGGAGCAGGGAGCCCGATGCGGTGCTCGATCCCAGGACCCTGGGATCATGACCTGAGCTGAAGGCAGACGCCTAACGACTGAGCCACCCAGGCGCCACCAAATGTAAACTATTTTTGCAGTGCCTCTGTGAGTTCGCAGTAGTGACCCAGGAGCTTTGGTGCCTGGCTTGGAAACTGGAATTTGGTGGGGTTCTCCCCGCCCCACCCCGGCTTCATTAATCCATTGAACAAAAGTTCACTGAGTATCAGTGAAGTGTCGGCACTGTGCTGGGCACTGGGAGGAGAACATATTTCTGCCTCCCGAGGGTGTAGAGTCCTAGTGGGGAAACTAGATGTGGAATTAGAGGCTCCTGCAAGTATAGACTCCCATTGGGGCCGGGCTGGGCCGGGAAGGACAATTTCAAGGTGCTATGAGAGCTTGTGGGAGGAATAGTTGAGTATCAGGAAGTTTCTCAAGTTGGTGGTCCTTGAGTTGTTCCCGAAGGCTGAGAAGTTAACATGGCAAGAAGGCAAAGAAGCCATAGTCTAGGTGGCAGGAATAGCGTTCTGGGCAGGTGTTTTTCGAACTGTGCTGAAGGACCCCCACCTCCTCCCCTCAATTCCGTTGTGGTTGATCCATGACTAGTGTGTAGCTTGTACGTGCCATGTGTGTTTAATGAGACCGATCCTCTGATCACGCAGTCGGGTGTTGAAGCAAAGCCAAAATTGCAAAGCTCTTGTAGACTGGGAACAGTCTGTGGGCCACACTTGGAGTAACTGTTCCAGACAGGGAGGAATAGCATGAGCCAAGGTCCTGTGGTGTGGGAGACGACTTGGGGACTCTGAGGGTGGAGAGGAGAGGCTGCTGTGAGTGGAACAGAAAGCGAGAAGGCGGAAAAGCCAGCAGGGGCTGTAGTGAGCCTCTGGGCCGCAGGAAGAACTTGAGTCTCAGATGAAGACCTTTTCTTCCTGGTGCAGAAGGGGAGTTTGTTGGGGTGACTTCCTAGGCGATAGGTTGAGCGTGTAAACAGGCCAGATGTGTGGCTACAAAGACCTGTTTGAGTGCTTTAGGCAACTTGCAGCCCCTCTGCTTTTACCTTGCAACGGCATTGTGGCCTCCCAGAGTAGAGTGAGTTCTCGAAGGGCCTGCTGGAGCGTGCCAGGTGGCTGTGTGAGCACGCCCAGTTCCCTGACCGGTGACCCCTGGAGCTCGGGCTCCTTAGGGTTACCCATGCCACCAGTAGAAAGCTCAGGGCCCAGCTTGCTGTTCCCTGCGTGTAAAAGGGCCTCTCTTAGAGGCTTAGAAGGTCCAGCTGTTTCTGTGAAGTCCTACGGAGTGTGTCACCCGAGGCTGTCACCCAATGCATCTGCTTGTCTTTTTTGGGGGGGGCGGGGGGAAGGGGGTCATTTGGAGGCTTACTGTGATCTCCATGGGCACCAGGTGAGGTAATGGGCCTTACACCAAATCCGGAATGGACGTAGCCTGTGCCTAGCCTGGTGGCCCCTTATAAGCACCATTCTGGCTTAAGAACCCAGGACTCTCCCCTTACTCACGGGCTGACTTCTGTGGGGCGCCCAGGAGGGACTTGGGGTTTCCACCTCCCTGAATTGAGAGCCTTGGTGTTGATTTAAGGATGACTTTCCCCCTTTGCTGTGAGGCGTGGGCTGGAGAAGGAGGAATGATGCACTGTGTTTCTCTGCACAGGTACTTTGTGCTGGATTTTGAGGCTGGCATCCTGCAGTATTTTGTGAATGAGCAAAGCAAACACCAGAAGCCTCGGGGAGCCCTGTCTCTGTCTGGAGCCATAGTGTCCCTGAGTGACGAAGTTCCCCACATGCTGGTGGTGTACTCCGCTAACGGAGAGATGTATAAGCTGAGAGGTATGTTCTTCTAACTCTTCAGATGGGTCTCAGGGGCTGCACTCCCAGTTACCATGGTGGCAGCTCTCCTGGGTGTTTTTTTTTTTTTTTTAAATCACCTTTAACAATTTGCTGTGTTTGACGACTCCGTGGTGACAGACAGATAGACACTGCCTCTCTTAAACCTGGGGCAGGGAGACGGAGCTGGCATTGGGAATTGCTTGTCCTGAATAACTGAGGAATTAAGGACAGATGAAAGGGGAGTGACAGTAAAGCCAGCCCAGCTTTCGGATTTCAGATTTTTCATATCAGATCAGTGTATATTTTCTTGGACTTTACAGTATGAATCTTCACTACAATCCCCTGCGCGGCTAGGCTGTGAGGACAAAACAAACATTTCAAGGGTCAGTGCGCCTCTCCTCTGCCGCCCCCCCGCCCCCGCCCCCGCCCCCGAGTTTCTCTAGAACCGTCTCTTAGTAAAGGCCCCCTTCACTTATATTGTTGTTTTTTTTTTTTTTAAAGATTTTATTTATTTATTTGAGAGAGAGAATGAGAGAGAGAGCATGAGAGGGGGGAGGGTCAGAGGGAGAAGCAGACTCCCTGCCGAGCAGGGAGCCCGACGCGGGACTCGATCCTGGGACTCCAGGATCATGACCTGAGCTGAAGGCAGTCGCTTAACCAACTGAGCCACCCAGGCGCCCAGCCCCCTTCACTTATATTGTATTTATTCTGGTGTAGTATTAGAGCCTGGTAAGGAAGCCGTCTGTTTGGTGTGGAGTTAATTTTTTTGTCTTGCTTTTTTCCCCTTCTCTTTGCTTCTTGAGAACTGAGGCCTGCTCAGCATCCTCCTGGAGGATAAATCCCCAGGAAGCCCCGCACTGAGCCATGGCTATAGGTCCCACCACCCCCAAGGCACGTCCATCGTACAGGTCTTTAGCAATGCCAGCCCCGACTGTAGCAGTATAATTGGATTGCTAGATCATTCTTCCATCGTTCCATTACAGTTGCATTGCCAGAAAAATTGTCAGTTTTCTTCAATGAAATAACAAAAACAACAATCCGGATGCCCATGTTGGTGTGTGTGCATGCATGTACGCGCACACACACACACCGAGTCAGTGTTATTAAGGTCTGAGGAAGGGTAGGACTTGTATGTATTGAGTGTTGGGGGTTGGTTGAGAATTCTGCCTTCCTACATATTTCTTTGCCCAAGGAAGGGCTCAGTACAAAGAAAAGGCCCCTTGTGTCTCTCCTGGACCCCAAGGAACTGACAGCGAGAGATCAGCCTCTGCAAAGCCAGACCGAGGGCCCAGCCTCCTTGCCTCTGAGTCCAATTTTTTTTTTTTTAAAGATTTATTTATTTATTTGAGAGAGCGAGAATGAGAGAGAGCACATGAGAGGGGGAAGGGTCAGAGGGAGAAGCAGGCTCCTCGCTGAGCAGGGAGCCCGATGCGGGACTCGATCCCGGGACTCCAGGATCATGACCTGAGCCGAAGGCAGTTGCTTAACCAACTGAGCCACCCAGGCGCCCCCCTCTGAGTCCAATTTTCATCATTCCACCTACAAGCTTTCCTGCCAAGAGATGGAATAAGCTAATGTTTCTTTACTATTGATACACAAGTCATATTTCAGAATCTATAAAACAACCCAGAAACCTATGAAATAAAAATGCCTATCATTGAAAAAAGTTTTTCAGTTTTTGGAAACGCGGGAAGATTCATGTTCTCTTTGGAGATTCATGCGGTGCGTGTTCCAGCTGGCTAGATTTATATGGTCCTTGCTTTCGTTTTGTTGTTTATTGCTTAACAAATTGTTCAGGCAGAAACAAAAGCAGGTGAAAAACTTAATGGCACTCCCCACCCCCCGAACCCCCCCACCTGTGGTTTATAAAATGACACAAACCCACACAAATGAAAAAACCCAACTAATATGACAATTGAGCCATCTCATTTTTGCCTTTTTTTTTTTTTTTTAAAGATTTTATTTATTTATTTGAGAGAGAGAGAATGAGAGACAGAGAGAGCATGAGAGGGGGGAGGGGCAGAGGGAGAAGCAGACTCCCCGCCGAGCAGGGAGCCCGATGCGGGACTCGATCCCGGGACTCCAGGATCATGACCTGAGCCGAAGGCAGTCGCTTAACCAACTGAGCCACCCAGGCGCCCATCATTTTTGCCTTTTAAGAGTCAGGGGTTGATTTGGTTTTTTTTAAGGGTAGCTTTAATAACAAATACAAAAGTTTTATTATCTGCGTGACATTATCGCAAGGGCTAAATTTAGCGTAAAGTTAGGAACTGCAGAAAAGGCGGGATAAATTCTGCAGATATATGGCTGGTCCTTGGCTCATCCCAAGAGGATCTGGGTGTTGGTTTTCTCACTGCACATCTCACCTACATGTAGAATTGAATGAGTCTTGATGTCAGTAGATGCACGGCTTCTGAGAATGTTTTTGGTGCAGAGCCTTTGAATGGGACCGCCATAACCTGGCAGTTCTTCACTTTTCCTAGGGAAAAAGGCTCTCGTTTCTGCAGAATCCTTTGGAAGTCAAAGTCACCTGATCTTACGCTGGTCTGCCACTCCAGATTTGTTCACCCGAAAGTTCAAGCTGAAGTTGAGTTGTATTGACAGACAACACTGAGGCCCATTTTTGTAAACAATTATAACTTCCAGGGGAATCTTTCTGTTTCCTGCCTAGTCAATATTCATGCAGTTAAAGTTATAGTAAACTATTTATGCAGTTAGTTATGCAGTGAAATTGATGACTTAGATTTTATTAGAACCTGTTATATATCCATGATAGTTTAAGAAAATAATGTGATGTATTTGAGAGATGGGAGTGTAGATGGAAGATAATGACCATACAGTTGGCTTGTATTTTAATGTCTCTTTGGAGGAAATTTGAAGACCTCTAAAGCAGCATTTGGAATATTGTTCTGTCCAATCATAACATGAATCATTGAGGACACATATTAAAATAATTCAATTGAATGTTTATTTTGTAGATGCTAGTAAGTCCACAGTACAATTCTGGAAATGCCCAAAGGCCCTGAAAAACTATACTTTGAGCCTCTTATTTGCCACACATGTAGAGGTGCTTAAAAATAATCATGTTTTACCTTCCCTGCTTTATATTTTTATTTTATTTTTTTAAGGGTTTATTTATTTATGAGAGAGAGTTGGGGAGAGGGGGTAGAGGGAGATGGAAAGGGAGAGAGAATCTCCAGCAGCCTCCCTGCTGAGTGCAGGGCCCCATGTGGGGCTCGATCTCAGGGTCCTGCACTACTCGGGAGCCCCCCTGCTGCCTTTTTTTTTTTTTTTTTAAGATTATTTATTTATTTATTTGAGAGAGAATGAGAGACAGAGAGCATGAGAGGGAGGAGGGTCAAAGGGAGAAGCAGACTCCCCGCCGAGCAGGGAGCCCGATGCGGGACTCAATCCCGGGACTCCAGGATCATGATCTGAGCCGAAGGCAGTCGCTTAATCAACTGAGCCACCCAGGCACCCCCCCCCCCGCTGGCTTTTTAAAGAAGTAGAAATGATGGGGCTCCTGAGTGGCTCAGTAGGTTAAGCAGCTGCCTTTGGCTCAGGTCATGGTCTCCGGGTCCTGGGTCCTGCTCAGCGGGAAGCCTGCTTCTCCCTCTCCCTCTGTTTCCTGGCTTGTGTTCTCACTCTTTCTCTGTCCAATAAATAAATAAAATCATTAAAAAAAAAAAAAGTAGAAATGACTTTTTTCAGAGGAGGTTAAAAAAAAGGGCAAAAATTGTTCTTATAACAGACATTTCAGAGTATGTTTTTAATGTGGTTTAAGAGGGAATTTTCTGTTGAGATTTAGTGTAATTTGTGTGTGTGTGTGTGTGTGTGTGAACAGAGGCTGCCTGAGAATATTGCGATCTGCCTTTGTTTTCCCCTTTGTTCTCTCTCTACCTCACTCCCTGGGCCCCCCACCCCCATAGGTGGGTGTAGAAATAGGTTAGATATGTTTTGGAACCATCTCTGCAAGCGTTTCTTTCTCTATTTTAGCTGCCGATGCAAAGGAGAAACAGTTTTGGGTGACTCAGCTTCGAGCTTGTGCCAAATACCACATGGAAACGAGTTCTAAGGTAAGTAACCATGGGGAAGCAAGGAGACACTGGAGTAATTTGGAGAGCTACCCTTCAGCCCAATTATCTGTTTCTTTGGGGAGGCTGTTTCTCCTGTCATTTTTGAAGTTACCCACTGTATTGGAATTCATATTGCCCTGCTGCATTGAAATCTAAAACCAAGAGGAAAGTAGGAGGATTAGCTTGTAGGTAGAATGAAGAGGCCTGCAGACACCTCATTGGAACTGATTCTGGGAAGACCCTTCTGTGGCTTCACATGTTGTCAATTTAGGCTGCTGTTAATGTCTGTTGAGAAACTTGAGTGGATGATTTCACTGTGGAGGCAGAGGGAATTCGATTTACTGTTCATGGGAGACTAGTTGTCGTCAGTGGTCCTTAAATAAAACATAGACCCCAAATTGATGAAATATCCTGCAGGGAACTTCAGCATTCCAAGTATAGAAATGTTCTCAGGTAATTTGGCATCTAAGTTATGAATTCTTTTTTCCTCAGGATTCGGTAGGAGGTCTTAGATCAGATACGTGAGAGATAGGAGGTAGGCATTTTCATGGATTATTCGGAGGATTTCCTAGCATTAGAATACAGGAAATAATTGCAAAGTAAATTTATTCATGGCAATAAATATTTGTTGAAATCAATGCTCAAAGGACTACCCCTTTTATATCATTAATTCTAATTTAAGTACGGTACCTGATTGGAGTGTTTTTCCACATTCTATGCATCCAGTAGAAAGACCCACATATGAAACTTCTGGGGGCGCCTGGGTGGCTCAGTCAGTTAAGTGTCTGCCTTCGGTTCAGGTCATGATCCCGGGGTCCTGGGATCAAGGCCACATTGGGCTCCCTGCTCAGTGGGGAGTCTGCTTCTCCGTCTCCCTCTGCCTGCTACTCTATCTACTTGTGCTCTCTCTCTGTCTGTCTGTCAAATAAATAAATAAAATCTTTAAAAAAGAAAAAGAAAGAAAGAAAAAAAAGAAACTTCTGATGATTTTAATCCTATAGTCAGTCAGCTGTCTTGCTCAAGGCCATGGGAAATGCCTTGCTTAGGTATACCTCCCTGTTCTGCCTCCAAGTACGATCTGAACTGATTTCTTCATAATGATCTTGTTCACTGTTAATTTTTTTTTTCTTTTATGAGACCTCTTTTCCTTGACTTGCTTACTACTGTTTTGCTCTCACCCCTTTTGACTTCCCCACGCAGAATCTGGGTTTACCATAGGTAGGGCCCTACTTCTAAAGCTTTTTTCTCTTTGCCTTGCTTTGTTTTCTAGGAATTATGGTAGGAGTCCTGGACATTTCATCAGTATTTTATAAACTCCTAGGCAGGGCAGTTAAAATTTTTCTTTTTATATGTATCTTTTTACTTTTTTATAAAACAGAAGGGCCTAAAATAAAAAGGACAGATCTCCCAACATGGTAATGTATGCTCATTAGAGATAATTGCACTTGACAGTTCTTGTACATCATTCAAGTAGATTTAGGCATGTGTTAGGATGTATGTATATGTGTGTTTGTGTTTTTTACACGGATGGGATCTTTTCATGCATACAGTCCCTCCCCCCCCTCCCCCTTTTTAAAAGGTACTTTGGAAGTCTTATTAGATATATGGGATCTAATAATGGATGTCTGCTTTATTTAAGTCCTCTACTGACAGACATTTAGGTTGTTAGACATAATGCTATAGTGTACATCTTTGTATATATATCTTTTTGTGCCTCTAGGTGTACATAGAAAGTTATATCACTGGACTTGTAGGTCACAGACTCTGTGTCTGCTGTATTTTCCTAGACATTGCTAAATTGTCTTCTAAAAAAAATCCTCCTAATTTGTTCTGCTACCAATTTTGTGTGTAAAGATGCATTTCCCCCTCTAACTGTGGCTCTTCTAATGTTTAGCTTTTGATAGTCTCGTGGATAAAAAATTAATCCCCCGTGATTTTCATTTTCACTTCTAAAGTCATGACAGGGGTTGAGTATGTTTTCAAATGTTGATCGTCACATGTATTTCTTTGATGTGATCTGCCAATTTTTATCCTTCATCCTTTTATCCTTTTTATATTGAGTTCTTTTTTTCTCCTTGATTTGCACTTAGCTATATGTGAATTGAGCATATTTGTCCTTTGCCTGTTATTTGTATTATAGATGTTTTCTCCTGGTAGGTCACCTGTATTTTGACTTGGGGTACATTTTTTGCTATGTAGGATATTTAATTTTTGCTGTCAAATTTATGAATATTTTCATTTTTGGCTTTTGGTATTACATCATGCTTAACAAAGGCTTCTTTGTTCTAAAATAATGAGATTTCCAGTGTTTTCCTCCAGTGAATTTATAGTTTAATTATTGTGTTTCAATCATTGGTTCATCTGGAATTTATTTTGGATGTAAGAATTGAGGTCAGGAAACCAACTTGAAGTGCACTGATGTTTTAATGAATCACTGGAGACTGGGAAAGGTAAGGACCTCTTCATGGTAGTAAGAAATAGGAAGAGAATTTAAAGATTCTCTGAAGGAGAGTTTGATTTACTGATGTGTTCTCTGGGTAGTTTTGAGAATACAGATTAACTTGTTAATGCAGAACCCAAATAAATAATAATTTAGGTGGCAGGGCCTGTAGGATTTCCTATTTGAGACTGCAAGTGGAATTGCTGACCATCCCTCATTTATAGCGTAGCTACTGTGATCCCCTAGGGAATAATGATTTTTACATTGTGAACAGACCCCGTTGCTCAGCAGAGGCGTTATGAAGTCCAAGGCCGCTTAGGCAAAAGCTAGTAGTGAAAATGAAGTTGGGCTTAACATGACTCTGATCCCAATGTCCAGTTAACTGTAGGGTGGCTATTTACTTTGCATCATGGCTATTAAGAATATATGTGGAGCCTTCTCTTTACTCTGTTCTTCTCCTTCACGCTCAGCAGGTCAGATCCCTCTCCTGTAGATTCTAGAGAATATTCTCTCTGTGATTGCTTGGAAGTTTGTCTTTTTGAAAACTTTTTATTTAAAATCAAGTGTTCCCTGGAGCAAGTATGAGGCAGATGGGATGGTGCTATCATTCTAACTCCCCTTAGTGAGAACTGCAGGATAAGCATATTCATTGAGCCTGCAGAGGGCTTCACGGAGGACCCGTCCAGCAGTTCTGAAACCCAGACCTGTCTCAGTCAGTACCCGAGGAGGTTTTCCCCAGTCTTGAAGTGAAATGAAAAAAACATTCCCTAAATGTGCCTGAAGTCAGCTTAGTCAATATAAAGGATGGCTCTTTATTCAGAAATTACATTGCTTTGCTTTTTGAGGGTTAAAATACTCTTTTTATTGTAGAAGACACAGAGTATTTATGGACTCATTGATTGCCCTTTTTTTTTTAAAATGTACGTTTATTGAGGTATAATTTACATAAAGTAAAATTCACCCCTTTTAAGTGTGAAGTTTATTTTTTGATGGCTGCATGCAATCATGTAACCATCACCACAATTACCATTCTGTTGCCCCCAAAAGTTCCCTCTCTACCCTGTTGTGGTTGATCCCCTCCCCCTCAGCTCCAGGCAAACACCCATCCATATTCTGTGTGTAGTTTTGTTTCTTCTAGAATGTTCTACAAACTGAATTATATAGCCTTTTGCATCAGACTTCTTTCACATAGAATAATGCTTTTTTTTTTTTTTTTTTTTTTTTTTTTACGGCCAAACTTCCTTCTTTTATTAAATTTTCGGTAAAAACACCAACCATGTCGGGCGCCTGGGTGGCTCAGATGGTTAAGCGTCTGCCTTCGGCTCAGGTCATGATCCCAGGGTCCTGGGATCGAGTCCCGCATCGGGCTCCCGGCTCAGCGGGGAGCCTGCTTCTCCCTCTGACCCTCTCCCCTCTCATGCTGTTTCTCTCTCGCTCGCTCTCTAAAAAAGAAATAAAATCTAAAAAAAAAACAAAAAACAAAACAAAACAAAAAACACCAACCATGTCAGAATTTCCCAGGGTCCTGGGATCGAGCCCCGCATCGGGCTCCTCAGGAAGCCTGCTTTTCCCTCTCCTACTCCCCCTGCTTGTGTTCCCTCTCTCGCTGTGTCTCTCTCTGTCAAATAAATAAATAAAATCTTAAAAAAAAGGATTTCTAGACTCATTCCCAGATTAAAAAAAAAAAAAAAGTACTGGTTTTTGAAACCTAAGTGTCTGGCTACCTAGTCAAGCCCTTGTGGTTTCCATGTGGGGAAGCACCAGCTGGGAGGGTGGTGGAGCCAAGGCACGAGCTCATGTCTCTGGTTTCCTGCTCTTAACCTCACACATATCAGCCAGGGCTGCCTTCTTTCCCTCCGTGGGTGATGAGGCCCCTTTCGGACAGTTTCTGCTTCTAGATGGACAGAAACTGCCAAAGACCGAGAATCCCCTTTTCTTGACGTCACTTAGGTTTATCCTGTGGCCTTTAGTTGTTATTCGAGGTGCAGCTGCAAGGGTGTGAGGTGGGTCTTCTAGGAAGACTAGAACCCTGACTTTCTCTGAAAACACAAACAACAAAACAAAACATCTTATTTTTAATGCAGTATAAAAATTCAGGCATCATAAAGCCCTGACTGGAAAAGGGTTAAGAGAGAGCTGTAGTGAACTGTCCTTGTGAGAATTTACTAGTGCATGACTTTGAAGTATCGAATGTAGGAGTGGGTGTCTAGTTTTTATCAAGTAGGTGGTGTTTAGTAACCCTTAGGATGGGGGCATAGTGGTGTTCTGGGGACCACAATAAGCACTGAGAAAGGAACCATCTGTTGACAGAGTAATGGCGTTTAATACCTTCTATGTGAGTGACCATCACTCAGGATCACGCTACCTTACACAGAGGTCCTGTCTCCATGTTGACAAATTAGAAAGCTGAGGCCAGTGGAACCTCAATGACAGGCTCAGTGTCACGTAGCCATTAAGTCAGTGGATGGGAACGAGAGCCCGAGTTGCTAAACATGCCCCCTCCCCCTCATCCCTCCTCTTGGTTTCCTGGCAAGGAGCTGTGGGAAGGTTCGGGATGGTATTCCCCTGCCATGAACTTTATATTTTATAACGTAGAGGGGACAGCTCTGAAAAGGACACCTGTAATGTTTATGTACTCAAGGGACCCCTTCTCTGGTCTTTTAATAGATTCTGATTCCAGAACTCTTCAGTGAGTTGGCTTGAAAGTAACATTGGCCTTTTGCACTAATTTTTTTGTGATGTAAGCTCATAATGGTGAACACTTTTGGCAAGTTCCCATGAACCTTGAATGGAAAGTGTCTTCTGATGGAGTACATGCATGTTTCAGCTCAGGACATTCTAGTTTAGAAGAAATATTGTGGAGTACACAGAGAGAGGTCCTACATTTAAATACCCGCTGTGCTGATGATATGTCAAGCAGAACTGCTCAGGTCACTTGTATTCTTTCTCATCCTCTGTCCTCATCTTTGAATGGTAACATCTGTCTCCTGAGGTGGTCCTAAGGCGCAAGAAAGGGAATGTAGGCGAAGACCAGTTGCCCACAGGAAGCACTCCAAGGAGTTAGGGGCTCAGTAGCTTGTGCTGATGTTTAGTAAGCCTGCTGCCTGGAAGTTCAGCATCTCAGCTGTTCTTAGTGCTTGGACCAAACCCTCAAGGAAAACAAGTATGCTGTTTCATCCCTTTGTGATTATGTGTCTGTTTTCAGATAGGCCTTGTGATTTGCAAATAGCCATATCAGAGAACTCAGGGTCATTCAGAATCTGTGGAAGTCCATATTTGGGGGTAGGGAGTTGGAGACACTTAATGAATAATGCTGTTTTCAAGTGACTTTGACCTGTGGGAAAGTGGGATAGTGAGGACAGTAGCCAAGTGATTAGAAAGCATTGAAGGACATTCAGATTTTGAAGATTTTAGTTTCTTTGGCTTTAATTGTGACCGAGTGAGAGAATTTTTTAAAGATTAAGCTTGATGGGAAACACAGTTGTTTTCAATATTTTTTTTTATTTAAAATTTTTTTTTTTCCTCACCCTGGGGCGCCTGGGTGGCTCAGTTAGTTGGTTAAGCTTCTGCCTTTGGTTCGGGTCATGATCCCAGAGTCCTGGGATGGAGCCCCATGTCGGGCTTCCTGCTCAGCCTCTGCCCCTCCCCCTGCTTGTGCTGTCTCTCTCAAATAAATAAATAAAATGTTAAAAAAAATTCTTTTTTCCTCATCCAGACATGGAAGCGTGGATTCACTTGAGACGGGCGGGGGTGACATGTGTCCTGAGTGAGGAGTTCACTGGTCTGCTCCGTTAATTGAGCATTAGTACCTTCTCCCCTGACTTTCAACCCTAAAGGATAATGTGTGACATGTGGTAGCAATTATCACTTTTTCAGCCAGTACACTATGGTGAGGTACAGCTTGGTTGTTCAAAAGCTTAATGGAGCTCACAGCTTCTCTTTTTGGCTCAGCTGGCCTCTTTCTGACTGTATCCCATCCCTACCACAAACATAGTCTTGTTATGAATTCACTGCTGACAATTGTGAGCTTCCCCTCATAATGTAAGTAGCATTATTTTTTTAAAATTATGAATATTATCTATACTCAATAGAAAGCATCCAGAAGATAGGGAAATCTAAGAAAGAAAAAATTGCCCCCAATCTCAGTCCCAGACCTAATCTCTGATGATACCATTTGGGTGTACAACCTTCTACACACTTTTTTTTTGTGTGGATAAATAGAAAGAGTTACATGACTGCTTTTGTAGGTCCTTCCTTCCTGTCTCTTCACATGCATAGAAATCACACAAATTTGTTTTCGTGAGCGGCTTACCTTTCCCGTGAGGATGGACTGTAAGACCAGGCTTTGGCCACAGGCCTATTCCCTGTGTTGGGGTTGTTTTATCTTTAAAAGGACTGTGTGAGTGTTTTGCTGTTTCTTAGAGCATTTCTGGGATCTGCACTGTGTTTTACTTCTGGTCAGCTACCTGCCCTTTAGTCTTGGTCACTTCTTATCCCCTTGTTCCTTGTTCTGCTCTTGTTTAGTTCCAGAGGGGAAGTTGAGGAAATAAAGGTCCATCTTTATTGGTGTATTTACCCATCCAGCGACATGGAAAATGTAGAATTTTTTTTTTAATCTATGGGGAAATTAGGTAAGAAAATGTAGAAATTTGAGGCTTTCGAAGTAGTTAACACTATTCATTGTATTTGAAATCCTTTCTCTGGGTTCTCAGGGCCCCAGGCTTGCCTCCATCTTTGTATTTATTCCTTTGGACTCTGGAGATCCCATTCCATCTGAATCCTCCCCTTGATCATGTGTCCCCTAAGAGCAAACACTAACTACACGTTCACTTAGGAAGTCGGTAGGTCCCAGGGAATCTGTCTGTGTCGAGCATTTGAAGACACTGTGGTCAGATCAGATTGGTGTGTGGTTAGGGCTCCTGGTCCTTGCAAGGTAATTCTAAATTAAAATGCAAATTTCAGGGTACAGTCTTTTATGCAGATTTGGTCATGGAGGAATATGATTGTCTAATACAGGATTTTAAATTCATTATAAGCCTTAGGAGGTCTTGGATGAGCAGCAAAAGCTGCTGGGTTTCAAGGAGTGTATATATAAATATTCATGCTGGAAGCTGCCCAAATCACAAGTATTTTTTTTTCCATCCCCTAAAATGATAGTTGGCATACCAACTCATGTGAGCCTTTGGTCTGCGGTGTCTGGGAGGTGGATAGCCCCAAGAGTAGGTGGGCCAGCTCTTCTGAAGATAATGCCAGGTAAGAGCCTGCCCATGTTTTTGCACAACCAACAGCTTTCCCCTGACAGCGGACATCTGTCACCTGTGATATAGTTCCTAACTCCCATCCTCTGCTTTTGCCATGACATCTGGTACTCCCTAGTGATCTAGAGGTTCAGTTGGGGTTTGATGGGACATTGGATAATGAGAAGGGAGACAGGAGAGTGATGGGCTGGCCTGGTAAAGAGGCTGGTGCTGCTAAGAGCATGCTTTGTGGGTGCCTTCTGTCCTAAGGGCAGTGTGCTTTGGGTCAAGAGGCCATACTGGTAAGGGGCCAGAGAACCCGGCCTTGGGGACATTCCAAGACCTTCTCTAGGGAGGCATGGGGGATGTGTGGACTACTTCTGGGGAGTTAGAAGGCTTGTCTGTTGAGGGGAGGTTTGAGAGGGGAATTCTGACTGAATGTTAAATCCACGGCCCAGTGTGAAGAGTGAGAAGATTTGGAGCCACTGTTCAGGGGTTTCTCCCGGCACTCTAGGTTTCTGAAGGCGGAAGACTGTAACTTCCCTGACTCTCTGCCACCCTGGGGTGTGAGCCAAAGGGCTTTGGCGAGATGCTTTCATATCTTGGTTAGGGTGCATCACAACAGGAAGCACCTGCTTACTGAGACGAACCCAATGACAGCTGTAGAATCTGACCCCATATGGCCACAAGGGACGTCAGATGCCATCGAGTCCAGCATCCCAGCCCCACCTCCTCTCACTATTTGAGCAAAAATGCTACCAAAATATTCAAATAATGAGGTCATATGAGTTGATTCTCCTCAAAACAGTAGCCAATTTTAGTCACCCAGAGAAGGCACTGCTGGTAACTCACTGATGAAATGCTAAGAATTTTGGGGGTAATCTGACAAATGACATTGGTTTGGGGCCTCTGAGAACAATTTAGAATAACTCAGAAGTAATAGAGTGATTAGAAAGTGCTAAGAGATTCCAAACTCCCTTTGTTCTACTTGTCTAAAGAACAATAGAGGTAAGAAATAAGTTATGACAAAAGGTAGGTTCTAAAACTGTGCTAACGTGGAGACCTCTAGCCACATGAGGCTTTTTAAATTTAAATTACAGTTGACCCTTGAACAATGCAGGGGTTGGGGTGGTGACCACCCCACTTCCTGCGCAGTCAAAAAAATGCACTTACAACTTTTGACTGTCCCCAAACTTAACTACTGATAGCCTGTTGACCAGAAGCCTTATCTTAACATAAACTGTTGACTAACACATCTTTTGTAAGTTATGTGTTATATACTGTATTCTTACCATAAAGTAAGCTAGAGAAAAGAAAATGTTAAAATTGTAAGGATGAGAAAATACAGCATTGTACTGTACTTATTGAGAAAAATCTACGTATAAGTGGATCCTGCACAATTCAAACCCATATTGTCAAGGGTCAACTGTAACTGAAATTAAATTTTAAAATTCAGTTCCTCAGTTGCACTTAGCTCAGTCGTCACATCTGGCTGATGGCTGCCATATTGATACAGATACAGAACACTTCCATCATCACAGAAAGTTCTGATGGTTTCTGAGGAGGGAACTTACCAATGTCTAGTCTAATCTCTAATTGTGCTATGGACTTTTTTTTTTTTAATCTAAAAGGTATGAATGGTGTCTCCCCCCGCCCCCCAAACTTCTGTCCTTCCTTGCTGTGTTTCCTCTCAGGAGTTCTGGTCTGCTCCATGACCTTGGCATTAAATATCTTGATCACTCGCTTCTCCGGTCATGTTGTCTGTGCATCAGGAACATCCGTCTTCCTTGTGTGAAGGCAGGAGCTCATGTTCTCTTGAGGGCAGATTCTCTACATGCTCCCCCCTCAACTGCAGCTGTTTAAGAACCTCTAGTATGAGCTTCTGTGAGGAGCACAGGAGGGAGGGAAGGTTGTTGACGATGTTACCCCTTGGCTCCAACAACCTTCAATAGAAGCCTACTTCCCAAGACAAGGTCTCGAACTTTGGATGCCCAGCATGTGTCAGGTGCAGTTTTTTTCCCTCTACCTCATGTGCTTAGTGTTCTAGACAAGCAGGTCCCCAGCACACTGTGTATCATCACGCTTCCTTGCCTTTGTTCATGAGGATTCCTCTGCTGGGATGGGTTCCCCGCTTCATTCTTCATGTGGCAAATACCCTTGTGGTCCTCAAGGCTGATATGCTTCTGGGATGCCTTCCTGACCTACCTGGTCAGAGTGGATCTTCTCTCTTCTATGTTCCTGTTTATACCAACACTCACCTGTAAACACATCCCTTCTCACAAGGGTGTGTGTGTGTGTGTGTGTGTATGCATGTGTGTGTGCATGCACCCTCATGATTGACTGTGTCCTTAAGATCCTGGACTGCAGGGAAATCATAGCTGTATCTTCATACCTGCCACCATCCTGACATGATGGTGGAGATCAACCACTTAGTGCATTTTAAATGTCCACCCTACTTCCTCCTTCCTCACTCCATTAGGGACAGTAGTAGTAGTGGTGGTGGTGGTGTAGGGTTGAATTTGGGTTCTTTAAAAAACTATATCCAAGTTGTCATATTTTCCTAGAATACTATATTTTGTATTAGATCAAATGTTTGAGGATTTTTTAATGTAAGAGAGCTATTAGTATCTAACAGATGAAAATCAATCCAGAGTAACATTCAAGCTAAATGTATCTTAATTCTTTTAAGAGAGAAGAAAATAACAATCATAAGGAACACATTTTTTGAGAAAAGAAAATAATAAATGGCATCTATCAACACATTTCTATGTGGAAAGTCCTGTGAGAAGAACTTTTCTTGGATTATCTTTTTTTTTTTTTTAAAGATTTATTTATTTATTAGAGGGGGGTGGGGAGAGGGAGAGAGAATCTCAAGCAGACTCCCTGTTGAGTGCGGGGCCTGATGGAGGGCTCGATCCCATGACCCTGAGATCATGACCTGAGCCAAAATCAAGAGTCAGATGCTCAACTGACTGAGCCATCCAGGCGCCCCTCTTGGATTATCTTATGTATTTCTCACAACAGTCCTATGAGGCAGCTACTACTATTACCCCATTTTAATAGGCAAGGGCGCTAAGGCACAGAGAAGGTAAGTAATCTACCTGCCCAAGGTCACACAGCTGGCGGATGACTGCCATCTTTTTTTCCAAAAAATTTGAGATTCAATTCACATACCATTAAATTACCTTTTTAAAGTATACAATTCAGTAGTTTTTAGTGTATTTACAAAGTTGTGTAACCATCACTACTAATTCATTCCAGACTGTTTTATTACCCCCAAAAGAAAGCCTCTGTTTCCATTAGCAGTCACTCCTCATTACCCACCCACCCTCTCTCCCCAGCTCCTGGCAACCGCTAACCATTGTCTCTAAGGATTTGCCTATTCTGGACATTCCATGTAAATGGAATCCTATACTACGGCCTTTTATGTCTGGCTTATTTCACTTAGCATATTATTTTCAAGGTTCCTTCATGTTGTAGCTCTAATCAATACTTCATTCCTTTTCATGGATGAATAATATTCCATCATATGGACATGCCAGATTTTTCAATCCATTCATTCATTAATTGATAGATAACTGGCTTGCTTTCACTTTTTGGCTGTTATGAATAATGCTACTATAACATCTGTGTACAAGTTTTTGTGTGAATATCTATTCTCAGTTCTTTGGGGTATATGTCTAAAAATAGAACTGCTAGGTCGTATGGTAACTCCGTTTAACTTTTTGAGAAACAGCCAAACTGTTTTCCAAAGCAGCTGTACCATTTTCTGTTTCTACTGGCAGTGTACGAAGATTCTGATTTTACTGCATCCTTGTCAATACTATATTGCCTGTCTTTTCTATGATGGCCATCCTAGTGGGTATGGAGTGGTAGCTCACTGTGGTTTTGATTTGCATTTCCTGAATGACTAATGATGTTGAACATCTCTTCATGTACGTACTTCTTGGCCATTTATATATCATTTTTGGAGAAATGTCTATTTAAATTGTTTGTCATTTTTTATTTTTACTTTTTAATTGTTGTGTTAACAGTTTTTTTTAAGATTATTTGAGAGAGAGAGAGAAAGGGGGGAGGGGCAGAAAGAGAGAGGGAGAGAGAATCTCAAGCAGACTCCCTGCTGAGCATAGAGCACAACTTGGGGCTCGATTGCAAGACCCTAAGATCATGACCTGGGCTGGAATCAATTAACTGAGCCACCCAGGCACCCCAACAGTTCTTTATATGTTCTAGACACTAGACCCTTATCAGATACAGGATTTTCAAATATTTTCTCCAATTCTATGGCTTTTCTTCACTTTTCTCATCTTTTTTGACATAAGTACAATTTTTTAGAATAAGTAGAGCATCTGGTATTGTGGATGGAGTAAGGAATTGGATTCAGAGGACTTGGTTTCTGGCTATTTAGGGTATTTACAAGCAATTAACTAGTCTTGGAGTCTCAAGTAACCTAATATCTCTTAGCCTCAGTTTCCATGTCTATAAACTGGGTAAAATAATGGCATCAACCACACAGGGTAGTCTTTAGAATTAAATGACATTAAGCACTTCACAAATATCAGTTCTTTCTATAACATGAACTCATCCAGCTCTGCTATATCTCTGACAGGTAACCCTTGTTGAGCTAGGTTCCACCTGAAGATGGATCATGTGGGAGTAGCTAAGACCCTCCCCTAAAACCAAATTTTAATGACTCTCCCCTGCAAAGGTTTGGTAGACTACTCAAATGATCATATTCCTCATGCATCAGAAAACTCTGGTAGAATCCAGACGTAGCCAGTTTGGCTTTGTTGATATTGTGTGGTCTTGTGGTGAGTGGCTGCTCTTGTTTTCCATGTGGCCATGGGGTGGACCGTATTGGGTTCACAACTAGCCCTGCAGTGCTACCTGTAGGGTCAAGGCTCTCTCCGTGCCCCTGTGTGAATGGAGGCAAGAATTGTTGGTAAGAAGATGGAATTATGGGTTGTGGGTAGGATGAAATGAGATCACATCTGTTGCATGTGTACCATAGTGCCCAATGCTGAGTTAGTTTCCATAAGAGGTGTTGGGTTGATGGGGTGTGGGGGAGAACCCTGCCAAGTGATCACCCTGGGGAATGGTTATTACCAGACTGACCAGGACTGGAAACTGCACATATTGCGAAATGGGCTATTTCTGATAAATGAGTTACTAAAATAATCAGAAGAGAAAACTTTAAAATAATTTAAACAACTAAACATTAAAATTGATGAAAAGTTCAAAAAACTGGGTGGGTGGGGTGGGGTGGGGAAAGTGTATCATTATGGAACCAATCAGCCACTCAAACCAAAAAGCAGGAGAGATCTACATACACGCTTGAGCTCTCTCTCATACACACATATTTACACTCCCAGTGTTTGGAAGGACAAGCAAGCTAGTAACAGTGGTTGCCCCAGGTGAGGTGGGACTGGGGATTTAGGGTTGAAAGAAAGTAGAGATTTAGGTGTACCCTTTTGATACTATTGGAAATTTTCACATTGTACTTTGATTTAATTACATGTATAATTGACGTAGTTGTTCAAATGGTTAAAATTTAAATTTACAAAAAAAAATGGTTTCTTTGGGGTCCCTGGGTGGCTCAGTCATTAAGTGTCTGCCTTCGGCTCAGGTCATGATCCCAGGGTCCTGGGATCGAGCCCTGCATTGGGCTCCCTGCTCGCCGGGAAGCCTGCTTCTCCCTCCCCCACTCCCCCTGCTTGTGCTCCCTCTCTCGCTGTGTCTCTCTGTGTCAAATAAATAAATAAAATCTTTAAAAAAAAAATTGTTTCTTTAAGTGGAGCCAAGGCTATTTTGCTAAGTGCTGTGCTGTCTTAGGCCCCTCAAGTTCGTCCTTTTATCTTCAGGGAGAAGCTCTTCATGGGGCAGTGACTGATAAACCTGCTGTTCATTATATCCCTCACTTGAAAGTCTTAAAACCAAAGGCCTTGAATATTCAATAATTCCAAATTCCTGCCAATTTAGATTAGGCTTCCATTCTTGTTACTCAGAATTGATTTTACTTGATATGGGTTGAAGTGTTTAAACTTTAATGCTCTTTGGGGCAAGTGTTCCTTTCTCCCCTTTTATTTGAATTAGACAGAATTTAATGATGAACGTGGAATTGCCTCTAACTCAGCCGAAGCCTTCGGTGTTGGGGCAGTTGGCTGAGTAGTAGAGTTAGCTCTTGTCCTGTGTCCTGTGAGCAGAGCTTCTCCATTTGCAGATGGCAGTGAGGTAAATGCTACTGGACATGGAACCCCTTAATGCTCCCTACCTGAAAACATTTTTAGAAATCACAGGGGTCTTGGGGTGCCTGGGTGGCTTAGTCAGTTAAGCATCTGCCTTCGCTTCAGGTCATGATCCTGGGGCCCTGGGATTGAGCCCCACATCAGGCTCCTTGCTCAGCGGGGAGTCTGCTTCTGCCCCTACCTCCACCCCTCCCCCTGCTCGTGCGCACACTCTCTCTCTCCCTCCATCTCAAATAATTTCTTAAAAAAAAAAAAAAAGAAATCACAAGGGTCTCAAAAAACTCGTACAGCTTACTGTATAATATACTAGCCTGATTTAATATTTTAGAAGTATTTTATTATCTTTCCCCAAATTGTTGGGTAAAAAGCAAGATGAATTGGATCTCCCAGTGAGACCCTGAGGAATAAAGTGCCTCAAGTTGAAAAGCAAAGTGTCTTGGGCTACTACTATCTGTTTTCCTAAGTAGCAAGTCTTTAGGGGGAATAGAATATGTAGGGTTGGGGCACGCCTGAGTGGCTCAGTCATTAAGCGTCTGCCTTTGGTTCAGGTCATGATCCCAGGGTCCTGGGATCGAGCCCCACATTGGGCTCCCTGCTCAGCGGGAAGCCTGCTTCTCCCTCTCCCACTCCCCATGCTTGTGTTTCCTCTCTCGCTGTCTCTGTCAAATAAATAAATAAAATCTTAAAAAAAAAAAAAAAGAATGCAGTTTAAGCTTGATAAACTCTCAGTAAGTAAAGTTGGACAAGCTCATCTGAGGATTTACTCTTCCCTTGGCTCTATCTTCCCGTTTTCTGCTGTTGGGCAATTTTACTTCCATGTTACATTAAGCTTGGAGCCATTTTTCTTCTAGAGTTTTTCACAGATAATTACCTTTTGGGTACTTAAAACTAAGTGTAAAACATCACCCTCATAAACACACCATCAAATTAAGTAAATAAAACACAATTTAAGAACAGCTTTTATTAAAACAATAAAATTTGGGGATTTTTTTATTGTCTTAATAAAGTGTAACAATTTTGCGTACCTTCTCAAGCATAATTTTAAAATTAGGCCGCCTGCCTTGCCCAAAAGGCAAGTATTAGTGCTGCCCAGGATGATGATCTTAGGTCAAGGGGACCTTTAGATTAAAAAAAAAAAAATGCTATTTTGATTCAGTTGAACTAATTCCACCATTTATCTGTACTTAAATAGGGCTTTGTTCTAGAATAAATAATTTAGTTGCTGTTTTCTGCCTAGAATATTGGTGGATGATTTTATATAGATAGGCTTCTGTGGGAAGTTTTAATTTAAGGCAAGATAGACAACTCTTAGTCTGAGGACATTCCTGCACTGGACTTCATTGTAGACAATATGAAGGAGCACATCAAGGAACAGGGGATCCAGGTATATGGTTGGGGTCAGCTGTTGAGAGCGGGGTTGTTTGATCCCTCTTTTGCTGACACTGGGAGAGAGGCTTAGAAGGAGGTCAGTTTGGAAGGAGTATTCAGCAAATACTGAATGCTTACATTATCATAAGGGTATGGTAGTGGGCCATGGAGAGTAGCCACATGAAACTTACATTTTCCTGGGGAAGACCATCAACAAGCAGATATGTGCTATGTATGCCTGTTAGTGCTAGGTTCCAAGAAGAAAAATAAAGCAAGGTCAGAGACTAGAAAATAGTGAGGATTTTATGCTATTTCTACTCAAAAATCTACATGTATACTGCATTCTTAAAAATGGCAATATCCTAAAAGACCAAGAGGGCTGTGGAAATCTTGCAATGTGACCCTAAACTAGATCTGATTTTTGTATTGACAAAACTAGAACATGAACAGTGGATTAGATAAAGGTAGTTGATAACTATATTATGATTATGTAAGAAAATATCCTTGTTTTTAGGGAAGACATACCGAAGTAGTTAATACTTAAGGGTAAAAAGGCCATGATGTATGTAACTTACTCTCATGTGGTTTAGGAAAAAGTTATATTTATATTTATATATAATAAATATAGTTATATTTAATTATATTTATATATAATAATTATATGTGTGTGTATGGGGGGGAAAGGAGAGAAGAGAGGGTACAAATGACAAATGGTATAAAATGTTAATAACCGGAAAAACTTTCTAGAAGTCATATACATATTAGTATGAATTTTAAGGAAAGTGATTATTCACTTGCTATTATTTAGTTGAGATTCACCACCGAAGAACTCCGTGGTTTTCTGAGCGTTAAAGAGAATTTGGGTAAAGGAAGCATTCTAGGGTCACTGCAGTCAGACCTTGGGGAGTAGGGAGGATGATGTGTCATGGAAGACAGATTTGGAAAGGAACGTTGGGGTAAGCCACTGATAAGCTAGGTGAAGGTTGGCCTTTATGGTTGGGCAACCTCTGTAGCCCATTTGGTATGCTGTCTTTGGTATTTACCTTTTTTTAAAAAAACAACTTTATTGAGATAGAATTCACATATGATGAAAGAAGGTTGTGGATGACCAGTAATAATTTATATAAATACAATATATAAAATTATGCCAGTAGCTATCAAAATTAATCAAAATGCTAGGCACAGTGGTTAGTACTTTAGTAGACATCACTTCATTTAATCTTTACAAGATTCTTACAAGATACATCCTACTTTCCTAATAGAGAGTGAGGATAATAAAAGCCTAAGAGGTTATATGTTGTATACCTGGTAAGGGGCTGAATTTTGAACGCAGGTCACTGATACTGTGCAGTCGATGGACTGGGCTGCCTTCCATGTCTGTGACCCCCCCGATGTAGGGGCTGTGCAGGCTGAGTGAGCAGACTCTTTGTCTCCAGTACCTTAGAACAGCATATGGGGTACTTTCTGGAATGTGCAAGAAGTCAAATGATACTATTCAGCTCAAGAGGAGAAGAAAGATTTTGTAAGTAATAGATCTTTAATAGGTTACATAGGAAATGAAAATATTTGGGAAGTTGAGTGTTTTAGGGTTAATGTCCATAGGGACAGTTCTGGGCTGGATAAACTATCCCATCTATCCACCATATCTGCCCACCCACCCACCCACGTGAGCTGTGTTATCAAGCTGGCTGTCTAACCCTGCCTTGGCAATTTTTGGGGTCTGCCAGGCACCAGAATCCCCACCCTATCTTGCTACAAATTTAGTGATTCTATTTCTCTTCTACAAACTTTACCCCCATCATCATCTTCTCTTAGCCGATTTTATAGCCCTCCACAGACTCCTTGATACCTACTCCTGACAACCTAGAGAGATTATCAAGAAGCCCTGCTAGGGGTGCGCCTGGGTGGCTCAGTCGTTGGCATCTGCCTTCGGCTCAGATCATGGTCCTAGGGTCCTGGGATTGAGCCCCGCGTCGGGCTCCCTGCTTCTCGGGAAGCCTGCTTCTCCCTCTCCCACTCCCCCTGCTTGTGTTCCCTCTCTCGCTGTCTCTCTGTCAAATAAATAAATAAAATCTTAAAAAAAAAAAAAAAAAAAGCCCTGCTAGGGTTAGGATCCAGGGACACTGTCATCGGAATCCTGAGTTCCATTAGTAGGTTGGCACTGCCTTCAGGATCTTCATTCCCCTTGGATCCTCCTTGGTGGGGTCAGCAGCTGGAAAGACTGCCTATGTGTGATACCTGTCTTTAGGGTAGCTACTTTTCATTCATCTACTTGGTGCCTTATCTCCTTAAACTCTTCTTTTGGTCCTCCTTAAGCCCTGCTACTTGCCAGATCTGCATACATCTTTGGATTCAAAAGCTCTTGTGTACTAGACGGTACGCATTTATCATTTATAGCCTATGCGGTATACTCTACTTGGCACCCTCTCTTTTCCAGCTACTGGCCTAGAAGCTTGAAGTTTCCAGGTATACTCATGCACTGATATAAAAAAACAAACAGGAAACTACTTTTGTCCCACGGAAATGGTTCAGATGCCACAAAAACACATTCTGCTCTCCTGCTATAAATGGTGCGCTGTAGTTTATACGTTCCTTTTGCATCTGTCCCCTGACACCAGGGTTTCTCAACCTTGATATTGTTGGCGAGGTTGTTCTTTGTTGTGAGGAGCTGTTCTGAGGGATGTAGGATGTTCAGCATGCCTGGCTTGTACCCGCTTGAGCACCACCCCACCATCCATTTTGACAACCAAAAATTGTCTCCAGAATTTGCCAAATGCTTCCTGGTGGGAGGGTGGGGGTGCAGAATCACCCCTCCTTGAGAGCAGCTGCCTCCTGTAATTCTTACAGTAATCCTGTTAGGTAGGTCTTCTCTCCATTTTGCAGTCAAGGAAACTGGCTCTGTGGCCAGAACACGACTTGAAGCCATCGTTGTGTGTTTGGCTCTTCATATGATGCTCTTGTGTACCTCAGCTGCTAGGAAGTTCTGATTCAGCGTGTAGGGAGAAGCAGGGACAGTGGGGTTGTTTTGCAGCTGAGCTTTTGCTCTTGGGAAAGGCCCTGTTCTCTTGCCAGGTGAGAGACAGCCCATCCATCACGTCTCTGAGACTCCTGGGCCTCTCCCCAAATGAGGGATGCAGAGCAGAACCAACAGAGATTTTAGCGGCGAAGCCGAGAATGGTCTGGTGGCCCAGCTCCACCAGCCCCGCTCAGGAGGTCCCCAAGCCCAGCCGTGGAATGAAGGGGGCCCCAAGCTTTGCAGCCTTGGATTCCCTTTGCCAGGATTCTGCATAGATCAGAGAAGAGCTGGGTGGCCTCTTTGGCGTGTGTTACTGCTGAAGAGGCGAATCCTGTATTTCTGAAGTTTTATTTGTCCTCCTGTTCTGTGCTGCACCGACAGAGTAGAGAAGACACCCGAGAGAATGTTCGCTCGAGGCTGAAGTCTGGCAGCCCGTGTGAGCTGTGCTGGGGCCGGGCAGGACTGGCAGGGCTCCGGCTGGGGGCCCTTGGCCCTCATGGGCTGCAGTCACTCGGGCGTGGTGAGGACCCAGAGCAATGCCTCCTCCTGCCTTCTGTCATTGGGGGGTGCAGACAGAGGGTCTGGCCAGCTCCCTCACCCCTGGTCGGCTCAGGTAAATGCGGTCCTGGGACCTGGGGAGTGCGAGTGAAGGGATGCATTTATTCTCCGCTCTTCTTCATGTCTCCTTGAGGAGGAAAGAAGTCCTTCTCCCTTTGGACAGTGTAGACATAGGCTCCCAGGGCATCCAGGATTTCTGTGTGCGGTGAGGCCATAAATATTCTTTCCCCCAGTGGGATGCATAGTGCAGACTGCTGAGCTTGAGGAGGTGTCTCTTTAGAATCTGATCTTTGGGGGCACCTGGGTGGCTCAGTGGGTTGAGCGGCTGCCTTCAGCTCAGGTCATGATCCCGGAGTCCCGAGATTGAGTCCCGCATCGGGCTCCCTGCTCCGCGGGGAGTCTGCTTCTCCCGCTGACCCTCTCCCTTCTCGTGCTCTCTCTCTCTCTCTAATAAATAAATTAAAAAAATCTTAAAAAAAAAAAAGGATCTGATCTTTGAAATACAAAAGAACTGCTAGAGTTGGTTGACTTTTGAAATTAAAAAAAAAAAAATCCCCGTCGTTTCTCTTAGAGTTTTTTTTCTGCCACTTAGACCTCCTCTGGTGGCTTTGATTTGCTGGCTTTTGAATCCATCCCCAGTCATCATGCTGTCCGTGCTTTTCCTTGTTATCACAAATAATATGCAGATATGTCACATTAGTGGGTTCGGTGCTGAAAAGTCAGGACTGAAAGTCAGGAACCTGGAATATTCTGATGGTTCTACCAATTGGCCTTAACCTTACTGCATTTCTCGTACCTCCATTTCTTACTTTGTAAGATGGGTGGCACATTTCTTCTCTTGTGTTTCACGGAGACCTTGCGAGATAAGTAAATTAATCCTTTTAGAAAGGCTTAATCAAAGTAGCTATTAATATCGTAATTATATATGATGATGAGTAGTGTAATTGCCAGCTTTTGATGATAAAGGTGCGGTGAGCTTGATCTAGGGGTGCTCTGCTCCTGACCTGTGTGTGCTTCCGTGGAAAGAGAATGAAGAAACTTTCTCTTTCATGCTTATTTTAATTTGGTAGAATTTTGCTTTGCCCTTTTTTTTTTTTTTTAACATGTTGGATGCTCTTTGCTGCCCCCTTGCTCTCTGCCCATCCGTTCCCCAGAGTAACCGTTCCAGGCACATGCATGTGTGTCTTGTTTTCGACAAGAGAGGGAAATGGGGTTATATGTTATAAATTGTCTTGTGATTTGTTGTCTTTTGTATTTTGTTTTGTTGGTATTTTCCATATAACACTCTCGGAAATCTTTCCGTACCACTGTATTTGTGTATGTGAGCAAGTATGTCATTTAAAAAAAAATCAGCTGTGGGGTGCCCGGGTTGCTCAGTCAGTTAAGCGTCTGCCTTCGGCCCAGGTCATGATCCTGGGGTCCTGGGATTGAGCTCCACATTGGGCTCCCTGCTTAGTGGGGAGTCTGCTTCTCCCTCTGCCCCTTCACCCCTGCCACCGCTCATGCTTTCTCTCTCACTCATGCTCTCTCTCTCAAATAAACAAAATCTTTAAAAAAAAAATAAAAATAATTAAAAAAATCAGCTGCATGGTATTTAATGGGATGCATGTGTCATAATCCTCTTAACAGTCTCTTGATGGGCTTGGAGGGAACATAATAGACCCTTGTTCAAGTCCTTGTTATGGTGTGAAATGCTAAGACCAGTGAGATCTAGAATAAGAGCATCTTCTGAGTCCTGGCTCTGTGTACTTTAGAGTTAATTGCTCAGTCTCTCTGGGCTTCAGTTTCTTTTCTTCTCTTTTCTTTCTTTCTTTCTTTTAAAGATTTTTATTATTTATTTGAGAGAGAGATAGAGAAAGCACAAACAGGGGAAGCTGCAGAGGGAGAGGAAGAAGCAGACTCCCTGCTGAGCAGGGAGCCTGATGTGGGGCTTGATCCCAGGACCCTGAGATCATGACCTGAGCCAAAGGCAGATGCTTAAATGACTGAGTCACCCAGGCGCCCCTGGGCTTCAGTTTCTTATTAAAAAGAGGGATTTGGGGGGTACTTGGGTGGCTCAGACGGTTAAGTGTCTGCCTTCGGCTCAGGTCATGATCCCGGGGTCCTGGGATTGAGCCCCACATCAGGCTTCCTGATCAGTGGGGAGCCTGCTTCTCCCTCTCCCTCTGCCTGCCGCTCCCCCTGCTTGTGCTCTCTCTAATAAAAAATAAAAAATCTTTTTTTTTTAAAGATTTATTTATTTATTTGAGAGAGCGAGAATGAGAGAGAGTACATGAGAGGGGGGAGGGTCAGAGGGAGAAGCAGGCTCCCCGCTGAGCAGGGAGCCCGATGTGGGACTCGATCCCGGGACTCCAGGATCATGACCTGAGCTGAAGGCAGTTGCTCAACCAACTGAGCCACCCAGGCACCCCAAAAATAAAAAATCTTAAAAAAAAAAAAAAAAAAGAGGGATTTGGGTTGGAAGGTATTCTTAGATCCTATCCAGCTTTAAATGTTATAAATTCATCTGGAGGTCTGTTTACTGGTTATCTGTTCTACAACAAATACCCCACAACTTAGTGTCTTCAAACCATAACCATTTATTTAGCTTATAGTTATGCTGGGCATTTCTTCTTGTCTGAACTGAGCTCAAATGATCTCATTTAGGCCTACTTAAGGTATCTGCAGTCAGTTCACAAATGGGTTGGGCTTGGTATTCCTAGGTGGCCTCACTCACATGTTTGGTGGTTGGTTGGCTGGGCAACTGAAGGGTGGGGCAGTGCCAATGAACTACATGTCCCTCATCGTGTAGCAGGCCCTAGTAGATGAAAGACCTCTTGAAGCCTAGGTTTGGAACAGACAGTGTCCCCTCCCATGCATTCTACAGGTCAGAGCAAATCACAAGGCCACGCAGATTCAGGAGGTAGGGAGATAGACTCCACTTCTTGATGGGAAGAACTGCAAAGTATTGTGGTCACTTTTATAGACTAGCATATCGTACAGACTGAGCCTTTGAATAACAATGAAAGACTGAAGGAAAAAGGAGGAAGGAACAGCCAGAGACTGAACTCAGAGATTTTTTTTTTTAATTATTATGTTATGTTAATCACCATACATTACATCATTAGTTTTTGATGTAGTGTTCCATGATTCATTGTTTGCATATAACACCCAGTGCTCCATTCAGTATGTGCCCTCTTTAATACCCATCACCGGGCTAACCCATCCTCCCACCCCCCTCCCCTCTAGAACCCTCAGTTTGTTTCTCAGAGATTTCAAGAAGGTTTTCCAGTCAGTGATAAGTGCCCTTGGTGCAAAAAACAAGACAAAAATCCTTTCCTTGGACCACTATTGTGTATATGCTATGTTGCCCAGCACCAGGGCTACGAAGATAAATTCCACATGGCCAAGCTCTGAAGCTGTTTAGTGTGGGATTTGATAGCAAAACCAATGAACTATAATAAAAGACAAGTGTTTCTAATTGAAATAGAAATGCAGTGCTCTGCAGTCTCAAAGGAGGGACCCACCAATTTTATCTGGAGGGTCGGAGAAGTGTTTGGTGAGGTAATTCTAGTAGGATGAGTGAGTTGGCATTTATTGAGCAAAGAAGGGCCAGAGTGGGCATGAGAAGAGGTTTGCAACTCAACCAGCACAATTGAAGGTTCTGTGCCCTGAAAAGACCAAAGGACTCAAGCCCAGGAGAGTCACGGGGTCAGGAAGGCCTGAGTTTAGGGAGCGGATATGATGGGTGTCATAAATGCGACTGGAAATTGTGACAGCCATGCCAAAAAGTGCTTCTGTTGTCACTGTGAACGATGGAGCCAGACAGGCTATGGAGTTCCTTTAACGTTTTCTGTGTTGGTGAGAATGAACCAGTTCAATCTTTCCACTGAATTTGCCCTTGAATGTTCAGAAGACAAGACAAGAAGGCAGCGAATTTGTTTTTCCGTTCTTTCATTTTTGAGTCTGATACATATATATCCTATCCCAAACATGTTCTAGTGAGAGAATATTTACTTCTTATTCAGCCTTGGCTGTTTCCAAGATGAGTTTGAAGTACCTGAGCATAGCCATGAAAGCCTAAGGAAGAGGAATTCTGTCATACTATTATGTACTCAAAATGTGCTCTTTCTCTCAGGCAGCCCCAGAAACAGTTCTGGAGACTCTACCTGGCATAAGTTATTGATAGCCACTCCTCTGGTCTTGCCCCTAGACCCCTGATTTATTTTTTTTTTTGAAGATTTTATTTTTATTTTATTTATTTGAGAGAGAGAGAGAGAGAGAGATAAACAGCATGAGAGGGGATAGGGTCAGAGGGAGAAGCAGGCTCCCCGCTGAGCCGGGAGCCCGATGTCGGACTCGATCCCAGGACTCCGGGATCATGACCTGAGCCGAAGGCAGTTGCTTAACCAACTGAGCCACCCAGGCGCCCACCCCTGATTTATTTTATAGCTGATGGTCCCAAGCCCCGGGATGCATTGTGCTTGGTCTGAGCTCCTCACGGACTAAGCAGTTCCCTCTTGGCCGGGTACCCACTCAGCAGCCCCTCCTGTAGGTGGTAATGATCACAATACCCAGTTCTGACCAGTAGGTCATAAAGAGAAGGCCACCAGGGGTAGGGGGAGAGTATTTTCATTCTGGAAAAAGGAGAACACTATAAAAGGAGAAAGCCCCTTGGCCTCATTCCCTTTCTTCCTACTTTGGATACTGATCTGTGATGACAAGGCAGGCACCTGGAGCTGTGGCAGCCATCTTGTCACCATGAAGGATTGTGCCTTTGGGCCAAAGCCACTACACAGAGGATACAGAGCAGAAGAATGGGAAGAGCCATTATACTGGCTGTGGGACCATCCAACTCTTGACTTCTTGCTAAGTGATAAAAAGGGTCTTGAAGTTTAGGACACTGTCAGTCAGTTTTCTGTTACTTGCAACCTAGAGAGTTCCTAACTGATATACTATTTGTATCACAATCAGGGATATGGTTAAGTAAAGAAGAGAAACAAGGTGTACCTTTCATCCTATTCCATTTTAATGTGTGGCGCAATCATATAGATTGTTTTGCCATGCTTTTAGGTGGCCTGACATTCTTGGCTCTGGGCTAGAAATGCTCTTCAGCAGTTTTTGTGTTAATCCTAAAACCTGGGCAGAGAGGTGACAGCAAGGTGCGGGCATGTGGGAGACAGGCATTGCTCCCATTTGTTTTGGAGCAAAAGCACAATTAAGAGGATGGGCTTTGTTATGGGAACCAGTTGTTCTTTAAAATGTAGGCTGCTTTTTGTTTTATTATTATTATTTTTAAAGATTTTATTTATTGGCCAGAGAGTAGAGAGAGAGAGCGAGAGCAAGCATGAGCAGAGGGGATGGCAGGCAGAGGGAGAAGCAGACTCCCTGCTGAGCAAGGAGCCTGATGCGGGGCTAGATCCCAGGACTGTGAGATCATGACCTGTGCTGAAGGCAGACGCTTAACTAACTGAGCCACGCAGGCATCCCTTTTATTACTATTATTTTGAGAGCGGGAGAGCATGCTGGGGGGGAGGGAGGGGCAGAGGGAGAGAGAGAGAGAGAATCCTAAGCAGGTTCCACCCCAGCGCGGAGCCTGATACAAGCTCAGTCTCACAACCCTGAGGTGATGAATCAAGAGTCAGATGCTCAACTGACTGAGGCACCCAGGTGCTCCCGTTGCTTTTTGTTTGAAAAAGAGTAGGAGATTTGGGAATGGTAGAGCATGAGTTTTATTTAGTTTTTATTTATTTATTTTTAAAGATTTTATTTATTTATTAGAGAGAGAGAGAGAGCACAAGCAGGGGGGAGGGCAGAGGGAGAAGCAGACTTCCCGCTGAGGAAGGAGTCTGGTGCAGGACTGATCCCAGGACCCCTGCATCATGACCTGAGGTGAAGGCAGACGCTAAACCTACTGAGCCACCCAGGAGCATGAGTTTTGAAAAGGACAGAAGTAAAAGGTCACTGGGTGGAATCGGAACTAGAGTAGTGGAACTCAGGTTCGTCATGTTTGAAATGAGAATTGTAGGGTGTTTTTAACCATGACTTTTGTACCTGCTGTATGTCATATTGGAACAAGGTGTGTGTGTGTGTGTGTGTGTGTGGGGTGGTTTGTGAAATTCTTGCAGGAACAGCAAATGACAATAGCAGAAGAGAAAGTGAAATGTGTCCTGGGGTGGGGGTGGGGAGGGATTCAGCAAGAGGTAAGACCAAGGGTCACAGACCTGCCGAAAAAGGTAACACAGAGGATCACGCCAAAGTAGACAGAACACACCATACCGTGCTCCAGACCCAACAAGCGCACACCAAACCTTTATGGCAGGTGTCCTGGGATAGAAATTCTGATTCTGCATCTCATCTAGCACACACTTCCAACATCCATTGGCTACGTGGCGAGGAGCAGCCTGTCTGAGATCCCGTGGTCCCCATTTCCGGGTAGGTTCACCCAATGGGAGGTGCGAGGGGAGGCCACGTGAGCAGGACGCGGGAGCAGCGGGTATGTTCGCTCTTGGGTGGCGCGTCTGCCCCCTGGCCAGCTCCGCCCTTCATGGCCCGGGATCCGCACCTGGCTCCGGTGCATGTCTAGCCTCTGCGGCTGGGCTGCAGCTTCTGGATTCTTCTTCCATGGCTCTTCCCATGATTTCTACTGCCCTAGGGGTTGTAATTGTTTCCTGATGTCCCGGATGGCTAGATTGCCTCACCTTTTTTTCCCTGGTGGTTCTTTTTGCTCTTCTATCTGCTCTATAACCAATTTTCCATGTTAAATTTTCTGAGAGAGATTTCTTATTTTTTGAGTGGAACTATTTTGTCTCAAAATACACTCTTGTCCTATAGTTCAGTGTAGAGGGGGTCCATATTGTGACCACTCATTTGGATGACTTCTGTCGTAGTCAGCACAGGTACAAATTGGGGTGGTGATGGTGAGTAGAACAAGGAATGGACAGTCCCTAGGAGGGAAAACTAGGTAGGAATGGTTACATAATGTGAGGAATGAAAAAATGAGGACAACTTAGGATGGCTTGTGCGTGGAGGCTGGGATAGGAGAAAGCACCTGTGCTTGGGTAGATGATGTAATAGGAAGGGAGAATGAGGCATTGGGTTGGGGGATCCTGTACCTGAAAACATTTTATAGATCATTGGAAATCGGAGTCATTTTGAAGGCAGCCCGTCAGCATTTGTGATTCCTCTGAGAAAAGCTGACAGTTGAAGATGCAAGTGAGCAAAAGCTGTCTGTCGAGAAAAGTGCATACATAGAACTGAAGACAGGACCTCAGGGTTCACCCACGGGTGGATGGTGGAGGATAAATGGAAGACATCATGGAGATAAAGGGTGTGCATTCAGATGCAGGAGAATTGGCATGGTCAATCACCCCAGGAGCTTTGAAAGTTGCAAGTGCTCACCAGCATCAAAATCTGCAGAGAAATAATGAAGGGTGGTTGGGGAAAGCCTTTGGATTTGCCCTGAGGAAGGTCAAGGAAGTTGTGTGTTTATATTTAGCCACCAGGATGAGATTAATTGTTCCAAATAGGATTTTAAAAATAGCCATCTCTCCATTATGTCACTGTTGAATTGCTTTAGATTTGCCCTCTGCAAGGCACATATCTCCTCTTCTCAATGCCTTGACCTCAGTTGTGTAGGATTCCTCTTGGAGTCAAGGAAGTCATGCACAGATGAACCACAGGAACCAAATGATGGCAATCCAGGGACCGAAAAGAGACTGCCGGCTGCCTGTAACAGAGGTTTGGGGTTCTCTGAAAAGAATTAGTTTGCTCGTACCTCCATTTTTCTGGGACATGTACAACAGTAGAGAATTAAAATCTGGACTTGATGGAGTCATTGCTTTTGCTTTTTTTTTTTTTTTTTAAATTTTAATATGTGTTGACTGAAACTCACGCTTTGCAGCTCCTTTGGGTGAAGTCTGAGAGAGAACGGCTTCCTACTGAGTTGTGCTCTGTGTGTTTAATACAGTCCGTGTGATAAGGAAATTCCAGAATAATATAATTCATTAGATTAATTTTTTCTTATATGCAATTACATTGCTTTTATAATAAGAAGATTTGGGAAACAGAGGAAAGAACAGCATGGTCTCGCCATTCTAAAACCTCCACTGTTAACAGTTTGGGATAGTTTGCTCAAGTATTTTTTACCCTTCTGTAGAGGGGCTCACTTCCAGTTTTAATAAGAAAATTGGAACCATTGTTTAGAATGCCTCCCAGTATTTATCCAGATATATCCGAGGTATATAGTTCTGCCTGCATTAGGGGAAATAAGACCAGCCTTATAAAAAAAATATTATGTTCCATCAACATGCAATAAAGAAAGGAAGCCCTTTCAGGATGGGTAGGATGACATAGAGAGAAGCAGACAGACCAATTAGAATTGTGCATGGAGGGTTGCCTGATCCTTAAGGCATTAATCTCTCTGAGCTGAAATTCAGATAATATAAAATAACCATTGAAAAGTGCTCAATTTAGTGACATGTAGTATAATCACAATGTTATGCAACCACCACTTCTATCTAGTTCCAAGACATTTTCATCACCCCAAAATAAAGCCCTGTACCCATTTCCTCAGTCCCTGGCAACCACCAATCTGCTTCTTATTTCTATGGTTTTTCTCTGTTTTGGATATTCCATATAAAGGGAATCCTACAATGTGACTTTTTGTGTCTGACTTTCATCTGACATAATGTTTTTGAGGATCAGCCACATTGGAGCAAGTATGAATACTTCGTTCCTTTTTATGGCCGAATAATAGTCCATTGTGTGGAAAAACCACATGAATGTTTATCCATTCATCAGTTGATGGACATTAGAGTTTTTTCTTCTCTTTGACTATTGTGAATAGTGCTGCTGTTGTTCATGTACATGTATTTGTTTGAGTGCCTATTTTCAATTTTTTTGGATGAGGTGTTAGTCTCCTTCCTCACTCACTAGGCTGTAAAGTATATGGGTTGAGGCAGTCCACTTAGATCATGGCGGCTCATGGTTTGAACTCACACTTTTTGCTTCTTGCAAAGCACTTTTCTGCTTTACATTGATTTTGGTTGTGATCCCAGAGATAACACATGGAGCCTTTTTTTGCCTGCTGGAGGGTGATTGGTGTTGACAGGAATCCTAGTTCAGCATCTTATATGTACAGTGTAAAACCTAAGACAGAATCTCATCGGTGTTGTCACAATTGCTCATGGTTAAAACAATCTTTTCCTGCTCTGCCTGACTGGTGATTCTGGTTCCATAGCCCCAGATGCTGGAGTCCCTATCATTGCCTTGTCTACCCTCTATCTGCTGAGACAGGGCATGAGTACTTGTGGCTGCCTTCTTTGTTTCAGATCTGACAGTTCAGGGCTAGCGGTGACCATGGAGCTGTTAACCATGTGACTCCCATGAGCACTGGGTACATGTCCTGGAAACTCATAATCATGAACTTTTTTTATCAGTTCTGCTCAGTTTACATTGTCTAGATTGGACCCTTGTCTGGAAACTTATCTCTGTATTCCTCAATATAGTTCTTGAAAGATTGGAGGAGGCAATAAAACTTGACATCATGCCAACTGGAACTTCAGCCTATAGAGAGTAAATTTGGGTGGGAAGGAAAAGAAGAGGACCAACAGATACGGAATGACAGATTAAAGGAAGCATACCATTTTGGTTACTGTTCTACACCCAGCAAAACAACATGTACCCATGTTTTAGGTAGGTTCCCCCAGAAAGTGGAGCTTGGAGGTGAAGGCTTGAGAGCAGGAATGTGGTCCCAGGCACGTGGAAGGTAGGGAGCCCAGGAAGCGTGAGAAAGGGAAAGAGACAAAGGAAGCCCAAACCCATCATGCTTGTTCTGCCGGGGGCTATTAAAGCTGAAACCCACTAGCCATCCTTATAGGAACCATATGGACTGTGTTTCTGAACTCTCCACCCTGCATACAGAAGATGGCATTATTACCCACTGGTTTCTCACTTCCATTGATCAAGGGCTGCCCTGTGGGGTTGTTAACTCTCACTTTTACTTCTAGGTTTGCTCTTGCACTTGCTCTTGAAAGTCCATCCCAACTGACTTTGCAAATTGGCTTGCAGAGAGCAGCCCCAGGTCAGAAGGCAGGGGGTAGATTGGATAGCCACGGCCTGATGCTTACATCTGGGCACCGCTTGGTTGCCTCAGCAACTGCTGGACATCGAAGGTGGGCAGAGGGGGTGTGAGACACATGTGTCTGGCACATGTAACTTCCATCATTCTTTTGATGGCCCCCACTTCTTCCTCTCTCAGAGCTTTAGGAATATCCTAATCCAATCATGGGGAAATCTCTCAGCTTGGCTCACCATAAGGTCATGTATTTCTTCCAGTCCCCTGATCCTCTTGTTTTTCTTCCATTAGTCATTTTGATGGAACTAGTCCAGTTTATCTGTTGGAGTTAAGGCCACTACTAAGTCTGTTAAAGCTATAGGCATCCAATTAGATTTTCATGCAAGACCAAACACTTAAAAAAAAAAAATGAATAATTTGGACTCTTCAGCAGGTAGTAGAATCTCTAGAGATGGGGAGAAATGAGGGAAAACCTCTCATGTACTCTCATGCAGGAAGGGATGAGTTTAATATTCTCCTTTATGTCTCCTAGAGTCTGGTTATGACAGTCACATTCTGGCTCAGAAGCATTTTGAGTCCTAGCAGGAGTTGTTGTGTTTTTGAGGCATCTAAAGACTGCTGAGGATCTAAAGCCATCTTCCTTCCTGTCCCCAGAGTAGTAACATAGAGCTGACGTGCCCAGACACCAGGTAACCAATACCACTTCTGTAATGAACCCAGGAGTTATTGACTCAGCCGGTACTTGAGCCAATGAATTTCTGCAGACTGCCTTTTTGCGGTTTACACGTTGGAAGACAGGCCACTCCAGTGTTCTGTCATCCTGGGGCTGAAACTCCAGGAGACGTCTTCTTAGCTGATGATTTGGAGACACTGTCCTTTAATCAAAAACAGTTGGCTAAAGGAAAGAATCACAAATGTGATGTGTGCAAACCTTAAGCCATTTTACTTAAAATCCTCACTCACCAATCTTCAAATGTAGTTTCAGGTCCCTTTCATCAAGCATGGGTTTAGTGGTAGAAACTGTACATCATCTCTCTTGTAGAAAGCATATTTCTAATAGATTATCTATAAACTCCTGTTTGGGTTTTTCTCTCTTTTTCCCCTTGTTCGTTTGTTTCTTAAATGACACATTTGAGTGAAATCATATGGTATTTGTCTTTCTCTAGCTGACTTTTTCCACTTAACATTGTCAGGGAGCAAGAACTCCTGCCCCTTCAGAGTTCTTCTAGCTGGACTAAGAATCAAATCAACGTGAGAAAATCTGATTTAATAGGCGTCCATATGGGGGAATCCACACAGATGTGGAAATTCCAAAGACAAGCGAAATGAGGTATATATGTCATTCTGAGTTAAGGAGAAAGGGGGAGGCGTCTGGAACTTCAGAGGAAAGGAATGCATTTCACAGGGTGATAAGCAGAACAGATGTTCGGTAATTAGATGTTTGCCCTGCCATATGGATGGGTCACCCAGTTAAAATTTATGTCTGTTAATAAACCGTATCCTGGGAAAGACCCCTACTTTAGACTCTTCTGTGTGATTAAGGGAGGACAAAAGTTTCTCTTGAGCCCACAGGGTGTCAAATGCCTTCAGCTCAAGAGAATCCACATGCCGAAGTGACACATTCTGGGAGTGCCTGTCCTGAATCCATACGGCATTCTACTCTCTAGTTCCATCCATCTTGTCCATGGCAAGACTTCATTCTTTTTTTAATGGCTGCTTAATATTCCATTGTATATGTATACCACATCTTTATCCATTCATCTATCGATGGACACGGGCTACTTTCATATTTTGGCTATTGTAATAATGCTGCAATAAACATAGGGGCACATATAGCTTTTCAAATTAGTGTTTTTATATTCTTTGGGTAAATACCCAGTATGGAATTAATGGATCATATGGATCAAATTCTATCTTTAACTTTGTGAGGAACCTCCATACTGTTTTCCACAGTGGCTACACCAGTTTGCATTCCCACCCACAGTGCACGAGGGTTCCCCCTTCTCTGCAGCCTCACCAACACCTGTTGTTTCTTGTGCTGTTGATTTTAGCCATTCTGACAGGTGTGAGGTGACGTCTCATTATAGTTTTGATTTGCATCTCCCTGATGAGTGATGTTGAGCATCTTTTTGTGTATCCACTGGCCATCTGGATGTCTTTGGAGAAATGTCTGTTCACATCTTCTGCCCATTTTTAATTGGATTATTTTTTGGGTGTTGAGTTGTATCTGTTTGGGTTTCTTTAAAGGACAGGGCAAGCTCATTATGGAATCCTAGGTTTTTATAAACGGTTTCTAGTCTTTTATAGTTGTCCTGCCCACACCTAATTCAACAGCAGTTTGAGCAATGCTTTTTTATTGATGTTTTTCAGGTCATGCAGCTTAGTTTCCTAAAGACAGTCATTTTTCAAGTTTATATTTTATCAGTTTATTATTTAAATTATGCAGTTAAAATAGTAAGTACACTAGCATACGCAGAGTCGGGACTGAATACAGTTGGCCCTTTGTAGATACCCAGCTCAGGTGGTGGGAGTGCAAATGTGTAGGCATAACCCGAGAGAGACTACGAGCCATGAGCAATCATCAGTACCCTGTGTGCATGTCAGTAGTTTTTATGGAAGGGATGGAAAACAGTGGGAAATCTCATTAGTTGGTTAAATTGGGACATTGAGAGCATCTATAGCTTTTCTAACTTTGCTACCTGATACCCTGAGATTGGGCAGTACAAATATCCTCCCCTATAATATGATATAAACCTCTTTGGGTTGCCTCTAATGACTCCATCCATGGAAATTATTGATACCAGTGGAAGTCCACTGGGCTTTCCAGCTTTGCCAGATATTCATCTGATGGTCCAGGTTATGTAAAATTCAGTGATTGGAATGATAAGGGGCTTAGTCCTTAAACCAGTTATACTTCTTTTTTTTTTTAAAGATTTTATTTATTTATTTGACAGAGATAGAGATATAGAGCACAAGTAGGCAGAGAGGCAGGGAGAGGGAGAAGCAGGCTCTCCGCCCAGCAGGGAGCTCCATGTGGGACTCGATCCCAGGACCCCGGGATCATGACCTGAGCTGAAGGCAGCCGCTTAACCAACTGAGCCACCCAGGCACCCAAACCAGTTATACTTCTAATGATTCCCTGTTGTAAATTCTTGGGTAGAAATTGAGACATCTGAGAGTTAAAAAAAAAAAAAAAATTCAGCCTGTTCATTTGAAGATCTAATTGGCTTTATTAAGAGGTTCATGAACCAGGCCGCATCCCATCCAGAGAGCAAGAGAGGGGAGCTCCAAGGAATTGGACAAATTGGAAGGTTTTTACAGGAAGGAGGGTGGAGCAAAGAGTTCTTAGCAAAAGAAACAAAAGGACTGTTTTAGGCCAGGCAGGGTTTCTATTATACAGATTACCTCACTCAAGCCTATCAGGAAATTTCAAATTGACTTTGAAAAGGTCACATTCCCAGGATAGGTTCAAACTGTAATTATGTCTTGGTTTGCTGTCTTGGGGGGCAAATGATGCCAACTTGGGCTTGTTTTATCTTTTTTAACAGAGTGAAATCAGGTTCTTTCCTTTGTGATCCAGAAATTAATTGTAAGAAAAAAAAATTTTTTTTTGTTTTTTTCGTTGGTTCTGTATACTTGTTAAGTCTTTTGTCTGGATTCTTAAAAATCCAAAACACAAAATCTAAATTCCTTCGTGTTTAAAAATAAGCCTAATGTAGTGTTAGCATAAGCTTGTGAACCTGTGGTTTATTTCTGCTTTGGCAAGAAGGGCCTTAGGGAGAAT
>NC_138369.1:61422415-61454451 GCF_054177405.1 Leptonychotes weddellii
TTTTGAGCTTCAAGTTTCTGGGCCCGAGCATTTGGGAAGGAGATAATGATCTCTTCTAAATAGATAGGAGCACTTCTGTCAGAGATTAGTTATTGATTGTAAGAAAATCAAATTTGCTTCTTGAAATGTTCTGTCTTAGAATTGCATTGGACGTTTCATCCCTGTGACTGGTTTGACCCACTGGTAGGTGACAAAGTTTACACATAAAATAAGAGCCCTTTTTTCCCCCCTGTTATGAAGTGATCATTTATAGAATTCCTTGGCATGTAGTCTCCTTTTGTTCTGTGATTCATTTTTGGCATAAAATATCTTCTGGGTTGATTATACGGAGACGTGAGAAGAAAAGGAGAATAGAATAAATCATGAAATGCCCATCTTTAGGGCAGTAATAATACAATTTTACCATGAAAATTATCCAATAGAGATGATATATGTTGTGTAGACATATGTAAATTGTATGCAAATAACAATTTAATACCTGAACATGGCCCGGAGGAAGGAAGCTTATTGGAAGCCATTGTTCAAATTGGCTCATCATTCTGAATGTCTGAATGAGCCCCAGGTGATACCAGGTACTCTGGCTTGCCCAGCAGTTGTCTGTAATTTCTAATTCAGAAGCTCATCTTTCCAGTCCGTTACCTCTCTGACCTCAGTTCCTACTGTTTTATGCCTTGCTCATTTGGCCATGCTGTCCTCTTTGCTCAGACGTACCAGATAGACTTCTACCCCAGGGCCCTTGCACCTGTTGAGTTACTACCTAGAATGCTATTCCCAGATGTCAGCATAGCTCATTACTTGGCTTCATTCAGGTCTTTAAATCCAATGTCACCCTCTCATGAGGCTTTCTCTCCCCACTTATGAAAAACTGGAAAGCCTTCCCATCTTTCTTGTTGTCTGCCTTATATTAATATATATTATTCCTGCTTTATATGATCCTATGCATTATCTAAAACAGTTTTTATTTTCCCAATTTATTTATTTTGGTCTCTGTGCCTCACCAGAATGCCACGTCCCTGAAGGCAGGGGTATTTGTTTTTTTGTTCAGCCTTATATCTCTATTGCCTAGAATGGTGCGTGGTACACGGTAGGTGCCCAAGAAATACTTACGGACTTCTCCCAATAATGTGTGTTGGTTGATAATGTACCAGGTTTCGTTTTTGGACATTCTGTGTTTATGTATAATTGTGTGTGATGTATCTTTTCCGGACTCTTCCTCTTGGAAAAGGAGAGGAGATACCAGTGAATCATGGTTGGTGTTTTTAAAATTAGATTTTCAGGGAAGGATCAGTGGTTTAACCAGTTGTTGAAGGTGAGGTTGGGGGGATTCATTGCTCTGTGTCTTTATTGTGTAGATAGCATTTGCAGGGTGAGGCCCTGTATCAACTTTCATGGAATACACAGTGGCTGTTAGTCCCAGGCCCTGGCCTGGGGGCTGTCACAGGCTAGGGGAGACAGTAGGACATGGAGGGAGACATGTGGATAAAACACAGTAAGTGCTGTGAGAGTTGGGGACTGCATCCTATCTTTGACATCTGTAGATGTACTATCCATCAAACATTGGCCTTATTATGGGTAATTAAACATTTAAAAAATTTGATGTATTAGCTTCATGTAGTTTAGGCTTAATGAGCTTATTGTTTAAGTATTTGAGAATTGGTATGCACTATGAGACTTTGAAATTAAAAACTCTTTTTTTCCCCCCAAAATGCTAACTAAGCTATCAGTCAAGGTGTTCTGTAAAGAGTTGTTCTGTTTTAGACCTCAGTTGAAGAGAACAGGTGAATCACCTCTAGGGACTCTGTGCAGCATTATGGCCAAGAGCACGGCCTTGGGGACCAGCTGGCCTGGATTTGAATCCCTGCCCCATGATTTATTAGATTTATTAGCTGCGTGACCTGGGGAAAGATATGATTCTCTCTGTGCCTCATTTTCCTCATCTGTGAAATGGAAATTATAGTACCTAACTTATGAGATTATAAACAGGGTTATATGATTTAAAGTGTGTATATATTAAGACAGTTTATGGCACATAGTTCACATTTAAATGATACTATAAATATACTTATAGTTAAAATTATTGCCAGCATTATTGGATTATGGCAAACTTATCAGTTCAAACAAGGCCTTTTATTTAAAAAAAAAAAAAAACTTTTTAAGAACTCTTATAATTGTTTTTCTTCCTTTTTTCCCCCCTGCTCCCATCCCCCTCGTCTTTGTTAGCATCAATTCCTTGGGTCTGCATGGGTCTTTGCCTATATATGTGTTTTAAATCTGTATCAGTTGTGTCGTCCTGCAGATCTCGTCCTTTTTAAACTTTTCTAACTTAGCAGTAGGTTTTATCGATGTTGCTGTACATATCTCCATGTCATTACTTCTAACCGATGCATGTATATTTATTGTATGTACAGTCTATATTTAACTTATATGAACTCTTACTAATGTACACCTACATTGCCTCAAACTCCCCACCCTCATAAACAGTGAACATCCTTGAATATATCCTTGTGTATACATGTGAGTGTGAGCATGTTTGTGGTGTACCTGCCCAGTAGAAAGCTTCAGGATCGTAGGAACGTGCATATATTTTCATTAAATTCTTTTATATTGCTACCAAAATGGCTGCACCAGTCTGCTTTCCCATTAGAATGCAAGAGGTTCCAATATCTTTATATCCTTGCCATTCTTTGGTGGTGTTTTACTCTTGAATTTTGGTAAATCTGGTGGGGATAAAATCTAGTTATTTTAATTTGTATTTCTCTGGTTACCTTGATATTCTTGTTAGCCGTTCATCTTTTTTTTTTTTTTTTCTGTATTGCCTATACTTATCCTTTGTCCATTTTTTAGAGTGTTTTCTGGTTTTTATTTGTAGGGACTCCTTTTATATTCTAGATAGTAATCTGTCTTCTTCCAGTCCCCACACATTTGTTAATTTTGTCTAAAATGGCCTTGTCAAAGAGAAACCCTTATAATGTAGTCAAATCCATCAAATGTTCAACTTGTGATATGTACTTTTGGTCTTATAAGAAAAGCTCTTGTACATTCAGAGTTACATAGATACGCTCCTACATTTCCTTTTGTTAGTTTTGTAGTTCTACTTTTTGCATTTAGATTTTTACCTTTGTATATGCCATGAAGTTACAGAGTTGGCTATGTTTGCTTTCCCCTTATCATTTATTCCCTTTCCTGGTTTATTGTGCTGCTTCTGTAATATGCCAACTTTCATATTTTTTTTATATATGCCCTCTTTTCCAGCTTTTAGTCTAGTTGCTTCTTCCTGCCTGAATGCCTTATAATCATTAATCATTGTGGCTTTGTTGTTCAATATTTGTATCTGGTAGGATGATTCTCCTTTTTCAGAATTAACTTGGCCCCTCACAAACCTTTATTCTTCCATTTATATATTAGAATAAACTTATTGATTTGCTCAAAAAAATCCTGGGATTTTTATTAGACTAATTATATAATAATTCGGGAGAACAGTCATCTTTACAATATTAAGTTGTCTTATTCATTAACCTGGTATGTGTTATCTCTGTTTTCCCAATTCTTCACTGATTTTTTTCATATGTATTTCTTTTCTTATGTATTCCTTATTGGATTAATATCTGTACATTATAGTTTTTATTGCTATTGTGAATATCTTATTTTCTACTATATTTCCTAGTTATTATTGATATAGAAGAATGTTATGGACTTTTCCAAGTTCATCTAACAACTCTGCTGGAGTTTTCTGATCTTCTCTTTTGTAAAATCACATCTACAGCTAGTTACATTTTATTCCTTCCTTTCCTATCCTCCTACCTCTCCTTTTTTTTTTCCTTGTCCTGTTTTGTTGGCTAGTGCCTCCAGTACTATGTTAAACAGTGATGATATTGGAATTCTTATTTCTAAAACTAAAAGCAATGAAGCTAGACATCTGTACATTAGTATTATGGGTGTTCTACGTTTTTGGTGTATAACTAATTAAGTTAAGGAAACTTTTTAGTCTTTGTTCAGAAATTTTTTTTTTAATTTTTTAAAAAAGATTTTATTTACTTATTTGACAGAGAGAGACACAGCGAGAGAAGGAACACAGCAGGGGAAGTGGGAGAGGGAGAAGCAGGCTTCCCGCGGAGCAGGGAGCCTGATGCAGGGCTTGATCCCAGGACCCTGGGATCATGACCTGAGCCGAAGGCAGATGCTTAATGCCTGAGCCACCCAGGCGCCCCCAGAAAGTTTTTTTTTAATTAAAATGGCAATTTGGCATTAAAAAGTTTTGGTTTGTTGTTATTTGCAAACAACATATATAAAATAAAATTATCTCTTTGAGGATCTGTAATTCCAAGAGAATATAGTACACAATTATCCTGCTTTCAAAGGAGTGTTGTGCATGTATTTTTATGATGATAGGTGAGTGGGTTGAAGTGTTAGATAAGTAGAAATGTATAATGGAGATCTGCTTTCCTGCTATCAAATATATTAACGTCAAACTTTGTGTGAAGCACTATTTAAATAACTAGAACCTCGTGTAATTGAGAAAGGCCACCTGGAGAGGCTGAGACTTGAATCAGTCTTTTTTAGTTGAATTTTGAATGACGCTTGTAATGTTTTTTTTTTTTTTAAGATTTTATTATTTGACAGAGAGAGAGTGAGAGAGAGAGAGCATAAGCAGGGGGAGTGGCAGGCAGAGGGAGAAGCAGGCTTCCCACCAAGCAGGGAGCCCAATGCGGGGCTCCATCCCAGGACCCTGGGATCATGATCTAAGCTGAAGGCAGACGCTTAACCGACTGAGCCACCCAGGCGCCCCTTGTAATGTTATCTTTTTAAGGCTGTTTTTAGATCTGTAAAAAGAGAAGACTAGACTGAGGGTTTTTTTCCTTTTCTAAAATTCTATAGTTTCACAGCATGAGAAGAGGTGAGAATTGGGCTTGGTCAGTAGAGAGAATCTTCATGTTTTCAGAAGAAAGCATCCAAAAGGAGTCTTGGTCCTTGAATGGCAAGCTCCCAAACAAAGGATGTAGAGGGTAGCTGAAAGGAAGACCAATGTGTAGAAGGTTTTGAAGTTGCACATACCTACTTCTGGGTGGATCTGGAACATGGTGAGAGCTGGCGATGTGAGGGGGTGGGGAGAAGGGTGGAGTGTGGTAAGGGGCCAAGTGCATGAGACCTGGAAGCTTGATCTAGATGGAGGCTGGGCCAGAGCATGGTCAGAGATTCTGGAGTGGTTGGATTAGCTGTTAGAAAATTGATTTGGGGGCTGAAAATGTTGAGAGACAAGGCAAACTTAAAAATGTCAAGTTTTCTTTTCCTCTACTTGCAGGAAATGGAAATACATGCATTTTCTTGCGCTGTTTTTCAAAGATCTGGCATTTGCAGTTATAATCACAGGTTCACGGAGGTATGATTAGAAGCAGGCTAGAGACTGCCTCTCTGGGGAAAACCATTCTTTTCCCTTTGCACACTGTGGCCCATGTTTGTGTGCTTTAAGAGAGGGTATTGGCATAAAGTTAGTGGGAAATGTTTATGATATATTAAGGATTTGCAGATGAAAATGGAAGAAATTGGGCACCTGGGTGTCTCAGTCTGTTAGGCATCTGCCTTCGGCTTGGGTCACGATCCCAGAGTCCTGGGATCAAGTCCTGCATTGGGCCCTCTGCTCAGCGGGGAATCTGCTTCTCCCTCTACCGTTCCCCGACCTTGCTCATGATCTCGCTCTATCTCTCTCAAATAAATAAATAAAATCTTAAGAAAAAAAAAAAGAAAATGGAAGAAATTCCCTAGACTTCCCTAGACTTGGTAACTGAAAGTTTAAACTTTTATTTCTGCAAGAAGACAGGAATTTGGAAAAGTAGAGCAAGCGAAGTATAATTTTTGAAAAGTTAATCATGGGAATGAACTTGGAAAATAACCCAGTTTTAAAACCTTTTATTTCTACTTTGGATCTGTTGTAAACTTAGGATAACAGAATATTAAAAAATGAAATCAAAAGCAAAGCAAATGCAAAAGTTCATATACAGCTATTGAAGCAGGAGAGCGAGGTTCTTGTCTTACAGAGTCGAATGAATCTCACGGACAACGGAAAGTGAGTAAAACCATAGAGTTTCATTAAGTGAGGATACAGAAAAAGCTCTCAGGAGTGAGAGAGGTCCCGACAGGGTTGCCAGTGGGGGCCTTTAGGGTTGGTCTTTTATAGAAAGCTAACCAGGGAACTTAAGTCCTTTTAACATCTCTATTGATTAAGTGATAACACCTTTAATGGTTTACTTTTTAGGGTCCTGTAATTCTTTGTTGGTCACAAGTAGCTGTTATAACAAGACCCCACCTCTGACCCCTAGGACAGGATGGTCCGTTTGTTCCCTTATCTCTGGTTTCCTTACACCTCCGCATTTTTGGATTTTTGTGAGCCTGATCCCGTAGACCCCTACCTATCTCTTTCTACCTAGCCCCGCCTGTCCCTTACTCATTATTAAGCAAAATAGTGGAGTAGATTAATTTAAAAAACACCATAAATTCTTGGGGTGGCTGGCTCAGTAAGTAGAGCAGGTGACTCTTGATCTTAGGGTCATGAGTTCAAGACCCATGTTGGATGTGGAGCCTACTTAAAAAAAATAACACCCTTCATTTTCACTGAGATATTGACTAACAGGAAAACGAAATTCTGAATAATTTTAAGGTCCTGAATTGTACTATTTTAAAAACTGTTAGGCTTTTCCTTTTTTGTTGATGGAAGTATGCTTACTTTTGGAAGAAAAGGAATAAATCACAATTCTTATGTTTAGCTTTCACATATTTAGAAAAATGGTACATTAATTTTTTTCTTTTTTGGAGGAAGAGAGAGGAATGTAATGAAAGGCTTTAGTTGGTTGAATTTGTTTTTCAAAATATGCAACCAGGGTGCCTGGGTGGTGTAGTTGGTTGAGTATCCAACTCTTGGTTTTGGCTTGGTTATGATTTCAGGGTCATGGGATTGAGCACTCAGCCTAGAGTCCACTTGAGATTCTCTCTCCCTCTCCCTCTGCTCCTCCCTCTGCAGGTGCTTTCTCTCTGAAAGAAAAACAAAACAAAACAAAAAAATGCCGGGCGCTTGGGTGGCTCAGTAAGTTAAGCATCTGCTTTTGGCTCAGGTCATGATCCCAGGGTCCTGGGATCAAGCCCCGCATCTGTTCCCCGCTCAGCGGAGAACCTTCTTCTCCCTCTCCCTCTGCCCCTCCCCCTGCTTGTGCTCTCTCTGTCTCTCTCTCAAATAAATAAATAAAATCTTTAAAAAAAAATGCAACCAGACTAGTTTGGTTTTTTGTCTCCCTTGGGCTATTTATTCTGAAATATGGTGTCTTTTTTCCCCTTCACTATGAAGGAATTCAAAGAAGTGAGGAAAATAGGCTCCAAATTAAATGTCATTTGAATGCTGTTATAATTAATTGACTCAGCGATTTTTTTTTCCATCAGAAAAATTTTCTATAGAAGTGGTTGCCACAAATGTATATATAAGCTATTTCCCCCCTTATTCCTTTAAAAGCTTTTAAATTTCAGCTTCAGCAAGCCTAATTATCAACTTCTGATATATGTTTTTAGAGGTTTTAGGACCAGCAGGTGATCTTTACAATGTGAGGTTCTGTTTTATTCCAAAATATTAGTGGAAAATCGCCTATTACTTATTTAAACTAATTCTTTACTTTTAGTACCCATGTAGCATTGACATTATCTACAGACATGTTAAGTTCTATAATAGATGTATTTTTTAAAATGTGAAATCATATTTTAAATGTACTTTTTCTCTGAAGCATACTGGTTTTTTTTTTAGTAATTAGGATGATTACTCTTTATTTTTTTAATTTTTTTTTTTTTAAAGTTAAGGAAGTGGTAAAACTGTGTCTGTTTAAGGCAGTGTTGATGAAAACAGTCTTTAAGTCCATATATTTGACTCTGGGACCACTTAACAATCCTTCATCTATGTTGGTGCCTGAAGGCCTAATTTTAATTTACAAATGATAATGGTGACACTTCATGCTAAGTACATGACCTGTGCCCTACTTACCTCTTCTCCTTTCATTCTCCAACCATCCAGTGAGGTAGGTAATAGTAAAATTTTAGAAGTGGAAAAAAAAAAATAGAATTCCAGAAGTGAGAACCCCATGCCACTTTACTAGGCCACCCAGCTCATGAATGCTAGAGCTCATACCTGAACCCAGGCCATGGACTCTTAAGCACTCCCTGCCCACAGCCTCTGGATAGTCCAGTGATTCTGCTGTAAGCTTCCCAGACTGGACCGTATCTCTCGGCTCCTTGCTTGATTTCCCTGCCTGGACGTATTCTTTCAGGTGCATTCTCCCTCTTTTCAGTCATGCCTCTCCTTCATGCCCGTTTTAGCCAGTAAGTACAGAGAGTATGTGTACGTGTCTTCCTTGCAAACTTGGGACATTTCAGGGATCTGGGGAAGTAAGTAGGAGAAACCAAGAGGTTGTAAATACCAAGAAACCCTACCGCATGTTGAATGTCTGGGCAGGGTCTGAGCATCAGCACTCTGTCTCACCTGGGACCCCTTTCTCTTCTTTGTCAGGCCGGTGCTGTTTGGTAGAGGGGACACAAGGGCTGATTCTCTTAGGTAAAGGGTGAATCTTATTCCCGGAGAGAAACAGTTACTCTTGACTCCGAGTTTTTCACAGATGGCGCACTTGACATTTCTAGTTACCCTCCCTGACGTAAATATTTGGAGTAAAAACCTGCCCTGTTGTTCCTCAAACTCTGGATAATGTTTTGTTATAAAATAGTAGCGGGGATGAGTGGTGTGATAGCTAAACACAATTTAAAAAACACAACCTGGGAATTTTAGACAGGCCGCCTGCGGAAAGAGAGCCTTCTCGTTCCTAGTGGTTGTAGTTTGCTGGCTGGTCTCCCTTTTTCTCTCCTGGAGCCTGATGACCTACGGAGTGTACCAAGAGTGAGGCTTTTTGTTCATATTTACCCTGAGAGGAGGCACTGGTGTGAATTAAGCCGTGAGAGTCCCATAGTTAATGGGAAATTAAAGGTTTTCAACTAAAATTTACTGCTTGTGAATTCAAGTGACAGCCATTAAGTAATAATCATGAGGTTAGACACTCACAGTGGAATAATTTGGCTCCTGGGTGAGTTTTCTTGATTTATTACCATTTACAGTGGTAGTGCTCCAAGCAAAGGTGCCTCTTCCCCAGAGTTGTCTTCCTCTCTGATTTCAAATGCGTTCTCATTCTACTCAGCATCTAGAATTGTTTTCTCCCCCTATAATCTTGCAATGTAATGGCTGACCATATAGGTTCTCCAGTAAGTATTTAATTATATTTTGGACTTCATCACCACTTTGATCCTGTAAAAATAAATAAATAAATAAATAAATGAGGAGGTCAGTCACTGCTTATGATTTTGAACTAAGTGACTTCTTAACATTTGAAAAATCAATAAGGCCTTCATCGATCAAGTTTTAAGTGATAGAGGGAAAGAGACAAACTTTGGCCATACAGTTTCCTACTGTGCTAAGCGTTTTATGTGCACGATCTAATTTAATCTTCATGATGGCTTTTAAGGGTCAATATTATTATTCCTTTTTTAAAGATTAGGTAATTGATGCTTAATAAGAAAGCTTAAATAACTCAAATGAAGTCAGCACAGCTAGAACCTGGTACAGCTGGGGGAGGGAACCTTGGCTGTGTGTCTTAAAAGCCCAGTGAAAAAGCTGCCTTTTCTTGGGTTGGAATAAGCCTCCCAAACAATCAAAATGTTTTTCAGTAGACTCTTAATGCTTAGGCAAATTCACTGTCATTAAAGGATTAAAGAAATAACTTCTTTCATCCTCCACACTCCAAGTGAAAACATTGAAGCAGAAAGTAGATGTATTTCATTGTGATCGAGGTATATGCAATTCTTAGACGAAAAATTCTCCAGTTGCCTATATATAAGGTTATTTAAAAGCAACACACTGCTTTCAGGCTTTGTCTTCCTATTAATTATCTCGAAGTTCAATCCAGAGAACGCTTACAGGCTCCTCTGATGATGTAGGGCAATAGAAAGTTCTGACTTCTACCCTGACTCACACCCCACTCCCAACCCCTCCAAGCCTTGACAATTACAGATCGTTAACATTTAACAGCTTTGAGAGCTGTTGACTGTTACCCGAGGCCTGAGGCTAAGACCGCTTTGAAGGTGCTGACTGTCGGGGTTGATTTGTACTCGGCTGCCTATCTCTGTATCTCCCCCAGTCCTGCGCAGGCTTCAGGTCCTTCACTCTCAGAGCAGCCTGCAGTGATGAGGTCAGCTCTAGCAGATCTTGCTCTTCCTCACTTCTTTGGCATTTTCTGGCTGTATTGCCAAATTAACACCTTGCTCTGCACTTTCTTACTCCATGTGTATGCGCGTGCATATATGTGTTTCTGTCTGTGTGTATCTTCTATCCCCAGCAATATTATAAGCATCTATGATGAAAGACTGTCTTGTACTTCTCCTGTTTCTCCTTGAGACCACACAGTACATATTCTCCTTGGCACGCAGTAGGTGTTCAGTAAATATTTGATCCCTGAAATTCAGAAGGTGGCCTGAGTCAACATATCCTGTAACTGCCTTCTCCCAAGCTGGAGTGAAGGATAGGAACATTTAGAATGGAAATTTTATGTAGAATTGAACAAATTTTGGATAAGTGATACGTTCACATGGTTCAAAATGAAAGAACATAAAAAACCCTTTGGGCAAAAAAAAAAAAACCCCAAAAAACAAAAAACTCCCTTCCTCTCTGTTCCTCTTTCATTCTCTGCTTCTTCACAAGTAAGTAGCCACTTTTTTAGTTTTGTGGGTCTTCTTCTGGAGTATTTTTCTGGTTTAAACAAATAATTTTAGGGGTGCCTCGGTGGCACGGTTGGTTAGGCATCTGCCTTTGGCTCAGGTCATGATCTCAGGGACCTGAATTGAGCCCTACGTCAGTCTCCCTGCTCAGTGGAGAGTCTGCTTCTCCCTCTCCCTCTGCCGCTCCTCCCCACTCGTGCTCTCTCTCAAATAAATAAATTAAAAATCTTTAAAAAAGAAACAAATAATTGTGAGTGACTAACAATGAAAATACTCATTTTTCACATTTTGATGCAGAACTTTGCATACTATGTGACAGTTCTGCACCTTGCTTTTTTTTCACTTCTCTAGAGATTTTTTTTTACAGAGCAACTCATAGAGCCCTTTCTCGTTATTCTTACACAGCTTTAGTGGTGTTAGGTTACATGGGTGTACCATTATTTACTGAGCCTGTCCCATACTGATGGGCCTTTGGGTTGTTTCCCATCTTCTGCCATTTAACATCCTTCTTCGGTGGCTCGTGGTGGGTACCTCTGCCATTTTTCCCTGGGAGCAGGTGTATTGGAGGATATATTCCCAAGCAGGACATTGTGGGTCACAAGAAAGTGCCTTTGTAACTGCAACACGCACTGCCAGGTTGCCCTCCTTGGCGGGGGTGGGGGGGGGGTGTTGTCAACTTACACTGCCACAAACCTATTCCTCTGTGATCCTGTCAACAGATAGTGTACTCAGACTTTTGGCTTTTTGTCAATCTGATGGGCCAAAGATGGTATCTAAATGTGGCTTGAATTTACATTTAATGAAGACAGTTGAATGTGTTTTCATATGGTTTAAGGACTTCATCTGTTTTTGTGAATGATCAGTGTTCCTGTCTTGCCCCATTTTAATAGTTTGCTGTTTCTTGTTAATCCCTAGGATTTCCATTCCTAATTATGAATAACGTACATTTCCATGACAACAATACTACAATTTTCGGAGTTACAGTAAGATAAATAGAATTACATCTGTAATTAATATGAATGCCAACATTTCAAGCATGATGAGCCTTTTGAAACAAGTTGAAAATATTTTTCCTAATTTATTGTTTGGCTTTGTTGGTGGTGGAAGTGGGTTTTTTTTTTTTTAAGTTTGTTTATTTATTTATTTATTTTTAGTAATCTCTACACCCAACATGGGGCTTGAACCCATGACCCCAAGATCAAGAGTCACATACTCCTCCATCTGAGCCAGCCGGGCACCCCTGTGGTAGTGGGTTTTTAAAGTTTTTTCCTGTGCAGAAGTTTTAAATTTTTAGGTAATCAAATTTGTTGAGCTTTTCTTTTATGGCTTTTGGATTTTGAGGTGTTGGGCTTTCCCTACCCCAAGGCTACATGTTTTCTTGTGCTTTTTTTTTTCTTAATATCTTTGATTGATTTGGGGTCTATGATCTGTGAGATGAATCCAACTTTGTTTTCCAGATGGCTGCCCAGTCATCCCAACACCAGTTACTGAAAAAATTCATCTGCACTAGGTTGAAATGCCATCTTTATCCTATACTAAATTGTTACTGAGATTATATATTCTTCTAGGATGAAATACGAGCAGTACACTAACAAATGGGGATTAATTGGTTGGTAACTGAGGACTTTCAGTTATGCAGCGGACATTTATTAAGTACCTAATAAACTAGACAATCATGATGTGCCAGGTCTTAGGGATATAAAGATGAGTTCGGAAAAATCTCTTAGGAAGGTAGCTGTACAACGAATATAATCTCGCTGTAGTGGAATAGGAGCAGCAGGGAGGCTGAGGCAGACAGGGAGATGATTCACACATCAGGAAACTGAACTGAGTCTTAAGACTCAGCTGAAGTTTGCCAGCGTGAGGGGAAGAACATTCTAGGTAGAGGAGCTAATTTATGCAGAGGCACAGATCCGTAAGAGTCTGTGGCATTTGGGGGGACTCAGTAGCCTCTCATGGCTAATAGAGTAGGGCAGGAAACACAGAGCATAGTTAACGGACATTGTCTCTTAAGTGAGTGTGGGATTTGGGCCATGTAGTGTTTCTGTACCTCCCCCATCCCTTCATCCCTCTAAATAGACAAAGGGGAAAGATTAAGCGAAGGGGTCCCAAATAAATGGAAGCCAACCCTTAGCTGTGTTCTGCAGGTCGGTTGCTGAGTTTTGACACCTGTTGCTTATTCTAGACGACTCCAAGTTCCCGAAGCCGCAGTCTCACTTTGCTCCCCCATGGAACGCCCAATCCTGCGTCTCCCTGTAGCCAGAGACACCTCGGCACGGGGGCCCCCGGTGTTGTCACAATCACGCATCACAAGTCGCCTGCAGCTGCCCGAAGAGCCAAGAGTCAGTATCCCGGCCAGCTTCACGAAGTCAGAGAGGTAGGCTTTGCTCTCCTACTAGGTTGAGTGGTCCCTGGGCGCTGAGGGCTGCTACCACTGTGCTGCCAACTTCCCTTCCCTTGTACCATCTTGATTAAGAAGAGAGATGGCCAGCAGCCAGCCTCCCAGCCATGACAGTGTTGCCTCCTGGTTACAGAAAAAATAATTTGTTTCTGTGTGAGGTGAGGTGAAGTGAGGCATTGAGGAGACCTGTGAGAGCTTAGAAAGCAGGGAAATCCAGCCTACAGACACATGGGTGCAAGTAGAGGTAGAGTCATTCGGTCTCCATGGTCATGGCAAAGAATAGACAGTACATGGTCATGGGTAGCCAGGAAATAATTGAGGTGGTTTTGAAACTCAGGACGTGTGAGACCTTTTTCTGCCTTGCCTCACTCATGAGGTGCCTCCCTTGGTCTTCCCATCACAGAGCACTCTCAGCAGAGTGCTGGGGAGTGAAGGAGCACTGTCCTTCGAGTCAGAAGACTCTGTTCTTTGGAAGCAAGTCTTTCCAAGCTTTGAATCAGAGTTTCTGCATCTGTAGACTGGAAATAACCCAGGCCCTCCCCTCCTCTCAAGGGAGATTTGAGGCTCATTGTGATTGTGCACTTGAAAGCCTTTCAGCTGTGAGTGCCTTATGAACCTATGTAGGACTATGCTTTGTTTTTACTTTTGACCCACTGGGAAGTCATCAGTTTGGGAATCCCACTTCCTTCGTGTTCATATCATCTTTTGCAACTGTTCCTGGGAATGGACTTTATGAAATAAATGATAGTGGTCTTGGGTGACTACCTTGTGTTGAGGCCTTTGGCCCTGCAGCTGGCTTGAGGGTGGACCAGCCCATCCTCTGAGGGAAGCAGCGGGGCCCTGGCTCGTGGTGAGCAGCACAATGGACCTCCTAGCGTAGGGTCTTGTTGCTCAAGTCAGCACGCATCTTGTTTTGTTTTCTGAATGTCACGAGCCAAGTAGTGCTGGGTCAGCCTGCTATCTTGGTCTGACTCTGGCCCAGGACTGAAAATCTGAAATCTTCTGAATCAAATCTGTAGATGCATATGAAAGACCTATTTTTCCTGATAGATTTACACATGCCTATACTCTGTCTTGCCTAATAAAGAGAAGCTACAGAGTCAAATGCTGCCTTTGATATAGTCACCCTGATTTTTTTTTTTTAATGGTGTTTCGCTCTGAGCTTAACTTTGACACACTGGATGATATGAGGAATGGTTGTGCACTTGTATATATTTTTCAGTTTTCATAGCATCGTAAAAAAAAACTGTATTAGAGAAACACTTTGTACCCAAAGTAGAACAGAATAATGGTACCCATCACCCAGTATCAGCAATTCCAACTTTCTATTGTTCTTGTTCATCTGTTTTCCCTCTACCACTTTTTTTTTTTTTTTTTTTTTTTGCTGGAGTATTTCAAGGAAATCATAAATATATCATTTTATCATTGCCAGTAAATGCTTTCATATTTATCTAACAAATAAGGACTTAAAAAAAACCCAACAACTTGACCACAACACTATCATAGTCGCTTTTATGTAAACCTCACTGCAGATACTTTTGCAAGTATGTTAGAGATGACCACCTTAAAAAAAAGAAAAAAAGAAAAAAGGCAGGTTGAAAGTTCATGGTATTTTGAGAATTCTCTTCTATGATAATGAATCTCTGATAGACTTACTCTCACAAGTGGTGCTAGGAAGCCTGGAGTATATGAAAAAAAGTGGAGGTGCTTGCATTGAATGAGCTGTGGCCTCAATAAAAGTTGAGGTGACTTAGCTTAATTTTCAGTAGCACATGATGCAATTTAATGCCCAGATCTTTTCTTCCTCCATTTTTAAGAAGTTTTTAAAATAGAAGTATGTTCTTGAAGCATATGCATATAAAAATAATTATGTAAAGTATATAATGAAGTACATATTGCATAAGAAGTCAAAAGAAGAAAATCAGAAGTACCCATAATCCTACCTCCTTTCAGATAACAATATGTAAGCTTTCAGTGAATTGACTTCTGGGTTATTTTTTGTGTATGTCACATGTATAGATAAGTAAAACTTACATAGTATGATCTAAATTTTGTCAACAATTACATAAATGCTCTTTTTTCTTTATCCTCTTGTTTTCTCTCCATTTTCCACCCATGAGGGGCAATTATTTGAAATTTCCCTGAGAAATTTCATTATATGGAAAATAGGTAAGATGCCTCCATAGGTATATAGTGATTTGATTTTTATATTCCTGGGCAATCGTTTATTTCTTCAGGCTGTTGCTTTTGTCTACTGATAATCTTTCTTGCTGAAATCTAATTTTAAGTGAGCTTGTTTAGACGTAAGTATCAACATTGACAGTTGAGAGAATTGTGGGGTGCTGAACACCTCTGAGGGAAGAGTTAAAAGTTCAGATTCTCAGATATCCTGTCCAGCTTCACTCCTGATTGGTGAATGCTAGCTGTTTGATGACATCTGTCATTTTACGATGGGGGCAGATCCACCTTGGGAACAATCTGAGAAAATTTCACTCATACCAGGAAGTTCTGCAGTTTTAAAAGTATATTAATTTCAGAGTATAAAGGCCTTGGCTTTGGATTCCACTGTATTTATCTATAAAATAACTAGAGGAAAATGGAATAGCATTTTTAACCCAGCTGTATAGGGAAGATAAACTTAGGACCACTGAAGCAATGAGGAAAATTGTTATACACAAGACAGATGTACCTGAATATCTGAAGGGGGGAAAAAAAAAAAGAAAAATAGCCCAGCCAGAGGCAATAGAACAAATATTAAATGAAATTCCATAGCGTGGGTGAAGATAATGGGACAGCTTTAAAGATTAAATGGTTATCACCCAAAATATAAAGAATTGAGATCTCAAAGGTCAGTACCCAAAGTCCTCACTAGAAGTGGTTAGGAGAGATGAATATAGGGAATTTGAAACAACAGGCCTATCCTTGTTAGCAATTCAAGAAATGAAAATTAGGGCTACTTTTTCTATCACATTATCAGAAATAATTATGGCCCATTATAGGAGGGTGTTAAGAAATACTGGTCTTGCTGCATATTGTCTTTTTGCTACAGCCTGGTGATCTATAATAAGAATTAAACACAAAGCTGTTCATTGCCATTTACCCATAAATTCCCTGTTGAGAACTATATTCTGAGGAACTAGTCCGTGGAATTGGGGTTGGAGGAAGACAGTTAATTTGGGTAAAGCTATTCATACTAATAAAGCAATAGATTCAACACAAAACATCACAGAAATAACTAAACAAACAATAATTCACATCAGATACTGAATTACTGTGTAGCAGCTTAAGATAAAAGTCATGTGTAAGAGGGGCGCCTGGCTGGCTCAGTCGGTAGAGCATGTGACTCTTGATCTGGGTCTTGAGTTCAAGCCCCACATTGGGTGTGGAGCAAAAAAAAGTCACATGTCAGCATTATGACTACATGAATTGTGTGGGAAATAAGAAAATCAGGATACAGAATAATATGTGCACATTGGACCCTATGTCCCTCTTAATAAAGTCCAGGAATTGTTTAAAACTTGGTGGTTCCAGAATTTTGGATTTTACTTGCAAACTAAAATTTAGAAGTAGGATTTTGGGAGCAGCATGATGTTGCAACTATTAAAATTTGACCAGCAAGGGCATTTTGAAAGCATAGTGACAGTCTGTGGTTACTACCATCTCAGAAAAGCACATTTAATGCCCCCCTCACCTGCCACCTCCAAGGCATATAATCTCTGAATAAAGAGCCACTCATTGCACTGAATAAATTTAGTTTTATGAAAAACATACTAATTTTTCCCTGTCATTAATATTTTATCTTGAATTGGAAGAGTATTCATCATGGATTGATTCTAGCCTGTGAATCTGTGTTTTTTAAACCATTGATCACCACTGACTTTTTTTTTTTTTTGTCCTATCACCATCTTAACTCCTTGCTGTCCAGCGAATAAAGATTGTACTCTTCGGCATGGCAAGCGAGGCCTTCCATAGTCTGTCCATCTCTATGACCTGCCCTCAGCATGCCTGCTCATCCCCACCATGTACTTACTGCCTCCCTCTGTTGGGAGGTATGTTGCCCAAGTAGAACTTTCTGCCATGATGGAAATACTCTGTCCCGTGCGTTCTTCTCTAGGGGAGTCACCACTTACACGGGGCTAATGAGCTCTTGAAATGTGCTAATCTGAACTGTACATCTAGATGTACTGTGAATGTAAAATGCACACTAGATTTCAAAGTAGTACCAAAAAAGGTAAAATATTTCATTAGTGATGTTTTAATACTCCTTGCTTGTAGAAATGAAAATATTTTCTAGGTTCGGTGAAATTAAATATACTAAAATTCACTTTACCTGATTCTTTTTTTTTTTTTTAACCCTTTTAAGTGTGCCTACTAGAAAATTTAAAATTACGTGCCTCCCATTAGCGGCTAGAGCTGTATTTCTTAGATATCTAACACTGCCCTTGGTTGTGAGCTTTCTCACTCCGTCCCTCCTCCACCTATTCCACAAGTTCTGAGCACCTACTATGTGTCAGACTGGATTTTCTTTTAAAGATTTTTTTTATTTATTTGAGAGAGAGAGAGCGCATGTGTGTGCATGAGCGCAAGTGAGGAGGGGGGAGGGACAGAGGGAGAAGCAGACTCCCCACTGAGTGCAGAGCCCAACAGTGGGGCTCCATACCACTGTTCACGACCTGAGCTGAAGTCAGACACTTAACCGACTGAGCCACCCAGGCACCCAGACTGGATTTTTATGCGAAAAGCCATGTCCTTTTCATCTTGGCCGCTTCTAGCCCTAGCGCAACTGCTGGGCATGTTGGCTGGACAAATTGATTTGAGGACCCGTTTTCTAGCAGTTAGAGTGGTTTAGAAACAGAATGTGGAGGCATTCATGGATTGCTTACTACCCATACACACTGGATAGTGACCGGTCAAGGACTGAGTCAGGTAGTCACAGGGTTTCCTCTGACAATGAGAGCACTGGATGGGGGTATTCCTGTCTGGGTGGGTAACGGGAAAGTGATGATGGTGCGAGCCTCCAAATGCGCCACTGGAATTGTTTTATAAATAGGTTCTAAAATATTTTTAAAAATCAGTTTGAGGGCGCCTGGGTGGCTCAGTTGGTTAAGCGACTGCCTTCGGCTCAGGTCATAATCCTGGAGTCCCAGGATCAAGTCCCGCGTCGCGCTCCCTGCTCGGCGGGGAGTCTGCTTCTCCCTCTGACCCTCCCCCCTCTCATGCTCTCTCTCTATCTCATTCTCTCTCTCAAATAAATAAATAAAATCTTTAAAAAAAAAAATCAGTTTGAGCCCTCAGATGTTTAAGAATATGATGACTGAAATTATGGCACTTACTTGTATTAACTTTAACGCAAGTGACATTATAGTGTTTTTGTGTGTGTGTGTGTGACATTTAGTGTCATTTAGTGACGTTATAATGGGTTTTAAGGTGGCTTATGTTTATTTTAATGGGCACAAGTTCAATTGGTACAAGTACAATGTGATTTTTATAAAATTCTTGCTTGCTAGGTGCTTTCTGAAGAATACATGTTTGTAGTAGTCTGTGTATGCGTACACACCTGCTTACACCCATGAATTGAGTAGAAGAATATAAAGTAGGGAAGTCAAGATGTTTCTTCTTAATTCATTGCTGTTTCCCAAAAGTGACCCCCGAAGAAATGATCGGTGTGTCTGCAAGCATGAGAGCCTGTGTATGTTTGTGTACGTGCACGGATTTGTGTGTATGTGTGGGACTCTGTGTGGTGGACATGGGTCTTATTTTAACTGTTTTCTTCCTTGGATTAGAGTTGAAAATTCTCTAAAGAGAGTTCCCACTAAAAAAGTTCTCTGAATCCAAATATGGTATAGGCTTGGACATAACAAATATTTGAGAAACAGAATAAACTTGGTAGAGCCCAGGTTCTTTTGTCTTTGACCAAATAATGTTTTCATTTGTGACATTTGAGACTTAAAAAAAAAAAAACCCAACAGTTAATTAAACTGGGAGACTGTCTGGATTCTGTAGCTTGATAAGGGAAAAGGTCATTCATGCTGTTGAATTGTAACAGGTATGTGCGAGGCATAAATTTAGTTTTAATTAAGCTTTCAGTGGTAATTTATTGACATGTAGGAATTATCCTTCCCTTATACTATTGTTCGCTTGCACCAGGCACATATCCTTTTGAAGAGAGAGCTGTGTGTGTTGCATTGGTTTGCCTTGGGTGGGTAAACTGTACTGGGGCTGTGTCATTTAATATAGTTTTAAATAAACCTTCCGGAGTATAGTATATGCCGATACGTGTTTATGTGGTTCCTGCTTTGTGAATATATGTTTCTCCATGTAATTGCATATTTATTTAATACACATACAAGGGAGGGCCCTTTAATGAAAGTGCCATCTTTATAAATAATATCGGCTCAGTATTCTTTCCCTTCAGGATGGTTTGGTTTGATCCTGGTGCACATGGGTGTGGTGCATACCTAGTTAGAAACCTTGATTCGAGTACAGCCTTTACTATGGAAGCAGCAACTGTCAAAGACCTTTCCCTAACGAATTTTATTAGCTGATCAATTTTAAGGTAGCGGTCAGTGCTGATGACATTGAATGTGAGCAATTCCATCACCAGGGAAACCGCATTTAGGGGATAAAGTGCATTTATCCTTTGTGTGAGCAGAACGATCATTTGGGAAAAAAGAAAAGTCCTGAATTCTTCTGTGCACTTTTTGGATAAAGGATGACAAGTAACCCGTACATGCATTTTTAGTAGCAATTTGCCATCTTTCAAAATAGGTCTGCTCCAGACTTCAGTTTTCAAAAATTGTAAGGTGGCGTTAGTGGATAGCAGTTGTTTCCAAATGTTTTAAAAGCAGTAGATTGTTGTTTGAATAGAAATACTATAGATCCTTACTATATAAAAACAATGCCTTATGAGTGCAGATTTACTTTAGAAGGTAAGAGGGGCGTTTATTGATGATGATGAAGCAAGCTGACTTGGAATAGGGAGGATTTACGACCACTGTGGGAATCTCTCATCAGCCTCTGTATCCATGCTATTTAAAACAAACATTTGTGTGGTCCATGGAACACCTTGGAGATCCTCTGTTTTGAGTTATTGGATTTTGGTAGTAATGGCATTTCAGGTGAACAACACCACAAGCAAAATGATGAGATAGTGTCCCCAATCAACCTCCAACTTGTCTCCCAACCTGCTGCCCTGGGAGAAGGAGGTTCGTTCTGGTGTCTCTGCTGGCTCAGAGCGGGACTCACTGGAACGTCAAAGATGGGGGAGGCTGACGTCAGAATTAACCACAGAAGACCTAACTGCCTGGTCTCCTGGAAATTTAGGAACCTTGTAATGCAAATCCCTCTTTTCTTTCAGTTGATTCTCTGTCTCTCTCTCTTTTTTTTCTTTTTTTTTTTGCACATGAGCCAATTCCTTGCAATAATCTCTTAATACGGATCTCCTACAGGTTCTGTTTCCTCTGGTTGAACCCTGGCTGCTACACCTCTCTTTATCTTAACCTCCTTATGCCTCAGTTTCTCATCTGTAAAATAGGGTCCACCCAATGTGGGGCTCTCACATGATTCTCTTGTCAGGTTCTTTTATTACCTTGTTACGTTTGGAAATTAGGCATTTGCTTATTTATTATCTGACACTTGTTGTCCCTCCATATAGAAGTGTTTTTTTTTAACCCCTTTATTCCTCAGCCCTTAGGACAGCACCTAGCACATAGTAGGTGCTCAATAAAAATTTGAGTAAATGAATGATTTTCCATGAAGGGAATCCTAGCCATTGGGAAACACTCCTCCACTGATTTGGCTAAAAGCTTTTGCAGAAGAGGGAGTATCTTGCCCTGTAAGCATATTTTAGGAGACTCATGGTCCCAGAGCAGAAGCAATGTAGAATTCAGCCCAACTGTCTTATGTACTTGTGGAGGCTACCTTCCACTATGCCCCAGACATGCTTGGGTAGTTCTTTTCTTAATCCTTGGTGCACTTTATGTCAACCTACATTTTTAACAAATATCTTTGTTAAAATTATTTTTCTCAACCTCCCCACTGATGTATAAACTCTTTCCCAAAGGCATGGATTCATTAGCAATAGTGACAGTTACATGGACGGTAATATTTCATACTTACGGGGACCTTACTCTATGCCCAGTACTGCGCTCAGCTCTACTTGTGTTACCCTACTTCAACCCTGTGAAGTAGATACTATTGTTGTTGTCTCTGTTTTACAGATGGGAAACTGAGGCATAAGGAGGTTAAGACAAAGAGAGGTGTAGCAGTCAGGGTTCAACCAGAGAAATGGAGCCAGTAGGAGATCCATATTAAGAGATTGATTGCAAGGAATTGGCTCATGGGCGAGTATGGGGCCTGTCCAAGCAGGTTCAAGATTGCAGGGCGGACAGGAACCCTCAGACACTGTCTGAAGTGAGGATCTACCCATAAAATTGCTACTGCTCCAAGGAAGCCTTAGCTCTGCTCTTCAGACCTTTCAGCTGAATCAGGCCCACCTAGGCTTATGTAGGCCATCTTTCTTACTGAAAGTCAACTGCTTATAGGTTTTAATCACATCTACAGAATGCCTCACAGAAAGTCAGATGAGTGTTTGATGGAATCCCTGGGTGCTGTCGTCTTGCCAGTTTCAAGAAAGAAGGGCGATGCTTTGAGTGGTTCATGTTGACCAGCTTCTTGAGTTTTGTGCCATGTGACTCCGCCATCCTGACCAAAGCTGATCAGACCAGCTGCCGGCCTTATCGTCCAGTCTGGCCATTGGAATTTGAGGTGGACTTAAGTGGGAACTCCAGGGCAAAGTTAACCACCCTTTTAGGGCATGAATGGGAAGCACACAGATGTCAAGAGGTAGAGAAACTTCTGTCAACTGAGTGTAAGCAGCTAAGTCACAAACTGGCGACCTCCCAGAGGTTGCCCTGAAAGCTGCCGTGGCATATTGGGGTTCTCCAGAGAAGCAGAACCACTGGGGGTGTGGGAGCATGTAGATGTGTGTATATATATTATATATAATATATATATATATACACAGTGGACCCTTGAACAACATGGGTTTGAACTGCACAGGCCCCCTTATGTGTGGATTTTTTCTATAAATACGGTATAGTATTGTAAACGTATTTTTATGAGTTTAATAACATTTTTTCTCTAGTTTACTTTGTTATAAGAATATGGTATATAATATATAAAGCATACAGAATATGTATTCATTGACTGTCATTGATAAGGTCAACAACAGTTTATTAGTAGTTAAACTTTAGGGAGTCAAAAGTTACACATGGATTTTTCTGCTGTGCAGGGGGTCAGTGCCCCTGACCCCTGTGTTGTTCAAAGATCAGCTCTATGTACACAGAGTGAGAGAGAGCAGTTTGAGGAACTAGTTCATGTGATTGTGGAGGCTGGTAAATCCAAGATCTAGAGGATGGGCTGGCAGACTGGAGACCAAGGGAAGAGGGCTGCAGTTCAAGTCTGTAGGCCGTCTCCTAGCCGAATGTCCTCTTGCTCAGGGGAGGTTAGTGTTAGTCTTTTTGTTTTATTCAAGTCATCAGCTGGTTTGAGGAGGCCCACTCACATTATGGAGGGCAGTCTGCCTTGCTCAAAGTCCACCACAGACCCTCTTACAAAACATCCAAATATCTGTGCACCATGGCCCAGCCAAATGGACACACAAAATTAATCATCACAAGCATCCTAGACTGTCACCCCCTTGTAGTCTTACTGTATGTGTCTGTCCCCTGAGACCCCTGAGCCTCTTCCTGGAAAGCTAACAGAGCTTGACTATCGCCAGTCATCCCATGCTTGGTTATTGCTCCCACTGTGGGCCCAGTGCTGGGTCCCTGATGTGGGGGATGGAATGCAGCCCTGGCTGTTGTCCAGGGATTTGAGAGTCTAGCTGGTTGGTTAAGCTAATATGAAAATTATTCAGTATTACAACAGTTAATGGCAATAGGAATTCGCCAGAGGTAAGGCCAGTGGGGGCTGGCTTTTCCTTCATATACACCTGCACCCTCTGGGCTCCAAAGCCACCAGGACCCCTGGGAGAGTCACACCTGGATTCAGCCTCTGGGTAGATTGAATTTATGCCTCACAAACTTTTCCATTATGATTTAGAATATTGCTGAGCAAGATTTTATATAAATATAAATAAATATGAATGAATGAATAAATAAATAAATATAGTGAGGGAACCTCTGTCTGTCTGTCACAGAAAGTTCATGGTTCAGACACTTGTGAAGCTTTGCACTCAAATGGAAGCTAAGTGGCAGATTATTTTATGTCACAGATGATGTAAAAGACTTCTGTCTGTTTTCACTTTATGTGGCAATTTAATACAAGCAGCCTTTCCCTAAGTGCTCTACAGCCTTGAGATAATAATACATTTTGGATATTGAGTGAGTAGACAAAGAGGGAAGTTGGCCAGGTTCTTCCTTTGGTACTCAAGCCCCCTCAGAACTTGTGTGCTTTGTGATCTTATTCTTGGTGATTTCTGTGGAGGATGTTTTTTTCCTAGAGATTCATAGTAGTAGAAGTAGAAGTAAGGCACTGTGGTTAGTCCCTTCTCCAACCCCTATTAGGTTCTTGCATATTTCAAAGTTGCAGGTTAATTACTGGGGTATCCTTAACTACCCACTTTCCCCTTGTTTTTTTAAAGAACAATTCTTCCTAGTTTTTTTTAAAATGATTTTATTTATTTATTTGAGAGAGAGAGCATGAGCAGAGGGAGGGGCACAGGGAGAGGGAGAAGCAGACTCCCCGCTGAGCAGGAAGCCAGCCCATGTGCAGCTCCATCCCAGGACCCTGAGATCATGACCTGAGCCAAAGGTAGATGTTTGACTGACTGAGCCACCCAGGTGTCCCCCCTGTTTTTTGTTTTTTTTTTAAGATTTTAAAGTAATTTCTACACCCAATGTGGGGCTTGAACTTATAGCCCTGGGATCAAGAGTCAGATGCTCTTCCGAATTGAGCCAGCCAGGAACCCCAACTACCCAACTTCCTTATCCACCTCTTTGCCCCCCTGCCAAAACCATAATCATTTTTTGTTGCTTTGATCTGAATTTTCTCTAGTTCCGTTTATTTGAGGTGTTGGGGCGGGCTGGGGGGGGGATGGACTTTTTTGGAGCGATGAAATGTTCTATATCTTGATTATGGTGCTGATTACACAGCTAGATAAATTTATCAGAATTGCTGAAATGTACTTAAATTGGGTTTGTTTTATTGTAGATAGATTCTATCGCAATAAATTTGATTTAAAAATTAGTTTCATGGTAACAAAACTAAAACATATTACTGAAATCAGATTTACTTTGATCTCTGACATGGTTCACCGTCTACTCCTCATAGCCTAGGTTCTCTGTATTTGTGCAGAATACAGAATTTTCCTATATCACAACCTCACAATTTGACTTTTTGTACATTACCTCCTTCAAAACTCTTTAATCCAATTCTACTAGCTGTTGAGGGGACTAGGTCTCTATGTGCTGTATTTTGAACTGCTCTTCTTCTTTTTTTAATTGAGGCATAATTGACATAAACGTTATATTAATTTCAGGTGTACAACATAATTTGATATTTGTATCTATTGTGAAATGATCACCATAATAAGTCTAGTTAACAGCTGACACCATATATATTTATGGGAAGTTTCTTTTTCTTGTGATGAAGACTTTTGAGGTGTGCTCTTTCAACAAGTTTCAAATATGCAATACAGTGTTATTATTTTTTTAAAGTTTATTTAACTAATCTCTACACCCAATCTGGGACTTGAACCCATGGCCCTGAGATTAAGAGTCACATGCTCTTCTGATTGAGCCAGCCAGGTGCCCCTGTAATACAACATATTAACCATAGTTAACCATGCTCTGTAATACATCCCATGACTTCATTGATTTTATGACTGGAAGTTTGTACCTTTTGATCTCCTTCACTCATTTCCCCACTCTCCACCCCCTGCCTCTGGCAACCACCAATCTGTTTATCTATGAGCTTGTTTTTTTGTTTTGTTTTGTTTTTAAAAGATTCCACATATGGGTGAGATCATATAGTATTTGTCTTTCTCTGTCTGACTTATTTCACTGAGCATAATGCCCTCAGGGTCCATCTGTGTTGTCACAAATGCCAAGATTTCATTCATTTTTATGGCCGAATAGTATTCCATTATATATTTATGATATTTATCCACTCACTTGTCAATGGACACTTAGGTCGTTGTCATATCTTGGCTGTTGTAAATAATGTTGCAGTGAACATGGGGGTGCATATATATTTTTTTGTTAGTGTTTTTATTTTCTTTGGATAAATACTCAAGTGGAATTGCTGATTATATGATAGTTCTATTTTTAATTTTTTTTTAGAAACTTCTATAGTGTTTTCCACAGTGGCTGCACCAGTTTAACTTCTCACTAACAGTACAAAAGGGGTCCCTTTTCTCCACATCCTCTCTAACACACTTGTCTATTTGATAATAATTATTCTAACAGGTGTGAGATGATATCTCACTGTGGTTTTAGTTTGCATTCTCCTGGTGGTGAGTGCTGTTGAACATCTTTTCATCTACCTGTAGGCCATATGTATGTCTTCTTTGGAAAAATGTCTATTCAGATCCTCTGCCTATTTTTTTTTTTTAAAGGTTTTATTTTATTTATTTGACAGAGAGAGAGAGAGACAGCTAGAGAGGGAACACAAGCAGGGGGAGTGGGAGAGGGAGAAGCAGGCTCCCGGCCGAGCAGAGAGCCCGATGCCGGGCTCGATCCCAGGACCCTGGGATCATGACCTGAGCCGAAGGCAGACACTCCTCTGCCTATTTTTTAATTGGATTTTTTTTTTTTTTTTACAATTGAGTTGTATGAGTTCTTTATATATTTTGGATATTAACCCCTAATCAGATATATAATTTGCAGTTACTTTCTCCCATTCAGTAGGTTGCCTTTTTGTTGTTGTTGTTGGTAGTTTACTTTGCTGCATAGAAGCTTTTTAGCTTGATGTAGTCCCAGTAGTTTATTTTTGCTTTTGGTATCAGATTAAAAAATCATTGTGAAGACTGATGTCAAGGAGCTTATTAGCACCTTTGTTTTTCTTCTAGGAGTTTTATGGTGTCCGGTCTTATGTTCAATTCTAATCCATTTTGAGTTAATTTTTCTGTGTATTTTAAGATAGTGGTCAGGTTTTGTTCTTTATTCTTTTGTCTGTGCTGTCCAGCTTTTCCAGCACCACTTATTAAAGGGCCTGTCCTTTTCCCAGTGTATATTCTTGGCGCCTTTGTTGTAAACTAATTGATCATATAGTTGTGGGTTTATTTCTGGGCTCAGTATTCTCTTCCACTGACCTATGTGTCTGTTTTATGCCAATACCAGATGATTTTAATTACTATAGCTTTGTCATGTACTTTCAAATCAGGGAGCACTGTGCTTCCAGCTTGGTTCTTGTTTCTCAAGATCGCTTTGGCTATATGAGGTCTTTTGTGGTTCCATACAAATTTTAGAGCTGTTTGGTCTATTTCTGTGAAAAAGGCCACTGAAATCTTGAAAGGGATTGCATTGAATTTGTAGGTTGTTTGGGTCATAGGGACATCTCAACAATACTTTTTTTCTCCAATCATGTGCACAGAATATCTTTCCATTTATTAGTGTCTTTTTTAGTTTCTTTTATCAGCATCTTATGTTCTTTTTCCTTTTAAACACAGCCCTCGGGCCATCTTATCTGTTTTGAAAAATTCATATGTCATCTGCATGGAGCAGTTATATATTATCCACTGAACATCTTAGCTATAGGACATGCCACTAAACAGTTCATCTATCCTCTGAGAACCTGCTTCATATTCAACTTACCTCCCCGCACCTAATGCAACTAAATAAACATCTCCAAGTGGTTATCACATCCAGCTTCTATGAAGGGTTATTTATTTATATCACTGTTCTTTGCTTCCCGTAGCTACTCTGTTTCCAAAATCTCCCCCTCTCCCCACTGGAGGATCTCCTACTACATTGTAAGATCTTTGGAGAAGGGTTTATTTATTATTCTGTATTTTATCCCTCAGAGTACCTATAGCAGTACTCTGAACTTCACAACATCTTTAAAACCGTCGCATGAATTAGTATAGCAAACTATTAGCCAATCTGCTATAATGATCACTTCTTCAACAATTTCCATATGACACACTTTAGTTTGAGCCGATGACTCTTGCATGGATAGAAACATCCTTCTAGAAGGTCATAGCATATTTAGGGCACTGAATGGCCAAAACTGGTGGAAATTTGGGTCTTCGTAGAGGAAAAGGAATGCCTTCAGAATCCCTCAGATGACTCCCTCTTAGTGTCTTTCCCCTACTTTTCAGGGTTTGCTCTCCCAATGCAAAGTCCTACTAACAGGACACATCCCCATGATGGATGAGGAGCTCTGCTCCTGGGCAGAGGCTGTAATCTAAGAGTGCCGGTTTCTTCCTCTGTGAATAATGGGCTGGGTTAAATGTTAATGTATGTGGAAGCCCTTTGTAAATGTAATACCAACAAATATAAAGCATTATTGCCCAACCTGTAAGAGGTAAGGAGGCATGGATTTGCTCGGAGATAGCAAGTAGGTGCTATCTTGCATAATAATTTGGCTGAAGCTACTTCAGGAAGGCTGACAGGGAGCTGTTCCCTGGACCCAGGAGGAGGCTTGAAGACTGAATAGCCCTGGAGGGCCCCAAATTCCCTTCAACTTCCAGGATGTGTGATTCCAGCCTTATCAAACCACGCATCATGGGGCACCTGGCTGGCTCAGCTGGTAGAGCATATGACTGTTCATCTCGAGGGTTATGAGTTCAAGCCCCACATTGGGCATAGAGCTTACGTTAAAAAACAAAAACAAAAACAAAAATATGCATCTTAGGGCCTTGCATGTACCGCTTTTTGGTCTTCCCAAGCCTTTTGTTTTTATTTTTAAAAAATTTTTATTGGAAAAACATTTATTTATTTTAATTTTTTTAAAAAGATTTTATTTATTTATTTGACAGAGAGAGAGAGAGCACAAGTAGGCAGAGCAGCAGGCAGAGGGAGAGGCTCGCTGAACAGAGAGCCTGATGTGGGGCTCGATCCCAGGACCCTGGGATCATGACCTGAGCTGAAGGCAGATGTTTAACTGACTGAGCCACCCAGGCGCCCCATGGAAAAACTTTTATTTATTGAAGTGCAATTGACATAACATTAGTTTCAGGTGTACAATGTAATGATTTGGTATTTGTATAAATTGCAAAATGATCACCGTAGAAGTTCAGTTAACGTCTGTCACCATACATAGTAACATTTTTTTCTTGTGCTGAGAACTTTCAAGATTCATTCTCTTACCTGCTTTCAGATACACAATACACTTTATTAACTGTTCTCGCCATGCTGTACATTACATTCCTATGACTTACTCATTTTATAACTGGGAATTTGACCCCCTGAATTTTCTCTAGTTAATTTTTTAAAAAGATTTATTTATTTATTTGAGAGAGAGCACACACGAGCAGGGTGGGGAGGCGCAGAGAGAGAGGGGGAGGCAGAGGGAGAGAAGCAGACTCCCCGCTGAGCATGGAGCAGGACACAGGGCTCCATCTGATGACCCTGAGATTGATGACCCGAGTCGAAATTAAGACTTGGACACATGACTGACTGAGACACCCCTCTCTAGTTCATTTTTAAGGTATAACATCTTTTGCTTCTACTTTTAGAGATTGAGCATCATAAATAGCCCCAGATATTTATTGTGTAACAAAACATCTCCAAACTTGACAGCTTAAAACTGCAATCCTTTATTTTGCTGAGGAATGGGCAGTTTGGTCAGGGCGTGACAAAATGACTTGTCTCTGAGGCCTTGGGTGCCATTCTTGGGAGAGCAGGAACGTCCGGGGTAGCCAGGGTACCTCCCTGTCCTTGTGAGTCTTGGGGCCTCTCAACGTGGGGTCTCTAGCATGGTGGCTTCAGACTTCTTCCGTGGTAGCTCAGGACCCCAAGATCAAGTGTTCTGAAGACCGGAAGTGGAAGTTGCCTGGAAACGGGTGCTTTGTCACTCCTGCCATATTTTTGGCTCACAGAACCTGCCCAGGTTTAGGGGGTGGGAACAGAGAGCCTACCCCTTAACAGGAGTAGTACAAAAAAATTGTGGCCATCTTTAACTTACCAAGACAGCCATTTATGTGTCCTATGTATATTAGTGGAGATAAAATAGCTCCATATTCCTTACTTGGTCCTTTGCTTCCAGGATTTGGATTCTTACTGGTTTCCTAAGGTTGTCACAAAAAGTACCACACACTGTGTGACTTAAACAACTTGAACTTATTGTCTCACAAGTCTGGAGGCTAGGAGTTTGAAAGCAGGGTATTGGCAAGACTGGCTCCTTCTGGAGGCTTTGGGAGAGGATGTGTTCCGTGCTTGTCCCTGTCTTTGGTGACAGCTGGTGGTCCTTGGCGTTCCTTGGCTTACAGATGCATCTCTCTAGTATCTGACTCCTCCGTCACATGACCTTCTCCCAGTGTATCCGTGCCTCCTTTTATGAGGCCACTATTACGGGACTTAGGGCCCACCAAGTCCAGTATGACCTCATCATAACTCATTGCATCTGCCATGACCTTTACCAGACTTATAAAAGAAGGCACCAGGCTGGGGTGACCGGCTCAAAGATGCTACAGTCATCTTTAAATCAGAGCTAGAGGGTGCTCAGTTGGTTAAGCGTCAGCCTTCAGCTCAGGTCGTGATCCCAGGGTCCTGGGATCAAGCCCCGCATCGGGCTCCCTGCTTCTCCCTCTCCCACTCCCTTTGCCTGCCACTCCCCCTGCTCATGCTCTCTCTCTCTGACAAATAAATAAATAAAATCTTAAAAAAAAATAAATCAGAGCTTGATGTCACAGTGAAAAGGACACAATAGGATTTCTTTCTGATTATTCTTCCCTCCGTTTACTTGCATTCTTTGCTTAATTACTCTCCCAGTGCAAGAATATAGTTCTAAAATAAGTCTGTGAGAAACATTTCTGTATTTTTATTTTCAGAGAAGTTCTTTATGTAATATATTCCTTATTCCTTATATAGGAGCGATTCTAAAGTAAAGCATGTGATTTACAGTAGTTGTCCAGTAGGGATGAAATAAGAATCATAAAAGTAAATAGAAAACTTCTGCCCTATATTTTGGGAGAACAAAAATAGAACTTCCATCATTTTAGCACAAATTTTTGTCTCTAACATAAAAATAATTGTCCTCACGTGCTACTATTGGGGAAATCTTCTCTTTTTCTTTCTTTCCTGTTGTGTAACTGATCCAGCATACCTCCAGAATAAACATCTATCAGGTTAACACTCAGGAAATGAGCAGGTGAGGCGAGGATTTCTCACTGGCAGAGAAATTATCACAGTAAGGCATGTTATTTAGAATCTACTAACATTTGGGCACATAAATCACAGCAGTAATACTTCATAATTACACAGTGCCTCTCATTTGAGATTTTACTAGGATTTGTAGACCAACTTGTGAGATGTGACAGTTATATTAAACTCTGTGCTTGGAGTCTGTTGATGGAGGTAATTCAAGAGCCAGAATTTGGTTGTGGGGAAAGGTACCTTCCAGCCCCTTCTGGAGGGAGGTTAGCTGGGTATTGAATTGTGTGTGTGGTAAGAACCTGGCCACTTGAGATTTGCCATTTCTTTACTTTTATTCAGAGGTAACTTCCATGTTAACTCTATTTCTTTAAACAAATCAGAGTTTTTAATTGTTAATAAGTACACATGAGATCAGATTTATAAGGTACATGTCTGTCTATAGAGATGGATATTGGCCATATGTTGACAAAGGTCTTTCTGACTCCTATCTCCTACGTTCCTACTGTGACCAAAGGTGCCTACTGTTACCAGCTTTTTGTGTGTTCTACACACGTGTTGGCACATATTTATATGTACTTATATGTATATTCTTATTTTTTGAAAAAAGTCTTGTTTTAAAAAAACACCAACTGTAGCATATTATACACAATTGGTAAGTACTTGTTATATCCTGTTAAGAACCTTGCTTTCTTCTACTTGGAAATGGCTTCGTATCCATGCATACAAGAACTTGTTCTTTTTAATGTCCACAGAGTGCTCTTTTGTATGGACAAACCATGACATACTTCAAGATTCCTCTCTTGGAGGAGTCTGTTCTAGTCCAAAATCCTGTGTGTGATCTTTCAGACCTGACCACAGGCCATTAGAAAGGCTTTCACTGGCAGGCCCCATGGGGGGAAAGCTGCCCTCCCATACCAACCTGGATGCACGGTCTGGAGGGAGTTGCTGCCAAGGACTAGGGACCAGCCATGTGTTGACCTGTGACTGCATTGCTGGCCCTGGCACCCCCTTAGGAGACTGCCTTATGGAGGGGCCCTGGCCAAGGCACTTCTGTGGAGATCTGCTATTGAGGGAGGAGGCCTGAAGGACACTCTTCTGCACTCAGACTCAATCCTCAGTCCTTTTCCACTCTTTGCCCTTCCTGCCCCCCCACCCCCTGCAGTGAGACAGTCACCTCCTCCACCATCTACAGTGATGGGTCAGACCCTCGCCTTGTGCTGTTCTGTGAGGGAAAATGCTCCCTTTTCCTGTTTTGCCTAATGCTTATACTATCATGGTAAGTAGATGAAGGCTGAATTGTTCCTTTCAGTTTGGCTTGTCCTGATTGACCTCCTTGTCACCTGGCATCTCAGCTCTCGGCACTCTTGATGAACAGTTTAGGGTGTTTCTAATTTTTTGCTCTTTTTTTTTTTATTATATTATGTTAATCACCATACATTACATCATTAGTTTTTGATGTAGTGTCCCATGATTCATTGTTTGCATATAACACCCAGTGCTCCATTCAGTACGTGCCCTCTTTAATACCC
>NC_138369.1:61454951-61477272 GCF_054177405.1 Leptonychotes weddellii
GAGCACTTTTTCATGTGTCTGTTGGCCATTTGGATGTCTTCTTTGGAAAAATGTCTGTTCATGTCTTCTGCCCATTTCTTGATTGGATCGTTTGTTCTTTGGGTGTTGAGTGTGATAAGTTCTTTATAGATTTTGGATACTAGCCCTTTATCTGATATGTCATTTGCAAATATCTTCTCCCATTCTGTCGGTTGTCTTTTGGTTTTGTTGACTGTTTCTTTTGCTGTGCAAAAGCTTTTTATCTTGATGAAGTCCCAATAGTTCATTTTTATCCTTGCTTCCCTTGCCTTTGGCGATGTTTCTAGGAAGAAGTTGCTGCGGCTGAGGTCGAAGCGGTTGCTGCCTGTGATCTCCTTTAGGATTTTGATGGACTCCTGTCTCACATTTAGGTCTTTCAACCATTTTGAGTCTATTTTTGTGTTTGGTGTAAGGAAATGGTCTAGTTTCATTCTTCTGCATGTGGCTGTCCAGTTTTGCTAACACCATTTGTTGAAGAGACTGTCTTTTTTCCATTGGACATTCTTTCCTGCTTTGTTGAAGATTAGTTGACCATAGAGTTGAGGGTCCGTTTCTGGGCTCTCTATTCTGTTCCATTGATCTGTGTGTCTGTTTTTGTGCTGGCACGACGTCCCTCAGCAGAGCTGACTTCTAAAAGTTCCAATTTTGTGCTCCGCAGCTCTATCACTTGCCAGAAGCAGCCGACGGAGGCCCCTCCCCCACCGTTTATCTTCCCGAATATCGCCTCGGATTCACTTCTCCTCATGTCCTACCTTCCAGAAAGTGTTCGCTTTTCTGTTCAGAGAGTTGCTGCTGTTCTTTTCTTCAATCTCCTATTGAGTTCGTAGGTGTTCAGAATGGTTTGATCCTTATCTAGCTGAATTTCTGGGACCAGATGAAATTTAGGTCTCCTACTCCTCCACCATCTTGCTCCCCCTGCCCCCCATTATTTTTTTTGCTCTTACAGACAATGCTGAAGGGAAAAATCTATGTCCATGCGCTGTTTAATAACAGTAAAGGTGGATCATTAGGAGTGGATCATGGATGGAGAATTGCTTGTTGGAACCATTTATACCACACCCAGTGATGTTTGGGAATGACAGTTTCTTTTACACCCTTGTGGTCTTGCTATGTTATCAAGCTTTTTTGCATTTGCTAGTTGGCCAGGGGGAAGACGGTATCTCATAATTTTAATTTCTCTTATTTTAAGTGAGGTAGCACATTATTTAATGTCTCTAAGAGCAGTTGTATTTCCTTTTCTGGAAACCGTTCGTGTTCTCTGCCCATTTTTGTTTAGTATGTGTTCCTTACTGATTTCTAGGAACTGTTTATATATTAAGGAAATTTGTCTTTCCTAATTTGTCAGCTGGCCTTTGAATTATGTGTTTATTCTGTGTTGAAATTTTTGAGTTTTATGTAGTCAAATTACCAGTCTTTAGAGATTTGGAGCCCTGTATCATAATTAGAAATGTTCTTTCCTACTTTAGGATTATTAAATAATAGCCATGTTTTCAAAATACTATGGTTTCATTTTTAAATAGGTTTATTGAGATCTATTCCATACCATAAAATTCACTCTTTCAAGTTTACGGTTCAGTGAAGTCGAGTAAACTTATATAGTTCTGCAGTATGGCCACAGTCCAGTTTTAGAACATTTCTATCACTGTTTTATCTTTATGTTTTAATATTTTTAAAAAATCATGTTTATGTTGGGTGGTGAAGTCAGTTAAGCATCTGACTCTTGGTTTTAGCTCAGGTCATGGCCTCAGGGTCATGGGATCAAGCCCTGTGTGAGGTTCCGTGCTCTGGACGGGGTCTGCCTAGGATTCTTTCCCTCTCCCTCTCCCCCTCCCACTTGTGCTCTCTCTAAAATAAATCTTCTTAAAAAATAATATTTATGTTTTATTTTTATATTTGAATTTTTGTCCGGAATTTATTTGGTGTAAGGAGTGAGAGCAGCATCCATCTGCATTTTCTTATTTGTGCCTATTCATTTTTCAACACCATTTATTGAATAGCCCAACTTTTCCCTACTGATACGGCAATGCCATCTAAATTGCATACTAAACTAACTACTTGGGTGGATCTTTGGTCTTTCTCTTTTTTTTTCATTGACTTGTCAGCCTATTCATGTGTGAAAACTATGATATTTTATGTATTGTTGCTTTAGAATGTGTTAATATCTGGTAAGACCCATGTAGCCTGATTGACCGTAGTCCCACTTCATTTCAGCCATTCCTGTATAGTAGTTTTCCATAAGAACTTTAGAGGCAGCTTGTCTAGGTCTTAAAAACCTCTTGGCTCCCACCACCCTATCACCTTTTTTTATTAGGATTGCATCAAATTTATGCATTATTTAAGAATTGACATTTGAGGGAGGTGCCTGGCTGGTTCAGTCGGTGGAGCATGTGACTCTTGATCTCGGGGTTGTGAGTTCAAGCCCCACATTGGGTGTAGAGCTTATTTAAAAATAAATATTAAAGAATTGACATCTGAATGCTATCGTTTTCGAGACGAGAAGAGTGGTTTGTCCATTTTTCAGCTCACATTTGTGTTCTTTTGTGTCCCTCTGGAGCATTTTAACGCATACGGATCTTGTATGTTTCTTGTAATTGCTAAGTATTTTATCCCTTTTATTATTATTGCAAATGGGATTTTTTTCTGTAATATTTTCTACCTGATTGGGTGACTTGACTGGGTGACTTGTGACAAGGGAGGCTATTCTTTTTGGTGGGTTGAATTTATTCCCAGAAATATAAATACATTCTATTATTATTTGTGGTAGTTTCTTTGTTGATTTTCTTGGGTTGGGCAGGTATACAGACTAACCTGTTGCAAATAGTGATTATTTACCTCCTTTTTATTTTTACCAAATTTCTTTTAATAATTGTGTTGACTAATGCATCCAAAATAATTTTAAATAGAAGTAATGTGATGATTCTTGCCTTAGGCTTAATTTTCTGAAAATGCCTCTAGTTTCCCCCATTAGGGAATATATCTATATAAAATGTATGTATATATAATATATATTATATAATGTACATATAAGATATATATTACTTTTTTAAGAGTTTTTAGAAATCTGGAAGAGATTTTAATTTGTTCATTTGATAAATATTACTGCAGGATTGCAATGTTCCAGGCAGGTTTCTAGTTCTGGGAATAAAGTGGGATGTGAAACAGAGACAAAGCCCTTGCTGTCAAGAAGCTCAAAGTATGGTGGAACAGACGAACAAAAATCAAATAATTGTTAAATGTCAGGTTCTATGAAGTAACACAAGGAGAGGGATAAAGAATAATGTGAATTTATTTAGAATGGTCACAGAGGGATTTAGCATTTTTTTTTAAAGATTTTATTTATTTATTTGACAGAGAGAGGCAGTGAGAGAGGGAACACAAGCAGTGGGAGTGGGAGAGGGAGAAGCAGGCTTCCCGCGGAGCAGGGAGCCCGATGTGGGGCTCGATCCCAGGACCCTGGTACCATGACCTGAGCCGAAGGCAGACGCTTAACGACTGAGCCACCCAGGCGCCCCGGGATTTAGCATTTTTAAGTGCCTTTTTATTAGCTTTCTTTTTTCTTTTTTAATTTAATTTGAAATTTTGGGGTACATTAGCTCTCCTGAACCACAGTCCCTTTCCCCAGCCTCAGTCGCTAGCATTTTCTCCTGCAAAGGGGACTTCAGCGCAAACCCAGTGAGTGATTTACCCTCTTGGTCTACTGGTTGGTTTTGCTTGTTCTCCTATTATTTCCAGGACTCTGATTGTTGAAGAAATGAACTGAATTTGTTAAAGAGCAGGGTAATTTATCACCTTGGATAGAGATACTGTTGCTAAGGCAACTGGCTACATTCCAGCACCACACTCTGCAAACGTGACACCTGACAGGATCTCAGCGTCCCTGTGAGTGTCCCTGGCCACCAGCTCTCCATGTGTTACTCCAGGCCTGGGCAGGTTCTGTGTTTCTTTTCTCTCTGGGCCAGCTGCTGAAATGACTGCCTTTGCTGCTTCTCCGTGCCCCTCCCTCCTCCAATCTCCTGTCAAACCTGCTGGGATTGCAGGAATAAAATGGGAACGATTTTAGTCTTGCAGGATGAGTGCAGAATCTTGGCTCTTATCTTTCTAGCCCCCCATCTGGTTCCAGGTGATGCATCCTGGATGAGACTCAGGGCCATTGTAGCTCGTTGCTCCGTTGACAAAATCAAGGTGGAAATGTGGACTGTGGCACCTTGTTTGTGCCATGTAACTCTCCCTGTCCTCTGTGGTGGCCTTTTTTTTTTTTTTTTTTTAATTGAGGTATAATTGACATACTAGTTTTGGGTGTACAGTGTAATGATTTGATATTTGTATATATTGTGAAATGATCACCATGGTACGTCTAGTTAACATCTGTCAGCATACGTAGTTAGAAAATTTTTTTTTCTTGTGATGAAAGCTTGGAAGATCTACTCTCTTAGCAACTTTCATATATGCCATGTAGTATCATTAACTGGAGTCACCATGCTGTACATTATATCCCCAGGACTTAATTATTTTATAACTGAAAGTGCATGACTTTTTTTTTAATTTAAAGATTTTATTTATTTATTTGACAGAGAGCGAGAGAGCACACAAGCAGGGGGAGAGGCAGAGGCAGAGTGAGAAGCAGGCTCCCCGCTGAGCAGGGAGCCCCATGCAGGGATCATGACCTGAGCCGAAGGCAGACGCTCAACCCACTGAGCCTCCCAGGTGCCCCTGAAAGTGTGTGACTTTTGACCTCCTTCACTCCCCACCCCACCCTTGCAACCACCAATCTGTTCTCTGTATCCATGAGCTTGTATTTTTGTTGCTTAAGAACCCACACATGAGTGAGATCGGGTGGTTTGTCTTTTTCTGTCTGACTTGTTTCACTTAGCATATGCCCTGTGTGGTGTTCTCTATACAAAAAGATGAGGTTATTAATGCGTTATCATACCATGGCCCAGCATCTGCATTCTAATTCTTAGATACTTTCCAATTCTTAAATGATTTCTTATTTCTTCCCCGGTCCTGGGTGCCACTTTCTTTCCTCAAAGAGTTTGGTTCTAAACTCAGCCAACGCCTGTCTCCCCATCTCCACCACTACTGCTCTCTTCCCAAACACTGTCACTTGCCTTTGAACTCCCCCCTGCTTTTGCCATTGGCCCCCACGCTGTATTTCCCACATCGCAGCCAGAGGGAATCTTTTAATAGCCATATCAGATCATGTAACTGTTAAAAAGTTCCGATGGATTTCCCTTGTACCTACAGTAAACCCCAAGTCTTATCGTTGGCCCACGGGCTCTGTATGACCAGGTCCCCGGCTCTTCTCAGACCTCTTCTACACTCTCCTCATTTCCTGGTTCCAGCCCCCTGGCCCACCTGCTGTCCCCTGCACAGGCCACGACACTCCCAGTTCAGGGCCTTTGGCTTCCCTGTTCCCCCATACAGCCCTCCCCAACCTCCTTCTCACTTCCCCCAGGCCTCTGCCCAAACGCTTCCTTCTCAGAGAGTCCTTTCCAGGCCACTCTTTATAAGATAGGCCCCCAACCTCATCCATCGTTCTCTGTCCCCTTGTCTTTATTTTTTAAATAGTGCTTATTACTTTATTATTATCTGACATTACATTTGTATGTATTTGCTCATTGCTTGTCCTACACTGTAAAGCTTTGTGGACTTTCTGTGGTCGCGTTCTGTGTACATGATGGCACATAGCAGATGCCCTGTGAATATTTACTGAAAGAATGAAGGACCCTTGCCGTTTTTGGTTTGACTTTGCGCTAAGTGGATCAAGTAGAGAAATATGAGTGAAGACTAGTCACCTAGAATTTCTTCCATTCGTGCACTTGAGTTCAGTTTTCAGGAAGAGATTTTTGTTTCGGGGGTGGTGGCTTTCTGTGGACATTTTTGGTCAGGTAGGAAAATGGCGAATTGGAACATGGGTGAGGACCTGCTCAGGTTAACCAGTTAACCTAGCCGAGGCTGGTGGAGGTGTGGAAGTGAGGGCTTCTGCCAGGGGTTCCAGAAAGGGTGAGAGACCCTGGGCAGCGGGCTCTCCTGTCCTTCATCTGTGTGTCCGAGGCCGTATGACATTGTTGCTGGAGGAGGTGGTGGGGGGAGGGTGGTACAATGGCAGTATGGGTCATGGCTAAGCATTCAGGGTCTACGGCCACGCTTTGCTTTGTATTTGCCGTTTTACCACACCTTGCTATCTAATGTGGATTGGTGCTCTTTCTGTGTGGCCCATGAGAGCAGGAAGGCCCAATGTATTAGCTGGGTGTGCATGGCAGAGGGAACCCATTCATGCCTTGTTTCAGATTGCATTAACTAAAAGCCAGTGGGACTGAATCCCCGGTGACTGTGGGAGCGTGAGAAATAGAAGGCAATTTCCAGTCCCGATGACCGGTTTGCCGTCAGCTCGTAACCAGCACCGTGAGCTCCCGGAAGGACCCTGCACAGATGAGTGGACCAGAGAGCAGTGTCGGGAGATGTTCCTGGGTCTGCTTGCTCAGCCCTTCTCTGGTAGTGCAGGCCCTTGGGTGAGGGGAGAGTGCTGCAAAGTCCCAGAAAGGGTTCAACATACATTAATGTCTTGGCGGAGTATGCATTTGTTTTAAGGGTCCATTCTAATGGAGGAGCCTGAAATCTCTTGCAGGAAATCATTTGCAAAGTTCATTTTTTAAAAAGATTTTATTTATTCATTTGAGAGAGAGAGAAAGAGTAAGTAGGGGGAGGGGCAGAGGGAGAGAGAATCTTCCCGCAGACTCCCGCTGAGCGTGAAGCCTGACCTGATCTCACGCCCTGAGCTGAAACCAAGAGGCGGTCAATTAACCATCTGAGCCACCCAGGCGCCCCACATGGTTCATTTTTAAAGAAAATTGGAATCCATGCTGATTCACCTAAAGTGTGAGCAAAAGATACCGTCTTAAAGCTGAGAATGATACAGCAGACCCTGAACACCATTTAGATGAAATCATCATCATCATCATCATCATCATGAATCTTGTCAGCGATGTCGACAACCAGAGAAAAGTTAGGTGTCCTAGAGAGAACATAAGAGCCATCAGGTAGTAAGTCGCTTCCTTGGGAGTGGTGTTGCCTGTTTGAATCAGAATCTGAATCATTCCCACCAAGCAGACACAGAGTGAGACCCTTGATCATCGTAACAACCCAAAATAAATTGCAGACCAAAGCAGATTTAGTAGCTGGGAAAGTGAAGTCTTATTAAAGTTGAATAACCTCTGAAACAGCTTAATTTTTGAAGCTTCGTTGAGATCACTAATGTTGCTGTTTATTGCTGTTGGCGGTGTTGGTAGAAGCGCCCTGAGTCCTCATGAAGCGCTCTCTTTCTTTCTTTTTTAAATTTTATTTATTTGAGAGAGAGAGAGAACATGAGAGAGGGGAGGGTCAGAGAGAGATGCAGACCTCCTGCCGAGCAGGGAGCCCGATGCGGGACTCGACCCTGAGACCTCAGGATCGTGACCTGAGCAGAAGGCAGTAGCTTAACCAACTGAGCCACCCAGGCACCCCCTTTTTTTTTCCCCCTCTCATGAAGCGCTTTCTGTGTGTCCAATCTGGGGGTGGGGCACGTGCCTGGGAAGATGGCACATGGAATTTGGGAGTAAGTAATTCTGCTTGTTGAGATGAAGAGTTTCCTTCTTCTGTTCTCATATGTGCTTACTAGTTGGTAGATTGCCTTCTGCTTTTTTGCTAACTGAGATGACATCACTTTGTTTAACCTAAAGGCTGGATCATTTGCTAATTAAGAACTTGAACTGGGCAGTCAGTCAGACTGGCTTCCCATCTCCAGACTTGCTGGGTAATCTTAGGCAGGGTTTTTAGCTTCTTCCTGCCTCATTTTCCTATTCTGTAAAATGAACAGGATTAAAAACCCATTATGTGATACTCTTGGATTATAGCCCTTAGAATAAAATAAATATCCATGATTCATGTTGATATAAATAAATTGAATAAACAAATGGAGAAGAAACCATTCTTCCTTAGAGTAGAATTCCAATTAATAAATGTAGAAGGAATGAGAGAAATAAAAGATTGCCCACTGGACAAAGCCATAGTAATGACTGTTGTAGGAAAGAATCATCCATGGATAATAAAATTAGCAAGTGAAATTATGATGAGGGGTGCCTGGGTGGCTCAGTCGTTAAGCGTCTGCCTTAGGGTCAGGTCATGAACCTGGAGTCCTGGGATTGAGTCCCATGTTGGGCTCCCTCTGCTCAGTGGGGAATCTGCTTCTCCCTCTGACTCTCCCCACTCTCATGCTCTCTCTCTCAAATAAATAAATAAAATCTTTAAAAAAAAAAGTATGATGAGAAACAGGATATTTGCATGATCTCACAGTATCTCCCCGCAAGATACTTATTAATGACAAAAAGAAAATAGTCCTTTATGGTAGAGAAATTCAGCAGATGCCCCCACAACAAAGTGATCGAGGTTAATATCACCAGTGATAAGAAGACATAATGACATCATGTCCCCCCCCCCCATAGGATGCATTGAGAAAGCACAACGTCACACTTTGGTCTTCTTGCCCCAAATGCATATAACCTCAATTTAATAATTCAAAACCAAGAGGGACATTTTGAATATAAATGGCCTGGACTTGTCAAAAGCATCCGAGATTAGAACAGATGAAGAAGACATGATAGCTAAATGCAGTATGGGATCCTGGATTGGATCCTGGACCAGAGAAAAACAGAAATTAGTGGGGGGAGATGGGTGAAATACAAAACAGAGTCTGTAGATTTAGGTGATAGTATTGTGTCACTGTGAATTTCTTGGTTTTGACAGTTGTACAACTTTTACATAAGGCATTCACCTTAGGGGGAACTGGGTGAAGGGTGTACAGAAACTCTCCATCGGATTTGCAACTTTTATGTAAGTCTTGAATTATTTCAAAGTAAAATGATTTTTAAAATCCATTATGCATGTGAAGACCCTGACTGAGCACAGCATAATCACATCCCTGGTGATAGCTGCAACTGCTTGTTCTTCTGGTTTGGAGGGTATGGTGGTCATAGCCGTTGATGGTTCTGCCAGGGACTTAGCATGACTCTGTAGCCTATGAGAAGGTGCTCTTCTGTGTGGTCATAGGGTTACAGGCTTGGCGGTCATGTCCTTTGACAGCTGGATATCACTGTGCCTCCCTACAAAAGTTTAGACCCTCAGGCTGACCTTAGGCCAACACCCCTCCGGGGGCAGAGGGGCTGGACCTGGTCATTGACCCAATGGAGCTCTGCTTGGAAGCTGGGAGTGGGACCATCAGAACCTGCTTCCTCTTGCCTTCTTCCTAGGAAAATGTCATCTCCAGGTGGCAGCTGATGTTCACAGAATACTCTCCTAGATTCAGAAAAAATTATTGGAAGAACTCTTGAGTTCTGTGTGATTTTAGGAACACCACTTTGTAGATTGGAAGAGCGTATTGGTTTAGCTCAGATTTAGAGGTTGTCACAGAGAGGGACACAAAGTACGAGTCTACATAAGGTTTAGGTTTGCTCCTCTCAGAGGTTCAGAGATTACCAACCGGGGTGGCTCTCTGAACATCGCACTGCCTCCTTTCCTGGGTCAAACCTGACTAACCAGTTGTCACCTTTCCCCTACTAGTGGGAAGAAAGAGGAATATGTTCCTCATTGTTTTTAATGGCGAGATGGAGAGTTTGAACATTTTGCTTCTGCTCAGAAACCATTTGCAAGAACTTGACCGCATGGTCACGCCTCTGTATGCAAGCGAGTCTGGGTAATGCGGTCTCTAACTGGGTGACTGGGTACCCTGCTAAAACCTGGGGAGGGATGCTGTCAAAAGGAAGAAAGGGGAACGGATAGTAGGGGAGCAGTAGTAGTCCCTGCCCCAAAGTACCTTCTGCTATCTTTGTATAGTTCAGAGAAGTTTTATTTATTTTTTTAAAAGATTTTATTTATTTATTTGAGAGAGAGATAGACAAGTGTGCACACAGAGTAAGATGGAGAAGCAGACTCCCGCCGAGCAGGGAGCCCAACACAGGGCCCAATCCCAGGACCCCGGGATCATGACCTGAGCTAAAGGCAGATGCTTAACCGACTGAGCCACCCAGACGCCCCTCAGAGAAGTTTTATAGAGCAGCATGGGAAATGTTGCCTGTGCCTTCAGCCCTACCTCTTATTACCTCTGAGCGAAGAAGGCATATGCTCTTATGAGCTGAGTGGTTGATAGCCTGGTCATAGCCCAGTAGCATAAGAAGTTGATATGGGTCTCCTAGCATAACATACTGTTGAGGGCATTCATGGATTTTAAGGCATCTCAGCTGGTTTTTTCTTTCCTTACAAGGGAGTTGCGTTTGCTCTGGAGGAAGACCTTTCAGGGTCCAGATCCGTGCCTTTTGCCTGAGTGTGAATGTGTCTATAGATTTGATCCCTGCAGGGACAGATCTCATGGGCCTGCTGCTGTGGGAGGCTCTGCTCAGAAACTGACCCCTAAGTCCCCTCCCCTCATGGTGAAGACTCAGAAGCTCCTGGATGGACTTTGTAGGCAGTTTAGTGCCTGGTAAGCAGGGAGGTGAGAAGCCAGAACCTCTAGATCAGGGGGAGCAAGAGGTTAGAGTCCACTTCCTTTATTGGCCCAGCGTCCACTTTTTTTTAGGTATTTATTTATTTATTTGAGAGAGAGAGCGTGAGCAGGTGGAGAGGCAGAAGGGAAGAGAGTGAGAGTGAGAGAGGGATAAGCAGACTCCCTACTGAGCAAGGAGCCCAACGCGGGGCTCCATCCCAGGATCCTGGGATTATGACCTGAGCTGAAGGCAGATGCTTAACCGACTGAGCCACCTAGGCTTCCCCCAGTGTCCACTTTTCACATCCATTCACTCCTTCCGCTGGGCACATGGTGTCAGCAGCTATGTGTCTGTAGGAAACTTTGGGGACTTGGGGGCCACAACAGTCCCATCATTCCATTGTGGGGACATCCATGCAGACCTATGTGGACCAGTTTATTTCTGTCTAAAGAGAGTGAGTCCTAGGGCACCTGGCTGGCTCAGTTGGTAGAGCATGCGACTCTTGATCTTAGAGTTGTGGGTTTGAGCCCCACATTGGATGAAGAGATTACTTAAAAATAAAATCTGCAAAAGAAAAAAAAAAAAAGGGAGTCCTCATCCCTTGCCCCTAGAAGGTCACCATACCTGACATTCAACTCCAGAGGCTATAAAAAAGTCGGGATGGCTAAATCCTAAGCCCTCTCCACCCCCAACATTGGAGGTATGGAAATGTCAGTAGGCTTATTTATCTGTAAAGAAAAAACATTTAAGACACTAACTTTTTTGGGTGGGGGGTGGTGGGTGTCAGGGAAAGGGTAGTGGGGACAGTAAAGGATTATTTTGTAACTGAATTGAAAACTAAGAAAGTTAATAAAGCCTGAGACACAGTCCCTATTTTAGGCTTACTTCAGAAGAACCTCATAGTGAAAGCCAAAGGACATTACAAACTGAGTAATTCTGATAACATTTTTCTTACTATGGACTCCTGTAATTTCGATGTCTCCTTAAGTGTTATCAGTACGGTTTTCTTTTTAAAATAAAAATTTAAATGTGTACCATAAGTTTTTATAGCATATTGAATTTCATGGTATGGTTGTGAATTTTAAGTTGCCCCCAAAATGCACCTCATTAAATAAATGCCTTTCTTTGCTGTAGCCCTGCATGGTTTTATGCTGGTGGTATTTGCCTGTAAGCAGTGGTATTTTGCCTACTCATTTGCTTTCAGTGAGAGAAGGTGCTAGAAAGGATAGAAAAGGAAATGCTTCTTCGCTTGGGGGTTTAGCATTAGTTGGCAGTCTTTTTAGTAGCCTGCTCAGGAGGGGTTGGGACACATGCTGTGTGTGACGGTGGTGGTGGGGGGGCAGGAGCCCGTGGCAGGCTGATGTCTACACTGGGCCCAGCACTCTCTTCTTCTGGAGAGTTTCACTTGTACTTACGTAGGATCAGAGACCACACCGTGCAAGAAATCTTGAAGTGAAATGTTGCTACTTCCCTTTGGTGGACCAGCATGCCCATGTATTGATCTAAAATATTATTGAGGATATCCAGGACAGCAGAGAATGTGGGTAGATGTTCCATTTTAAAAACATCTGTGGTTTCTACGCAGGAGTGCATAGCACCTGGAGCTGTGTCATCAATGTGATTCAAGTTAATGTGACAAGTTGGACAGTTCCTAAGATCATTTCCTGCTCAAAACTTCTTGCCCTTTTCTCTTTTGATTGATCAAATTGAATCCAAGCAGAGAGGTGTTTTGTTTTGTTTTGTTTTTTTAAATGCATCTTTGCTTGTAAGTTTCTGGTTCTGCCCCCTTAGGATTTGTGTGCTTGGGGACTAGCCCCTTAAGTTCCTTGAGCCTTCATTTCCTTATCTATTAAAAGAGATTGGTAAATGTTTTGTGGTTCTCATTTCTGGAGCGCTCACCATGTACCAGGCACTGTGCTGAGTACTTTTCAGCTCTGCCAACAGCTCTATGAGCCAGGCCCCATCATGGTCATCTCTTGACAAATGAGGTGCTGGAGGCTCAGAGAGGGCAAGTCACTCCCTCAAGGTCAGCTGGACAATGAATGTGGAGCTGGAACTCAAAGCTGCTGGTTGACTAAGCCCACCCTCTCAGTTGCAGACCTATCCCACGAGAAGAATCAGATCCCACTCTGGGAGGGTGTGTGGTGTAAAGGACCCACTGACTTCGGGTTTAGAGCAACAGCTCTCTGCAATGCAGACTCAAACTGTAGAGAGGACGTGGGGAAACCTATTTTCTACTATTAAATAATGGTTTACTTAGTTGGAACTGATTTAACTGGGGGAGATTAGATTAGCATGGCATAGTAGAAATATAATGCAAGCCACACGTGATAAAAACTGTTCTAGCCACATTAAAAATTAATAGGAAACCAGTAAAATAAATTTTAATAATATACTTTAACTCATTATATCCAAAACATTATAATTTCAACATGTGATCAATAATAAAATGGAGACATTACATTCTTTTTTATATTAAGTCTTTGAAATTCAGTGCACATTTTACACATACTACACAAATCTCTATTGGGACCAGCCACATGTCACGTGCTCAGTAGCCACAGGTGACTAGAGGCTACTGTACTGAATAGCCTTTAGTGGTGGATAGGTGTACTGATAGGCTTGCAGGCACCTTCTTGGGCCTGGACCTAGAGTCTGGAACAGTTTGAATAAAAGCAATCTTTACTGTCCCAGTTTATACTCCAGACTATAAATGTATGTGGATTGCAGGTTTAGAGTACTGGAAGGAATCATAGTTTTTTTTTTGTTTGTTTTTTTGTTTTTTAAGATTTTATATTCATTTATTTGAGAGAGAGAGAGAGAGAGGGAGGGAGGGAGCACAACTGGGGGGGAGGAGCAGAGGGAGAAGGGACAAGCAGACTCTGAGCTGAGTGTGGAGCCCAACTCAGGGCTTGATCCCATGACCCTGAGATCATGACCTGAGCTGAAATCAGGAGTAGGATGCTTAACTGACTGAGCCATCCAGGCGCCCCAGATCATAGTTATTTTTAATAGACACCCTCCTCCCCCCACTCCATTTTGAAGGTGTAAGGGAGGAAAAAGAATTTTTCCTTTACCCTCCTGAGTTCCTGGCTGAGAACCTTTGTAATGAAAGATTAAAAGGAGAAAAACAGAAGTTTATTAATGTGTCTACCTCATGTATACAAATGTGGTACCCAAGGAAAAATGATCACCTCCAAGATGTGGCTTAGAATTCTACTTTTTATAGCATCTTCAACAAAGATCAATAAATTTGCAAAGAAATGACAGAACAAAAGAGGGTAGTTTTAGAGTTCCATGGGCAGAGATAAAGGCTGGCTAGTACAGTTTGTTAGGTAGATGTCTCTGGGGCCTGTCCAGGTTGATAGGATCTAAAGTTGTCCTAGGATTAACCTTTATCTTTGGTAGAGAGGACAGGGACACCTTTGTACACTGATGTCCTGCTTTTTGGCAAACAGGGAGAGCAGGGAGCTTTTCTTGTGTCTGTTTCCCAATTGCCTCCAGCTCAAAAATAATCCTTAGGCCAAAGTGGCATATCTTGGGGGGCATAATCTGCTACCTTTCCAAGGCATGGGGGCTCAGGAAGATGTCTGAGGTCACACAGAGAGTGATTCAAACAGTTAATCTCTTTTGTACATTGTATTGTGGAGATGGCAAAATTCGGCTCTGAGTCATCTCAACTTTCATATAGAATGTGTGTGTGTGTGTGTGTGTGTGTGTTTTAACGTATACCCTTTTCTGTAGAAAAATAGCAGTGACCTTTTGTAGAGTTCACAGAATTGTAGATTGGAGAAATAGAAACCTTCTCTGCGATCAGCTGGTTCAACTCCATTTCCTCCCCTGGGCCCTGCGGATCAGGGAGGTTAAATGATTTGCACGAGGTCACAGAGTTGGGTGTCTTGACCTGTAGTCATGGTTTTGCCATCAAAAGAAGATGATTATGGGAGTCAAGGGCTTTAAAACACAGAGCCGAGAGGATATTCCGTCTATGTGCTAAGGGCGAGGTTAGTATCTTAACTTTGTTTTTGAACACTCACCTTGAGTTGACATCTAGCCCTGCAGTCATGTGTGAGGTTTGTCAGGCTCTCTGGAAGGAACATGTACGAGAGTGGGGGAAGTTGCCACAGCAGGCAGAAAAGGGGTCAATTCCTGTGTGAAAAGATCATGAATGAGGTTGACACTTCCGGTGTTGGGGCACTAAGCTAGGTGCCCTCACTGAGCAGTATTCCTGTGCCAAGTGAGCAGTCAGCTGGAAGAAATCCTTTAGGGCCGTGGCTAGCCACCCCAGGGCATTTGGCAACATCTGGAGACGTTTGCCAACTGGCACTTAGTGGGTAAAGGCCAGGGGTACTGCGAAACTCCCCTCAACACACAGGACGCTCCCCTGCGATTACCTGACCTAACGTGTCACCAGTGTCAAGGCAGAGAACCCCTGACTTACAGGAGAAAGGGGCAAAACACATATACATCGGAACTCTCTGTATTTGGACAAGCGGATTTTCTTTATGCTCCTAAGTCTTCTTAACACGATGTTTCACAAGCATAAATTTAATGGCAGTTGCATTTTGCTTGGGAAGCTTAGAGAGCCTTCATAATTGCGTGTTGTTTTATAAACCAGAGGTGCTTTTTAAGAAGACTGTAGGAGAACCAGTCATATTTATGAGAGCCTCTTGTTTGAAGAAGGTGAACTTGTGTTTGGTGCTTAGTTTGGGGTTGTTAGCGTAATTCCCATATATGACCTTCCCTCCTTCAGCTCATGTGGTATTGAAGCTGCACAGCTGGTAAATAAGCAGTCAGCAGCTATGTTATCCGGCATTTATTGCTAATTAGATTGCACCTAAGCTTAGAAATAGTTTTTTTAAAAAGCTCTCCAAGGTTTTAATTTTCTGCATAAATTATGGCACAGAGGTCATACAAACGGGTGCTTGACTATAGTCGTGAAAACTCAAGCACAGTGAGGGAAGCTGCTTCTGCTTGTAGCTATTTTAGGCAGGGAGACAGTGACAGGCATTTTCGCAGGCTGCCTGCGAGCTCACGGGTTCATGGGAGGTGTACCTGCCGCCGGGAGGAGGCAGGACAGGAAAGGGATTCATTAGGAAGGTGTTTCCGCCCTCTCTGGTTGGTTTGCCAAGCGGGAGGGCTGGGGGGAATAATGGACCTGGTGACACTGGCTAAACTGATCGTTTTCTCTCTTCCCTCAGCAGAAACAACAGAGGGAGTCTAATAAAACTTTTTTCATGCTCAGCTTCCAGGAAATCTGACTTGTGTTGAGTTCTCCAGGACAAAGCCAGTCCCCATGACTTTCTACAACAGTCAGGAGGTCTTGATAGGTGAGAATTTAAAACTCCCATACGCACACAGACCCCAAAAACCAAAACAAAAATGCTACTGGGGTCTGTCTCTCAGTTTTAGGTAATGACGAGCCTTTTAGGAGTCTCAGAGGCTGGTGGGGGGGGAGGGGAACCGTTTTGCAACATGAGCAAAATGGGATGTTTGAAAGCTGCCCTTGGCTTTTTTGAAAACTTGGGAAAGCTTCGTTGAAATGATCAGTCTTACAACTTGATTATGATTTGTCCCTTCCTGAGTGTTTATTGAAAGTGACACAGAATGTCTGATTGCTTGCAAGCTCATGGAATGTTCTTTGAGTTTCTAGATGATCCTCTGTCTTGCTCATTTTTTAATCCCTCGCAGCACCTCTGTCCACTACTTTATACATTGTGTGGTTCAGTAAATGTTGGACTGAGTTGGAGTATTCTGTGTTCTCTTTTTTTCCTTCTTATAAATGTAACCCTTCGAAATTTTTCATTTTAAGCACCATGTGCTTTTAAGATCTTAATGAATCACATAATGATCTGTTTTTTCCCAGTCGGTGATAACTAGCTCTTTAGGGCATAAAAATAAGGTTTTAATGGGTTTTTAAGTTACATTGGCCTTATACAGCTCAACTCAGTAAAGCTTTGTCAAGTAAAAGTAACTAGTGTGCCCATTCCCACGAGCCAATAACAACTCCAGTTTTCACTGGCTTTTAAGGTAAATGCACATTAGATACTAGAATAGTGAACTCCTTCCAGAGTGAAAGGTGGAATTTGCCCTGCATGAATGCTTTTAAAAACAATGTGAGGCTATCAGAAAATGCCGGAACCTCAGGGTAAGTGCATCTGTATTTTCATTTGGTGTTCATTCTTCCTTTGTAATTCTGTCCCAGAGACTTCCATACCCTCCAGATGCATATTAAATATATGCACTGGCCAACTGGCTTATACCAAATGTGAGTTTTTAGTCCGAGAAAGTGCCCTCCACATTAATTCTTCCTCTAAAAGCCACCACTCACATACTCCCAGTCTCTGAGGTTTGAAAAGATGCATTATGGTTTTTAAACGACAAGATTTTTCACCTAGCTTTAAGAGCCAATCTTTAGAAGAACAAGCTGTTCCGGCATTAAAAATGACACTTCTGTTTTGCGACAAAAATGTTTTTTTGTTGTTTTGCAAAAAGGTCACGCAGGTATTTTTTTTCCTCCATGACTTTTATTTTAATGATCCAAGTGGACCAGAATCAAGCCCTTTCCATCCTTCTCTCCTTCTGCCTTTGGTAATTGTTTATGAGTCTCAGATGTCCAGTTCCTTATGCCAGCCAGCCAGGGAACCCTCTGCCATATGGCTTAGGTTTGGGGAATAACATTAAAATGAGTTCCAACAAGCATGTCTGTGTTTTCTGCACCATCTGGCCTTCCGACACATATGTAGATCTTTCCTGTCTGGACTGGCTGATCTGATTTGAATGATGTAAGCTTATTACCCAGGAGAGACTGTTGTGTAGGTCACACGTCTAGTGGGTAAGTGTGCGGTATTCACTGCAAGGGTCCCCAGGTGGCAGTGGGTGCTTAGGGCTTTCGAATTTCAACCGCAAGCTTTGGGGTCTGACCCTGTGGACTGGTCCCAGCTCTGAGGAACATCCCAGCTCTGCAAGAGTCAGCGGCCCCTTGGCCAACAGGTGACGCGGGGAATGCCGCAAGATCCCTCATGTGGCCCCTTTAATCTTTATCCTCCGTCAGTATTTAGTAATTGGCAGATGGTGGATCCTAACACCTGTGATTCAGAGACATAAGAATTTGATATATGTGATATATGAAGCAGCTCTTAACTATTCGGGGGGTAACTCAGGACACCTTTCTTGTCGAGCACATACTCAGGGGTTTGCACACAAATGGTCTTTTAAAGGCTTTGGGAACATACTGCCAAATGGCCCGGAGAAAAGTCATCCTAATTTACACCCTTGGCTGGCAGTCATTTTGACTGCTCACTTGTTTGAACACTTGCCAACTCTGAGGATTATCATATTTTAAGATTTTTTGCCAACTTACTCAGCAGACAAAAAAAAAAGCATCTCGTTCTCATTTGCGTTTTCTTTAATTACTTGTGAGATTGAAAAATGTCGCATGTTGATTGATCATCTGTCATTTTTACTTTGGTAAGTGTGTTGCTTACAGGTTTTTAAAAAATTAGTTTTTTTTTAATAAAGGTCACACATGCTCATAGTTTTGTCGTTAAAGTCAACATTAGAGATTTTTTTTTTTATTGAAGTGTAATTGACACAGTGTTATATTAACCTCAGGTGTACAACATAGGGATTTGATCACGCTGTATGTTACTTGGTGCTCACCATGGTAAGTGTAGTGACCATCTGTCACCATACGTTATTAGGATATTATTGCCTGTGTTCCCTATGTTGTATTTTTCATCTCCATGACTTACTTACCTTATAACTGGAATATAATAAAATAATATTAATCCTCCTCACCTATTTTGGCCATCCCTACCTCCCCTCTGGCAACCACTAAAACTGTATCTAAGAATCTGTTTTTGTTTTTGTTTATTCCACATATAAGTAAAATCATATGGTATATGTCTTTCTCTGACTTATTTTACTTAGCATAATACCCTCCAGGTCCATCTGTATTGCCTCAAATGGTAAGATCTCTTTCTTTTTTGTGGATGAGTAATATTCCATTTGATAGATATACCATATATTTGAGATATATATATATATATATATATATATATAAATGTTGGACTGAGTTGGAGTATTCTGTGTTCTCTTTTTTTCCTTCTTATAAATGTAACCCTTCGAAATTAATAAAACACATCTTTATCCATTCATCTATTGATGGGCCCTTGGGCTGCTTCTTGGCTATTGTAAATAATGCTGCAATAAACATAGGGGTGTATGTATCTTTTCCAGGTAGTGTTTTCATTTTCTTTGGCTAAGTACCCAGGAGTGTAATTACTAGGTCATATGACATTTCTTTTTAATTGTTTGAGGAACCTCTATACTGTTTTCCACAGTGGTTGCATGAATTTACATTCCCACCAACAGTGCACGAGGGGTCCTGCTTATAGTTTTATATCACTAAGTTCCACTTGCTGAAGTAAGGAACGTCCTGGTGCTCCCAGCTGTCAGTGTGGCTCCTCCCACTCCTTCCACAGGCAGGCGCTAAGTTCCCTGTCCTTTCCTTGCCACACAGGGCTTATCTCACCCTCAGTCCTCTCTGCCTTGTACCCTATGGGAAGATTCTGCAGTTATTTCCAAGCTGTGTTCACGTGGTAAGGAAAATCAGAATTCATTTCTTTTCCCCAAAATACTGAGGTGGCTACTTGCCCCGTGGTGGACTCATTTAAATAAGACTGGAAGAATGACCCCTTGGTGATGTCCACAACCTCTTCCTGCCCCCTGTGTGCCTTCCATTGAATCTGTGGATGGTAGCTTTCAGACCACACAATACAGGTTGTGAAACTACACCTAACAGTATTTCACTCAAAACACATAAAACAAAACAAAATGAAACAAACTGGAAGGAAATACACCAACATGTTGATTTTTCTCTGGAATTAATGGGGATATAGATGAGTTTTGTTTCTTCACCCTCTTCTGTATTTTCCAGATTTCCTACTATGTCTATATAATGCTTTTATAATTCTACAAAGCCTCTTTTTAATGGTGTTTTTTTCTTTTATTTACTTAGATGTTGAGAAAAGGGAAAATGAGTGATGAGATGTAATATGCTTTTGGGATCATCTATAATTTTTAGTTCTTCCAACTTTCTTCTCCACCTCACCCCAAATTTGCAAAACAAGATCAAACATTCTGTGCCTATCTGTTGCTAGCAGATGGACCTCTGCAAAGGTCTAGGTTGTATTAAGAGCTGAGGGGGCACCTGGGTGGCTCAGTTGGTTAAGCATCTGACTCTTGATCTCAGCTCAGGTCTTGATCTCAGGGTCATCAGTTCAAGTCCCTCACTGGGCTCCACACTGGGCATGGAGCCTACTTAAAAGAAAAAAAAAAGAACTGAGGAAAATCATTCTTCTGTAATTTCTTTGATGCTCCTTTTGACATTTATTCCAAATTGATCAAAGTTTCCCTCTATTAAATAACATCATGGCAAGTGATCCTTCCAGAGGATAAAACTTGGCACAATAACTTTTGTTATTTTTATGCATGTTGGTGATCTAGAAAAATAATATATGTAGACCTGCCAATGTTAGATTGCTGGCCTCTCTGAAGTCTAGATGTAGACTGATCAACAACTTTAAAATTGATTCCAGAATCATCTTTGTTGGGGAGGAAAAAAATGTAATAATGTGACAGTAAAAAATAAAGAAAAACCCTATTTTAATGTTTTTGTAACATTTTCTCATCTTTCTCAGTTTGCATAAGTATTTTTTTTAGATTATTTATTTATTTGAGAGAGACAGAGCACGCATATGATCAGGAGGTGGGGGGGAGAGGCAGAGGGAGAAGGAGAGGGAGAAGCAGACTCCCTGCTGAGCAGGGAGCCCAACGTGGGGCTTGATCCCAGGACCCTGAGATCGTGACCTGAGCTGAAGGTAGATGCTTAACTGACTAAGCCACCCAGGTGCACCTGTCAGTTTGCATAAATATTGTTTATGCACATATTACCCTTGTGACCAGAAAACTTAGTCTGTTTCACTTAATATACTTTTCTATTTATAGTGTACTTATATATTTTATTTTTTTTTAAGATTTATTCATTTTAGAGAGAGAGAACGAGCAGGGGGAGGGGCAGAGGGAGAGGGACAGAACCTGAAGCGACTCCCCACTGAGCACAGAGCCTGATGTGGGACTCGATCGCACGACCCTGACATCATGACCTGAGCCAAATCAAAGAGTTGGATGCTTAACCGACTGAGTCATCCAGGTGCCCCTATATTTTAAAGATTCTATTTATATATTTACTTAAAAATATCAAAATTTCCTATAATTTAAACAGTACTTACTATCTTGTGGGATGTTTAGGCTGTTTGGCATTTAAAATCTTCATTTTGGAAATTATTTTAATACAGTGCATGGATAGCATTTATATCTCAGAAGTTTCTTAGTTGTGCCCCATGTAAGGTATGTAGCCTATGAATGAGTTTGGGAGTGAGTGGTCTGTCTTTGATCTGTCATCTTGTTGATCAATAGGATTGATGTGGCTGGCCTGGCTGGCTTCCCAAAGGACATACACTATTAATATATCATCTTTCAAATCTATTATATATGGTTAAAGGAACCAGACTTACTATAGCTAAATCAAACCAGAAATAGCCCTAAAGCCTTATTTTAGCCTCCATCAAATCCCTTTTTTTATGGCTTCAAAAGAAAGAAAATCGACAAGTTGAGTTCCCTGTGATATTTGTACATTCTTCGATATGCAGTAAATTACTCAAAAAGGCAAATAGACTAAAGGAAATGAACTAAGAAGGAGGCAACCAACCCTATCTTGACCACCTGTTCTATGATGGGTATTGTACAAAATGCCTTTTCATAGTTGCCTCATTTAATCCCAGACAAACGTGGCAAGCAGATAGTGTCATCTCTATCTTATGGAGGAGGCAGTTGAGCACTGGATGGGTTTAAATCCTTTGCCTCAAGTCTCAGCTAATCAGGAGGTAAGCTGGTTCGTATCTGTGTCTGTTTAATCTCAGAAACTTCTGCCATTGGTCTGGCCCCTGACGCTCACATCTGGAATACTCTAGCTGGCAGTAACTAGGAGTTACCTGAGAGGTGTGCCATGATGCATTTTATTTTATTATTATTAGTTACTAGGTTACTGTTTTTTTTTTTTTTTAAGATTTTATTTGAGAGAGAGAGAGAGAGAAAGAGATAGAGCATGAGTGGGCGGGGGGTAGAGGGAGAAGCAGACTCCCCACTGAGCAGGGAGCCCAATGCCTGGGCCCGATCCCAGGACCCTGAGATCATGACCTGAGCCAAAAGCAGATGCTTAACGGACTGAGCCACCCAGGCACCCTTCTTGCTTCCATCCTTATCTGGTCGGACCAAGCTTCTGATTCCGAAGCCAAGTTTGGGCCCTCCAAATTGTTAGCAAGTTACCTCTACCTACAGTGATTAACAGTTTAGGTGGAGCCCTTCTGAATCACAGTCTAGGAATCTTAACTTATGGCTCTATTATGTCCAGAAGCTTTAGCCACCATTCCAAAGCCACACTAAGAGTATAGTTCTCCCTAGCAGCAATGTCCACAATAGCCAAACTGTGGAAAGAGCCAAGATGTCCATCGACAGATGAATGGATAAAGAAGATGTGGTATATATATACAATGGAATATTATGCAACCATCAGAAGGAATGAGATCTTGCCATTTGCAACAACATGGATGGAACTGGAGGGTGTTATGCTGAGTGAAATAAGTCAATCAGAGAAAGACATGTATCATATGACCTCACTGATACGAGGAATTCTTAATCTCAGGAAACAAACTGAGGGTTGCTGG
>NC_138369.1:61477372-61507456 GCF_054177405.1 Leptonychotes weddellii
AATGAAGAGCGGGAAATCGGAGGGGGAGATGAACCATGAGAGATGATGGACTCTGAAAAACAAACTGAGGGTTCTAGAGGGGAGGGGAGTGGGAGGATGGGTTAGCCTGGTGATGGGTATTAAAGAGGACATGTTCTGCACGGAGCACTGGGTGTTATGCACAAACAATGAATCATGGAACACTATATCAAAAACTAATGACGTAATGTATGATGATTAACATAACAATAAAAAATTTTAAAAAACTAATGGTAAAAATCTAGGAGAGGGGTATACACATGTTTGCTGTATGATGTTTTGAGTATTTATGTTTAAAACTTTATGTAATAATAATAAATGAATGAGCAAGTAGGTTCAAAAAAAAAAAGTATAATTCTCCCAAGTTCATGAAGCAAATTATTGAGGGAGGGACAAGACTTTATATGGGAATGGTTGTCTGTCAATGAACAAGAATTATCCAGCCTCTCCCAGTGCTTAAGGGACAAGCCTTATGAAGAAATCCCAGAATGGATGATTTTTAAGACTGAGAGACATGTTGGGCTTAATTTAGTTCAACCTCTTCATTTCATAGATGAAAAAAGCACGGTTCAGAGAGGTCGGTGATTTGTTGAGTCCCACACAATGTTAATGATTGAGGTGAACTCTTAATTGCCATTCCCAAACTCCCTCCTTGGCTTTGTGCTTACAAGGGCGATTGGGCCTAATGAAACAGCTGTAAGATCAATGGATTCATGTCTGGAAATTTCTTCACTGAAATAATTTCTTTAGCAATTGCCTGGCCAGACCTGAGTTTTATCTTGATTCCTTTCCTGTCTTTGATTCTCTCTCCTACAAATTCCAATCAGATGCCTACCATGTGCCATATACTGTTACAGAGAAAAGGACTTTAGCACTTTCTATATAGTCTACTAATTTGAATCAAATACTCTTTTTTTTAATTAATTTTTTTTTTTTTGAGAGAGGGAGAGAGAGAGGAGGGGAGGGGCAGAGGGGCAAAGGGAGAGGGAGAGAATCCTAAACAGGTTTCATGCTCAGCTCAGAGCCCCATGGGGGGCTCGATCTCAGGACCCTGAGATCATGACCTGAGCTGAAATCAAGAGTGGGATGCTTAACTGACTGAGCCACCCAGGCGCCCCTTGAATCAAATACTCTTAAGTGACCACCAGGCTAGTGGGACAGTAACAGGTCACTCACTCATCTCAAAAAGAGTGGAACATTTCTCTGTAAATAAAAAAAAACAACTGGGTTTTAAAAATAATTTAAATCACTGTGTTCTAATAACTAATTGGACAGAAAATGCTGAGCTTTGCCATCATTGCTGGAAGTTTCCTGTGATCCAGAAAAGATGAGCCACAGTGTGGACCTGAGATGCTGTTCAGAACTGGAAGAGACCCTTCACAGTTTGGTCCTTAGTTGAAAGTTTTCAGAAGGCTTTGGGTGTTGAGAAAACCTAGTCTAGTGGCATCTTGCTCCTAAATCTTGGTGTTCTTTGTTATTCATTGATTTAAACACTAACCTTTCTTTAATGTTTATTTTTAGTTCAGTATTGAGGCTAGTCTGATCTTGAGACGGGTAAATTATTACTTAATTTTTTTTCTCTTAACAGTTTATTTTTTAGGGGCGCCTGGCTGGCTCAGTTGGTTAAGCTTCTGACTTTGGCTCAGGTCATAATCTCAGGGTCCTGGGATCTAGCTCTGCATCTTCTCCCTCTCCCTTTTCCCCTCCCCCACCCATTCGTGCTCTTGCTCGCTTGCTTGTGCGCACTCTCTCTCAAATAAATTAAAAAAAATCTTTAAAAAATTATTTTTTAGTTTAAGTGGAAGTATCATAACATTAACCATTTAAACATGAACAGTTCAGTGACCTTTAGTGTAGTCACAAAGTTGTGCAACCAACCCCTCTACCCAGTTCTAAAATGTTTTCATTACCCCAAGAAGAAATCCCATACCCATTAAGTAGTCAGTTCCCATTATCCCTTCCGCCTCGCCCCTGGCAGCCACCCATTGTGGTTCTGTGGATTTATCTCCTTCATATCTCATATAAATGGCGTCCTATAATGTGAGCTTCTGTGTCTGGCTTCTTTCACGTAGCATAGTCTTAGAAGTTCATCCACACTGTGTTAGTACTTCTTCACTCCTTGTTATGGCTGAATAATAGCCCATTGTATGGTTCTACCACAATCTGTCCATTCATCTGTTAATGCACATTCGAATTGTCTCCACCTTTTGGCTATTGTGAAGAGTGCTGCGCTGAACAGGCATGCCCAAGTGTTTTTTTGTTTTTTTTTTTTTGAGTACCAGTGTTCAGTTATTTGGAGCATATACCCAGGAGTAGAATTTCTGGGTCCTATGGTAATTCTGTGTTAAACTTTTTGAGGAATTGCCAGTGACTGTACCACTTTCCTTTCTCACGAGTAGTGTCTACTTTTCTCCACATCCTCACCAACACTTATTATTTTGTACTGTTTCGATCTTAGCCATCCCAGTGGGTGGGAAGTGGTATCTCACTCTGGTTTTGCTTTGCACTTTTCTTTTTCTTTTTCTTTCTTTTTTTTTTTTTTTGAGAGCTTGTTTGGAGGTTCCAGCAGGGGAGTGCAGCTACTCGTATACCCTTGACTGAAGAACGGTCCTCCTCTATCAGGGAAGGTCGTCCTCTTCAACCGAGCACGCAGCTTCGGGAAGGATGCACATGGAGCGGTGAGGGAGGAAGGGGACACCTGCCTAGCCAGCCAGATCAGCCGAATCAACCCTGGCGATCAATGGGGTGACAGATGTCGCAGCCAGATCGCCCTCACATCCTGCACTTTTCTTTAAGACTAATGATGTTGAAGATTTTTTGACATGCTTCTTGGATAATTGCTTAACTTCTGTGTATCATTAATTTCCACTGAAGTCCTAACACTCTATTTTCCCACGCCTCTCTGCTTGAGACCATTGAGTCTAGTCCTGTCATGCCCATGAACCCACAAGGTGGCAGCCATCACAAAAGACCCAGGACTTCACATCAAGCCGGCCTCCTGACTTGCATCCTGATGTGGCCCCATGTCTCCTCTTCTGACTGTATTCCTCAACTCCTGAAATCCCTTCATGTGCTGCTTGGGATTCATGTTCCATCATCAAACATAATCCTCTACATCCTCAACCTGTTCTCAAATGACAATTCCTTCACCTTTCTTTATCTGGAACATGGTTCTCCCCTGTAGCCCTCCCACGTGGTGGTGCTTCTTTTCTGCTCCTCCCAGGACATGGAGGTGGGGTAAGTGACCTCCTTGTTTCTCTGTGCCACTTCTAGAGCATTCTCTCTTTCTTCCCTAAAAGTACCCACCTCTGAATCTCATGTTCTTGTCACAGCATATCCCTCCCGTCCCTCCCTCATCCCTTCATGGTTTGAGATTGTGAATCGCCATCACTCTCTCCAGCATCTTCCTCCTTAATCTGCCTGTCAGTGTAAGTGACCCCTGCAAACTCCCTTCCATTGCTTTACCTTTCTCACCTGGCTGTACTCACCTTGGCCAAACCCAAACCCTAGTTCAATCTCGAATCTCCAGCACTTCCTTCCCCATCTTCACTTTTAAGTGGTGATCCCAGGTCTGTGTCACTGAGAAGAGAAAAGCAACCAAAAGAGAATCTCCATCAGTTTCCTCGGCTCCACTTCCTGCCCACCTGCCTCTGCTCCCCAACATTCTACCTTCATCTGCTCTAGGCCAGTCCCTGCACTCATCCCACCTCTCGCCTGCTTGAGGACGTTGTTCTGGAGATTCTCCCTTCTCTCTCCTGTCAATCTGTTGGACTATTCCTATAAGAGAGAAAAAGCTTGGCTTTTTTTATCCTCCTAAATTCTCTGGCAGGAGCCCTATAAATTAGATGGGTTTTTTCTTGTTAATCCATCTTTTGTCAAAAAAATTAGATTAAGACCTGTGTCTTGCATACACGCTGGAGTCCTCATGAAAGGAGTGGCTAGAACTGGGGCTTGTATAGCATCCTAACAAAAGAAGAATAAATTTTGTAGTGAGGTGACAGAGGAAAAGGACTTTGAGCTTCTAAGGGCTGCAGCTTGGGGAAAGATAACATATGGGGGAAGTTAAGAGATGACAAGGATAATTAGTAAGGTTTGTTAGGTTTGGTTGATGGTTATTCCTCCAGTGCCATCTCTGGCTGATAAGAGTCTAGAATGTCAGGTGATGAAGAACCATCTTGCCCTTCCTGGTAGAAAGAAAGAAGAGAGTTTTTCTTGTCTGCTTCTTCTCACCTGCCCTTGGCTTGAAAGAGTCCCTATGTCAAAGTGACCTATTTTGTGGGGGCATATTCTGCTGTGCTTCATTCCCATCAGTGTACAAAGAGACCTTCACTTAAAAAAATCCCTCTCTTGACTGCATGCTCTCTCTCAAGGGACATTTTTCTGCTCTCCTTGAAGGGAGTCCCCTCAAGGACTGTCTATGGTATTTCTGGTCTTTCTTAAACCCATCCTATGATAGCCCTTTTCTCCACGATTTCCACTGAAACTTGTTCTCATCAAGTTCACCTGGGTGATCTCCAGGTGGGGTAAATGGAGTGGGTGGTCCACTGTCCTAGTCCTCATGCCATTGGCCTGTCGGTGGTGCTGGATCCTACAGCCACTTCCTTCCTGAAACACTGTCCTGGACACAGGACACCGTGCTTTCCTGGTGTGCTCCCACCTCACAGGCCATCACTCCTCTTAGCTTTTGTTGCTGTTTCCTCCTCGTGTCTCCAGAATTCCTCTCTCCTCTAGTTTTAGTCGTCCCCTTGGTGACCTTTTCTGGAGTTGTGGTTATAAAGACAGTCTGGGTATTGACCATGCCCATGCTCATGTATCCAGCTGCCTTGTTATATCTCCACTTGGGTGTCTCAAAGTAACTCCATTCATGTAGCCAAAATGGAATTTTGAACTTCTCCACATCCCTTTCTCTTGCCCTGCAAACAACACGGAAAACTTGCTCCTCTGTCTTCCCGTGTTAATAAAAGTTGCTCAGACTCCAAATCTCAAGGTCATTCTTTGTCATTTATTCCTTTTTTTTCTAGTACTCCACATTAGAATTGTAAGAATATACCATTGTCTCTTCCATCAAAATATAACCAGAATCTGACCCCTATGATGACGGCCACTGTTACCAGCTTCTTGCCTGGATGCCTATAAAAGAGCCTTGTTACTGGTCTCCTTGCTTCTGACCTCACTTATAACAACATTCTCAATCCAGAGGTGGAGTGATTCTTTTTAAAAGTCAGGTAATGTCTTTCCTTTATTCAAAACCTGCCAACAGTGAGATGGTTGATTCAGGCTAGAAGAGGGAAAGTATAAGCCTGGGACATTATAAGGCACCTGAAAAGGAAGTGCTCAGAGGCTCATGGGTGTGTGTCAAAAGATAATAGTGGTAATAGTTTAGAACATTTGGAAAAAAAAAGATAATCCACGAAGCTGTGGTGAGAGCGAAAATGAAAGTGGCAGGTGGTGGGAAGGAAGAATGCCAACTAACGCTTTTGGCAATTCCCGAAGAAATCACTGATTTAGGCAAAGAGCATTAAGGAATGCCAAAACCGTTAGGTACAGGTTGTTGGGGAATGGGATATTTGGAAGGCATATGTGTGATTTTCGTTTGTGTGTTTGTAAGATGCCAAGGAGTACTTAGGAATTATGAAGGTGAAAATGTAATTTTCAAGGGGCGCTTCGTCGGGTCAGTCAGTAGAGCACACGACTCTTGATCTTGGGGTTGTAAGTTCGAGTCCCACATTGGATCTAGAGATGTTTTAAAAATAAAGTCTTTAAAAAGTAACTTTCAAGGAAGGTAGCTGACAGTTCCTACTTGGAGTGTTCATTTAGCCTCACTTATGGTGGCATGCCTTGACGTGGGGTGCCTGCTGACATGGTGTAACATGACGTTCTTGGCAAGCTTAGAATCTAATCCAACCTGTAGACCTGCCTTATGGTTTGTAGAAAATACAGGGGATAGAGAAGCAGGTTAAATACCACCGTGAGAAACAATCAGACAAATCTAGAATGTGGGACCTCCATAAAACCACAAGTCTTTTCTCTTCAAATAGGAAAAATGGACAGAGACTCCAGTGAATAGCAACCCAAATTCTGTATATGGACCTTAGTGTTTTGGACCTTGGGGGACATCTGGAATGTGGACTATGTACTAGATCATTTAATGGATTTATTTTGAATTTTATGAAGTGAGATGGTGGAATTGTGGAGAAGCAGAAGAATGTCCTGGCTTTTGGGGGACACATGCTGAAATATTGTGGGGTGCGATATCAAGATATCTGTAACTTAATTTCAAATGTTTCCAGAAAGACAAAAAGCAAATGTGGCAAAATGTTAACAGTTGTTGAATCTTGCTGGCAGGTGTGTAGGTTTCTATTCTTTGGAGTTTTCTGAACATTGAAACTTTAAAAGACAGTACATAGACCCTACCTGAAACAAACCTTCTAATGTGCCCCTCCTCACCAGAGTGAAGCCTGGGCTTTACGAACAGTTTGAAAGGCTCTCACTTGCAGCCCCCTGCTTGCCTCTCTGAGGCCTTCTCCATCTATTCTTCCTCTCCGACTCCAGTCTCACTGGCGTTGATGTTTGTTGGCCACACCAGGCTTGCTCCCACCTCAGGGTCTTTGCTCTCCTGTCACCCTTTCCTTCCTAGAACATCCTTCCTTTGGCTCTGTGTAGGGCTTCTTACTTCCTTGAGGTATTTACTCTAAGGTCTTAGCAAGGATTTCCTAGATTACCCATCTATTTAAAATGGCAGACCCTTTGCCCTCTACCGCCCATTTTTTTGCTCTTTCCCTGCCTAATTTTTCCCCAGAATACTCATCACATCTGACATTGGACACTTGCTTGTCTACATAGTCTATCTTCCTCTATTAGAACATCCGTTCCTGTGGGCAGGGATTTTCGTTGGTTCATTCACTGCTGTCCCCTTGCCTAGGAGAGTGCCCAGTTTAAACCTGCCAAGGCTCAAGATGAATCCCATTTTTCTTCCCAGAAACTTTAGCCTTAAAAAAAAAATTGCCTCTGTAAACTTGTAGAGAAAATGACACCACTTAAAGGTAGCAGAACGGAATCCATAGGTGAACATCATTTAGCAACTAAAATGATGGTTTGAACTGTGAAATCCAATAAAATTTGTTGTATAAAGGCTGCCTGGAGAATGATTTTACACTCCCCCCCCAAACAAAGGTATTTGAGAAGCTTTATTCTACATCAAAACCAATACCTTTAAAGCTTTAGGGGCATGTCTTTGAGTATATTTTTCTGAACTTGAATAACTGCAGTGGTGGAGACTGTCCCAATTTACTATTCATCACAGAACTTTAAAATAATTGAATGGAGTTAAGCTGCCCGTTTTGAAGCAGAGATAGCGGTGAATATGAAGTGTCTCTCTTCTCTCGGTGATCAGAAGCCTGGAACTGCATGAAAAGAGAATAGCGAGGAATGGTCTCTTGTCACCATGCAGGTGGGTGCACACAAGCAATCTCCTGTATTTCTGGTTTGATTTCGAGTTTGTTTGTGTTAGTTTCATAGCCCTAGGCTTTAAACATATTTTACTTTAAAAATACCTAGTTGATCCTCATTTTTCAGGGATTCTGTATCTGCACATTTGCCTCCCTGCTACAATTTATCTGTAACTCTAGAATAAGTGCTCGAGATACTTTCCTGGCTGTTCACTGATGCAGGGAGAGCTGCAGAAAAATTTTGACTCCTTCCGGCGGAGGGCGAACAAGATGACGCTCTGCCTTCTTGCTTCAGCGCTCCTATTAAACGAGTTCCCTTTCCATAGCCTGTTTAGTGCCACTTTTTTTTTTTTTTGCATGTTTGTACTTTTTGTTGGTGATTGCTGTTTTAAGTGGGCCCCAAGTATAGACCTGGAATGCCGCATGTCATGTGTCAAGTGCATGAAGGCTGGGTTTTGCCTGATGGAGAAAATATGTGTTAGATGAGCTTTGTTCAGGTATGAGTTCCAGCACTGTTGGCTGTGAGTGCAATGTTAATGAAGCAAAATACGGTGCATCTGGGGAAAAAGGAAGAGGAAATTCGCTTATCTGTATGTGAAGCTACTCTGGAGAAATTTTTTTTTTTTTTCCCCCCTCTCTGGAAAATTCTAAAGTAACATCTGTAGTGTGTGATGAAACTGTGGAAAAGATGGAAAGGCAGCTAAATTTTTGGATTCATGAGATGACAACCGGTTAAAAAAAAGCATACATGGACAGCATTGCTGTAGGGCTGAAAGTCAAAGATTCGGGCATGTTACCCAGGGTCAGGAAAATGTTAAGCCCTTCTCAGCTAAGTGCTGGCTGGTTCGCACATTTCAAAACTCAGTTCAGCATGAAACACGTTAAATTTGCAGGTGAGACGCGTTCTGAAGATCAAGAGACTAATGAAGAATTAAGAAAATCCAGTCTATCCTCATTATTCACGGATTCTGTATTTGCAGATTCTCCTACTTGCTACAATTAATTTTAAGCCCCAAATTGATACTCGAGGCGTCTGTGGTCATTTGCAGACTTGTAAAACATCCCAAAACGTGTCACCCAGTGCACACATTCCTAGCTGGAAGTCAGACAAGGCGATGTTCTGCCTTTTGCTTCTGCTTTCATACAGAGGTGAGCAGGAAGCTCTGCATCCGGGGCCAGCTGGATGGGGTTTGAATGCCAACTCTGGCACATGTGAGTGGGGCGGCCCCAGGCAAGTGGCTTAAGAGTTCTGGACCCCATTTTCTCTTTGGTAAAATAAAGAAAATAGAATCTACCAGGATGAGTCGTTTTTAGTATTTAAGGTTATAATCTATGGTATATATGCATATGCGTGTGCATGCATGTTACCAAACCCAAGGTTGGCAGGGTGTCGCAGGAAGGATCATCGCTCAAGAGACAAGTTTTGATTGGAAAGGAATCTGAGCTTTATTTAGGAGGCTGGCAACCCAAGGAGAAGGTAGACTCTTGTCCAAAAGCCCACTCCGAGGTTTCTGCCTGGCCCAGGGGGGCTTAAAGGGGCTTAAGGTAGTTAATCGGCAAAGAGCGGGCAGTGGCCTGTAGCATTTCTTGATCACATGCAGATCTGAGGCCAGCTAGAAACATTTTCAGTGCTGGGGTTGTGCGTGGGGGTCCTGTTCTTGTGTCCTGATGTGCCCGAGTACTCCCTTCTTTCTGGAAAGCAGGGCAAGGTCTACAGATACACAAAGGGAGGTTAGTAAAATCATTAGTGTAACCTAAAAAAGAATATTTTGCTAAAAAAAATTGCTGGACTGATCAGAAAGCTGAGATGGCTTCAAACAGACTTGCTGGCCTCTGGGGCATGGGAAGGTTCTGGTTCTTCACTTCTCGAAAAGGCCAATCGTCTGCAAGTCTCAAAGTAAATTAGTTCTGTTACAGACCTAGGACCTTAGATCAGCAAGTAAGGAGTGTTAACTTGAAGCGAGTTAACCCTTAAGACCTGCTGGAGTGTTGTTACACACACACACACACACACACACGCACACTACTGACTAGTTGGTTCAGTATTTGCTAATTCACTGTTCATGGTGACTTTATAGAACATAATTACTATGAATAACAAGAATTTGCTGTACCTCCTAAGTGTTATACAGGAGAAGGATGATATGGAAAAGCCAGTTTTCAATGCTAATGACGCTAGCTTCTGGCAAACAGACCTTTATAACGCAAATGGTATTTCGTTGATGAAAATGTCACTCGAGGCTCACAGGAACATCCCCTTGTATTTCCCTTAAGAGTGATCGTTCAATATTTGTGAGTTCAGTGTTTTCATGGTGACTGTGGAACCTGAGTACTGTGAATAAGGAGAATCAACCACAATTGATTTGGTGAAGTTATTTTTAAAAATAGATAAATCAGTTGGGACACCTGGCTGGCTCAGTGGAGCATGCAACTCTTGATCTTGGGGTCATCAGTTTCAGCCCCATGTTGGGCATGGAGCCTACTTAAAAAATTAAAAAAATAAATCAATAAATCAGCAATTTGCTTTTTACAACAGAGAAGGCAAATGATTCCACAAGAAAAGTGTAATATGGCTTCCATGGGCTATGTTGTTTCTTAAATACACTGGTGTTACGATGCCCGGCTAGAATAACAGGATAGAAATTCCCTATCTGTTCCTATCTGCTCACTTTTCCCCTGGTGTTCATCATCACCATGGTTCATGTTTATTGAGCATTTCCAACATGCCTGTTGCTATTTTAAGTTCTTTACACACAGTCTTATTTAATCTTCGCCATAATAATTATGGTAGTAGTGGCCGTAGGGGGAACCCCAGCAGCTGCAAACACTTACGTGACACTTGTTGTGTATTAGGACCATTTCCAAGTGGTTCACAATGATTGACTAATTCATTCCTCACAACATGCCTATGCAATAAGCACTGTTAGGAGTCCCATTTTACAGATAAGGACATCGAGGTCCAGAAATATTGAACAACATGCCCAAGGTTATGCTTCTTGGTCCTGAGCCTGAGCACTCAGACCCTGAACTCTGCTGCTCCTCCAAGTTGGGGATGTGGGGGGGGAATGGAGAAGACACTCCCCCCACTAATAAGCCGATTCACTAGGAAATTGTACATGCTCTCCACTTTTTTTTTATGTATTAATTTTCCATGAAGCCAAGCTCAGATTAGTGCATGCAGGTACTTTAGCTGATCAGTTGTTATGGATTGTAACATAGCAAGTGTGGGACAAAAAAACATCTGTTTCACGAACCGGCTTTGCAAATAGAGACTGACTTGTTTGTCAAGGAGAACTGCCCACACAGGATAAATGGTTAAGGATTATGACCTGTTGGAGTTGCCTTTTCTTTATCTTTAAAACTGTTAATGGGACGTGACATGTGGTGGTAAAGTATGGTGGAGTTCGTACAGAGAAGAAGAGGAGATATTTGTTCTTCGGGTGAAACTTTCACGGGGACATCTCAGGACAGGAATGGGCGAACATGGCGTCTCCCCCAGAGGTGCTCTCTGCATCCTTTCTCCTCATCTGTACCAGGAGTTCCTACCTAGCCTGGCATCCCTAGGCCTAGAGATCTTAATTTTGTTTATTGATTAATTTATTATTGGCCACAGCCCCTTTGAGAAGCTAATGAAAGCCAATGACTCTTCACTCTGAGGAAAATCTTCCCAGGCCCATACCCTGTCAGTGAATACATTTTGTGGGTGTTCTCAGACCTCCTGAGAAGCCCATTAAGAAAGAATCTTAGGGTTCATGGATTCTGATGTGGGGCTGCTGAGTGAATGGTCAAGAAAGTTCTTGAGATGTTTTTGGTGCAAAAAGGTGATTTTATTACACGGGGACAGGACCCCTGGGCAGAAAGAACTGCACTGGGATTGTGAGGAGACATTGATTATATACTTTTAAGTTGGAGGGGGGTAGAGATAAAGGCAGTCTCTAAAGGGATTTCCATATGTTAAAGAAGACTTACAGGATGCTGGAGGTCTGGCTCTTGTCAAGCTAAGGTTGCTTTTAGTCTTTAGCCAAACATCAGCATTAAAGGGGCCATCGAGCTCCTTGAGGAATGTCACACTCTTGTGTTTCTCAGGTATTTATCAGTGGGCTATAAGGTGTAAGGAAATTTAATTTCATCTCCATTTCTCTTGCCTTTGGTCTCATCAGATTCTAGAACCTTCTCTCTTAGGGGGTCGATGAGCTGCTTTCACCCTTTAAAAATACCTGACTGCAGTCAAGCAGTTATCTATGTTTCTTTGCTTTTGTCTGGAATTAGATGAATGTTTGCTGGGTACTTTGGTTTTATTATGTTGACAAATTATTGAAAGCAAGAAGTCCATGCTGACTAAGGTAGGGCTCCTTAGTGGTATGAAGGTTGGGAACCACTAACATATATGGGGCCTCTGTCTTCATTGGTCTGACCCTTCCCAAAATCCTGTCAGTCTGGACAGCCATTACTCTATAACTTTAACAGTATAATTTTATACTGCTTTTGGATGATTTCATATGTAAATGCTTTGTCTCTTCTATTCATTCTTTTTAAAAATTTTTTTAAATTTAATTTTATTATGTTATGTTAATCACATACATTACATCATTAGTTTTTGATGTAGTGTTCCATGATTCATTGTTTGCCCTTAGGGAACCATATCTATTTGCCCTTTCTTATTCTCCACTGGGTTTGATACCCATTAGGCCAGTGGGCGAATGTGTCTATAGCTGCCCTTGTCCCAGGAGAGGACAGTGTCTGGCAAAGGTGTCCATCCTTTTGTCAGCAGGGGGCAGCAATGGAGTGGGTAAAAATGGTCATTGTTCTTCAGCCTAACCAGGCTTTTCAGAGCTGTAGAGCCTTTAAGAGAATATCTACCCAATGGGCAAGCTGAGGAAATCGTTCCTAAAATAAATACAGGTCTATTAAAATCTAGCATATTTTTCAGTTTGAAGTAATATTTAAAAATTTTTCTTTTTTTTCCTACTAAAGGAATTGCATTTTGAAGAAGATATTATTTTTTGGTTTTCGAAGCGTTGGGGTGGGGTGGAAGGTAACATAGATAGAATCTTCTGAGGGAGCCAGTGAACAGCATTTCCTCATGCTGAGCATTACCTTTTATTGCTACTAAATTTACATGAAAATAAACCCAATTTATCCCAAGAGTGAAATACGTATTTACATTTTAGTTATGGAAGGAATTACAGCATGTGTTTATTTTACAGTGGGGAATCCTGAGAGGGTATCAGGAAGAAGAGCTTAATATTACACATTTTCTAAAAGGTTAGTTTAAAGATGGTGAATTAACAGTACCCAGTTAAGTCTAAAGGGAGATAGTCATTTCTAAGTATTTTCTGGACGGAAGGAGAAAAATGCATTTTCCTTCTGTAAATGTTCAGATTAGCCAAAATTAGGCAGCCCTAGCTCTGCCACAAATAGAACAACTGAAATATAGAACATTTTCACCGGAAGAAAACAAACCTGAAAACTTGAAGCAATGGCCCAAACCTGAAGGATGCATTTAGTGGATCGTTGAAAACTTAATCAACATCTCTCTATACTAGCTAGGTGCAGGGAACTTGGGGCTGTCCCCCACACCTCAAGAACTTCAAGGAAGAAAGGCAGGTGCTCATGGGAGGGCTTTGGAAAGATTGGGGGTGTAGTGACTGATAACTTCTCCGTGGGGAAATGCACGCTTCATGGAGAGGCACTGCCTTGATCCAGGCACTGTAAACCTAGTAGGATTTTGACAGTGAAGGATGAGGAGGAAAGGATTTCTAGGCAAGATGTCACCTGAGAGAAAGTCAGGAGGGGCCAAGTTGCCCAAGTGGGTACTGTGTTCATGAGAAGGTAGGGACAAGGTATACAAACCACCTTTTTTGAGAATCACACATAATTCTGTTTTGGGGTCCTATACTTTCCAGGGCATTGTCAGGACCAGACATTTTCTTTTTTTGTCTCCAGTTTGGTGATGGTCATGGGAAGAGAAAAATTTCTGTGAAGAAGAGAACTGTTTTGATCATAGCTGCATAGGGAAAACTACAGAGGGCTCTTGAGGGAGAGTTGGCTAATGTAGCAAAATCCATTTCCACAAAGTTAATAGATGTGTTAGACCCGTGAACCTGATATGAGAAAAGAGGTAACACAGCTAACTGGGTTGTTTTCCAGACTTCGGAAATCATCAGAAAAGGTATAAACTGAGAGAGGACTGTGGATTGAGCCCTTGTCTCTTCTTAAACTCCTTTTAGACTGGTGGGCTTTGCATTATTACGTGGTAATGATGTGGGAAACAAAGGCAGAAGAAAAATTAAATTTCCTTACTACTTAGAGCCCACTGACCAGTTCTTGAAGAAGGCAGAGTGACCTTCCTCTGGGAGCTCAGCTGCCTCCATGTTAATACTTTTGCTAAGGGCAAAAGGCAATGTTCACTTAATATTATACCAACACCCCAGGATCCTGGAAGTCTTCTTTAACGTATAAAAATTCCTTTGGAAAATTCCTTTATCTCTACCTTGAAAGATACATGTTAGCAATCACCCTCCAAGCATATGGTCCACTGATATACATCTGAAGGGTCTCAAGACTGAGTTTTTACTAAACAGTAATAAATGACCTTTTCCTAACAATAGCTAACCCGTCAGGATCCTGGAAACCTTGTTTGCAAAACACCTTGGAGGCTTGTGCTGTCCCTATCCCCCTCTCAACTTGAGAGTATATAATCAGTCACCCATTACAACCCCAGGGCAACATCTCTTTCTGCCCACAGGTCCTGTCCCTGTGCTTTAATAAAACCACCTTTTTGCGCCAAAGATGTCTCAAGAATTCTTTCTTGGCCATCAGCTCCGAACCCCAACAGTTCCTACATCATCAGTACTATCACTAAAAGAGGTGGGATAGTCTGGCCTTATTTGGAGCTGGATGTTTATCATAAGCATTTTTAAGAAGTTAGTATACATCTAGAACCCACTGTCAGGAAGCTGTGTAACTTTGGTGTTCATGTCATACCAGCATTAAGTTTAGGGAAATGCCTCATTATTTGACAAGTTTTTATGGATGAAGGCATTGACTGATGTCCCATTGGATATATGAATTTTCTTGTAAAGTGAGTTTTAAAAATATTTGCAAATAGTGTATATCCTTATATCTCATGAATGTCACAATCCTAGATTAGGTTAAATATTACAAGAGAAGTGGTGAGGAGGAGCCCACATAGTGAAGGGGTAGGTCAGGTGTTGGCTGACTGGACCAGCCTAGGCATCTGAACTATGGCCAGCCAATCACATTCACTTTCTCTCAACTCTGAATTTAGAGAGAAAGGAAGCCAGACCTATGAAATTGGGTAGATTTGGCTCCGCCATGGCTCTGCTGGGATTTGGACAGGTTGGGGAAGTTTTCAATTGAGCAAGAGGAGAGAGAGTGAGAAGGTGGGAAAGCCAGAGACTATAGAGATAAGAGATTAGGATATCTCTGAAGGGCAGAGGGAGCAGCCCTTTCTGGTAGATTCTGGGTACCCCCTTCCTATATCCATGCAACAGATCCCCTTCTTGAACTAGCATGGGTGGATTTCTGTTCTTCACTACTGAACACTCTTTGATGGTGATCGACTAGACCTGGGGAGAAATGCAGGAAAAGTATGAAAACTTGTCCTGTGATTACTGAAGTTCTCTGTCTTGATATAAGAAGAAAAAAATCAACCCGTTCAGAGCTGGTATTGGACTACTTTCACTTGTCAATTTTTAAAGGCCCGGTGGTTGACATTTAGATGTAATTTGGGTATGTTTGTTCATCTGGATGCATCTCTTAGTAGCATTCAGGTCTTCATATCTTCTTTCATGCCAGGAAGTGGAGAAAATTGTCAGTTCCTAAAGGAGATGTCTCAGTGCTTTTTCTCATATATTCATTTACTCTTTTTTAACTAATATGTTTTGTCTACAGTTTGCTAGGCCCTGTCCTAGGTGCTAGGAAAACAACAGTGAATAAAAGAGACAAGGTCCTTAGGGTGCCTGGGTGGCTCATTCCGTTAAGTGTCCGACTCTTGCTTTTAGCTCAAGTCATGATCAGGGTGCTGAGATGGAGCCCTATGTCGGGCACCGTGCTAGGGGTGGAGCCTGCTTAAGTTTCTCTCTCTCTCCTTATCCACCTCTTTAAAAAAAAGAGAGAGAGAGATTGAGAGACAAGGTCCTCATCCTCATGTAGCTCAGAGCCTGTTAAGGGTGGGACAGATTAACCAATGGATAACATAACACATGACTTAACTACAACCATGATGGGTTCTGTGGGTGATGGCAACCATGACCTTTTGGGATGATGGTGGAAAGCTACCTGGTGAAAGCAACCTATAAGGTGAGGTCTGAAGAAAGAGTAAGAATTAACCAGGAGAAAGGCATTCCATGGACTGCTTGGAAGTTGAGCCCGGAACCCATTCAGGTGGGGCCTTGTTTTTCCAATATCATATAGATTATTTTAGAGACTGAAAGGAACTTGGGACTGTTGTGTGCCCAGAGACGTCTAATGTGCAGTTAAAATGTCCTATTCCCTCTGGGAGATTGGTACTGGAGGAGACTCACAATTAAGGCTAAAGTTCCAAGGTCTTATGACAAAAGGGAAAATATCCATTATTCTTCAAGTGGGAGTAGTAACACCAGACTTGGGCCATTGGAAAGGTTTTTTTGGATTTGCTGGAGAACCATGCCAGCTTATTAAAATTTCTTGGAACCTTGGAGCTCTGTCCTCCTTCTCTCTTCATTCTTCCCTTCTTTCCTCTTCTGCCATCTTTCTCCCTCATCTCCCTTCCTTCATTCCCCCTTCCTTTCTCTTGCCTTCTCTTTTCCTTCCTCCCTTCTTCTCTCTACTCATCTACCCAACATACATTTGTCAGGCATCTCCCATGAATAAGGTCCTGTGGTCCCATCCTACAATATGGCGGTGGATGAATGGATTGATTCAGTCAGTAGGCTGGGTCCTGGAGTTAGACATTATGGAACTAACTATAATTTAATAAGTTCTTTTTGTGCATTTATTTATATGAATAGTGACCATGCTTTACACACTCTTACACTTAACTTTCTTGAAAAGTGTACATCAGAGTCATGAGGAAGTGAGGAAGAGTGGGGATGGATCCATGCCAGTTCATTCCATCACTGGAAAGCAGTTTCCAATGCACACATCTGCAAGGGGTGGTTCGCTCTTTGGTAAAGCGCAGTGTATTCTATATCATTATTCAGTCTCCTATTTGAGCACCTTGAGGATTACATTGTAAGCAGTTTGCATGCAGGAATTGTGTTCTCTCTTCTGTAAAATGGTGACTGCAGTATCTTTTACTCAGTGGAGCTACAATAAATATTAATTACTGGTGGCTTATCCCTTAACATAATTTTCCTTGTCAGATTAATGAAGCAGATTCCTGATAAATGCATTTGTCTCTCCAGAGTTTCATTTGCCAAGGCTCAAATGCTATAAAGGATTTGCCTGGAGGCATAAAGTTCTTGTCCAATTTTCCCCCCCTTTTTAAGTGCCCTTTGGAGATGCATTTCTTTCCTGAAAATAATTGGCACTAGTGAAATTAATTTTAGCTGGAAAAGAGAACTGAGTTGTTATATCCTTGTCTGCTACTCTGGATAGATATTTGAACTAAAAACAATAAGTTGTGAAAGAAAGTAGCAGGCATTTAATAGGTAGAGCCAACAAGGCTTGGTTTGAGATAAATCTGTGCTACCAAGCTGAAGTTAGAATATAGATGTCTATTGGCCTGTTTTCTTTAGGAATTCTTAAAAACAGCCTTATCTCTCTGCAAAATAAAAGAATTTCCCAAAGTGGAGATTAAATATCCAGACACTTAGAAGTTCTTTGAGAAAGGCTGAGCTGCGTATGTGGAATATGAGTGAACAAAGATAAAGTGGGCTCAAGAAAATGGTTTAATTTCAAGAAAATGGTTTAATTTCATACTTGCTGATCTTTGGTTTCTGAAGTTACATTCTCCAAGAGATAAAAAACTAACATACTGGCTAGCGTTTGCTGAGAACTGGCAGATCAACCAGACTTCTGAAGACCTCAATAAAACTGCCTTTTAGTTTCCACCTTTTATGTGACTTATGTTGAGTAGTTTCTGATTTGGGAACATCTAAGAGGAACTTAAACACTTGAGTGAAGCTTCCACGCCTTTTGCAGGACAAATCCTTACCTTGATTTTACAGTTTCTGTTTATGGATCACATTTTTTTTTTCCCATGGGGATTTTACCCAGAGCTTGTGGTCTAACCTATTCTTGTTCAGTTCATGGTGAGTTGGCCTGTGGATCAGCCAGCTTGCTCCCCAAGCACCTACTCCCTTTTAGGTAGAAATCTGTGCTGGCTGGGCATCAAACCCTGTGCGTGCGCATGCACATGCGCAGTGGTGTTCTCATGTCCCCTGGGAAGGAGGCAGAGGGCAGAGAAGTTTGGTTCCAGGACACTGGACTTTAGTCATGACCTCTGCATTTCTATGGATTATGATTTGGGCCCCTGCGTTGTGTAAAAGGAGAATCCCAATAACCAGCTCTGCTCCTGTGGCCAGGGCAGAGCTGGGAGGATAGGAGATTATGAGTGTGAAAGCATTTTTGTACACTGTAGAGCTCTCCTTCCCCCTGATTTGAAATGGCCCTGCTTCTCTTATTCACGATGCGGCTGTTACTGTGACTTTTATACAGGGGTCAAGGAAGAGCATGAGAAGAGAAGGGGAAACGTGGGGAAAGCAAAGGACACCTTTCTGCTTTATTCCTCAGCTTCAGTGTTGGGATCAGTTCAGACGCAGGGCCTTGGGCCGGCTTGGGGAAGGGGGACAGATGCCCTTCTCTTGTCTGGTGGGTTCTGGGGACGAAATAACGAAGCAGTTGGACAAGGTTTAAGCAGTTAACTCTCTCTGGCACTGTGAGGGTTTAGGGCCCTCTGTAATGGTTTTGCATTGTTCCATTGTGCCTGGGACCTTTTAGGAGAGAAATTTGGTGTCTTCCAGAGCTTTCTGGATCCACGTGATTCCCCAGTAGTCCTTCTGCTCCCTTTCCTTGAGCTTTCCCTCCCACTGGTGGGGACCACCCTGCCATCCTCATTGCTGCTTCCACCCTGAGGAAGGGGACACTCTCTGGACTCCCATTAGTCTTACTTGCTTAAATTTTCTTTACTGGAGAGGGAAACTTCTTTTTTATCGAACGTACTTGACATATAACATTGTGTAAACATAAGGTATACAACATGTTAATTTCATACATTTCTGTATTGTAATATGATTGCCGTTGTAACGATATTTAGCACCTCTATCACATTATGTAATTATCCTTCCTTTTTAACGGTTAGAATAATTAAGGTCTAGTCTATCAACAAGTTTGATGATTATAGTACCATATTCTTGTCTATATTCACCATACTGTGTAGTAACGTGTAGTAGCTCTTGAGGGCTTATTTACTATTTGTTGCTGGATATGGAAACTTCTTCATCTTTCTTTACCTCATGTGATAGAGGGACATGTACAATGAATTAAAACAATGAGATACTGGTTTTTGGGGTGGGGTGGGGTGGGGGAGGGTTGTCGATGAAATTGGTCAAGAGAAAAAGATTGTAGAGAGGGAGAAGGAGGACAGCTCTCACACTGCTGAGGGAATACAAACTGATACGGTTTTTTTCAAGGGTGAGCCGGCGGTATTTATTAAAAATTTAAAATTAATGTTGAGTACTGTTAAATCCAGCAATTCCTCTTCTAGGAGTTTATTTTAAGAAAATCACTATAAATTTATGCTGAGATTTAGCCTTACAGAAGTTTGTTGAATTATAATTTGTCACAGAGAAGAAATGGTCTCTTCATAATGTCCAGCAGCAGGGAATTGGGGAATAATTTGTGCCACCTTTGTACGATGGATTAGTCTGCAGTCTTTTAAATAGTATTGTCAAAATTTATTGTGCCTGGGTGGCTCAGTCAGTTGAGCATCCGCCTTCGGCTCAGGTCATGATCTCAGGGTCCTGGGATCGAGTCCCGCATTGGGTTCCTTGCTCAGTGGGGAGTCTGCTTCTCCCTCTGCCCCTCCCCCTGCTTGTGCTCTCTCTCTCTCAAATATTTATTGACATGGTATATGGAATAAAAACGGTTCCAGGCAGTATTATGATGTGCAACCATTTTCATAAAAAGTAAAATGCACGGATGCATGCATAAAAAGGATGTAAGTATACATGCCAAGATTTTAACATATGTTTTCTCTGCTTTTGGATGTGTTATGGTATTGTTTCTTTTGATTATTTTTTCTGTGATAAGTATTACTTCTGTACAAGAAAAAAAAGGGGAGGAAAGATGTTTTCAGGGAAAACAAAGCGGGCGGAGTAGGGAGTCGCCTGCAGAGCTACTCTGAGCTACTCAGAAGCCCTGTTTATGGGTGTTGTGCCAGGGAGGCCAATCTTGTCTCCAAGGAGAGTGAGGACTCCTTCATCTGGGTTCAGCAGTGGATTACAGTTCACTCTGATGACCTCATTTTAACTTGAATTTCCTCTGTAAAGAGCCAGTCTCCAGATAAGGTGACATTTGAGGTACTGGGGGTTAGGACATCATCATATGGATTTGGGGTGAGGGAAGACACAATTCAACCCATAAGAACACACCACATCAAAAACTAATGATGTATTGTATGGTGACTAACGTAACGTAAAAAAAAAAAAAAAAAAACAAAACGTATTTTCCCCCTATTTAAAAAAAACATGACAATAGGAGAAATCTCAAACATAAAGCATCAGCGAAGGTTAATATTGAACCTCCATGTCCTCATCAATAGCTTCAGCACCCCAAAGCCCATATTGTTTCATCCCTTACTTCTCCCCACCCACCCCCCAAAAACCTGGATTATTTTGAACTCAATCCCAGGCATTACAGGTGATGCATTCTATGTGATAAAAAGTTACACAATTGTTTATAAGGGATGAGCCTTTTAAAATAAAATAACGTGTGTGTGCGCATAAGTTAGAAGAGTCAGAATAATACCAGAATGTTAACATTGCTTTTTTATTTCTAGGAAGTGGGATTGCAGGTAATTTTTACTTCCTTCTCTGTAACTATTTTCATTGACTAATTTTGTTGGGATGGTGATGGAGTGAGCCAGCCTTTTGCAATCAGAAAACAAAACAAAACAAAACAAAATAACAAAAAAACCCAAGTTGTTTCCAGATGGCGAAAAAGGGTGGAGTAAGGAAGAAACCATGGAAGAGAATTTGTCATAGTTGTTTTCTGAGGCAGGAGGTAGTATTTTACTTCCAGAATCTGAGAAAGGAAAAGGAGGAAGTACACAGGATCGTTTCCTCTAGTGTAGAGGGCACTGGAGTGTGGGGACTGCCGTGACAGGTGACCTCTGCCAGGACACCTGGCCTCTGTGACTAGAGATTTCCCACTGGGCAAATGAAAGCGAGGGACCAACAGAACCCTGAGATTTCTTTGGCTGTGAATGCTGTTATCTCCGATTTCTTGAACATGGCAGGATTGGTTTGCTTTTTAAGAATCAGTCAAGATAAAATTTACATTTCATATGTGTACAGTGTGGAGTTATTATTGGGGCAGGTGAGGAAATAGTTGTAGAAAAGCCAAAGGTGAAGATAGGACAGAAAGGAATCTGTTTTTAAGAAATAGAGCAGACTCGGGGCACCTGGGTGGCTCAGTTGGTTAAGTGTCCGACTCTTGATTTCGGCTCCAGTCATGATCTCAGTTGAGCCCCATGTCATGCTCTGCACTGGGCATGGAGCCTGCTTAGGAGTCTCTCTCTGCCTCCTCCCTCATCCCCTCCCCCCCTCTTAAAATAAAGCAGACTCCTCCCACATCTTCAGGAAGTGTTTTTTTTGAGTGAGTGTGTGCACATTTCAGAATTTTGCCTTTGCCTTCTGCTCTTGCCAGCATGGGCTCATTTATGAGCAGCACCGAAACTTCTTGATAGCGGTCACCTACTGAAGCTATGGAGGGACCAGAACAGACTTTGGATCACCTTCATCTCTGGATTGGTCTTACAACCACTCTTGTCTTTGGTTTCTATCCCCCTCATCTCATATGATAAAGGCCAGGTGTCAAAGTGTTGAGGTTAAAAATGCCATTAGCCTGTCCTGCCTCCCAGGGATGGAGTGGATGGAGAAATCTGGAGCCATAGCTTCCGTTATTTAGTGATGGTCACCCTCCATATTGACACCAGGAAGCCCAAAGCAAAGTGGGTATGCATCTAGAAAGTAGGCAAAAATCTAGAAATGATGAATGCTTCTCTGTCAATTTTCTAAAAGGAATACTTGCTTCTGTTACCAAGAAGATGAATGGATGGTGCTCAGCAACCTTCCATTTGGCCAGTTAGATCTGCTTATGAAGCAGTCTTCAACTTGGACGTAGAAATAGGATGTCTGCACTTAACATACCTTTAAAAAGAAAGCAGACTTTTATGTCTGAGGCCATAACAATGACTTTAGGCCGGATTCTCCCCTCCACCACCCAGAGCTGAGGGCAAGGGGGGATGCTGCATAGACAAGCACTCGTGGAGAAAGCTGAAGATGCTCTCTCTTCCCTGGAGGCACCAGCACTGGGGAGCCTCCTTCTGTCCTCTCAGCCCCAGCAGGGGCCAGTGGAGGCCCTTGAGGCAGGAGATAAACCAAGCAGATCAAGATAGCACCCCAGGGGCTCTGAAAGTAGGTCATTATTGAAACCACAGGCCATAAAAGTAGGCTAGGGGCCTGTGTGCTAAACGTAATAAATTCGGTAGCCTGCTAAGAAAAAAAATTCAAATCAGACCTAAAATCTCCAAATGTGATATAGCCAGAATGTCCAGGGTACAGTAGAAAATCCCATCATACCAAGAACCAGTAAAATCACAACTTGAAGGAGAAAAATAATTATCTGATGTCAAAACTGAGAGGTGTCAGATGTTAGTTTTATGGGAGCAACTGGTCACACTCCTCTGTGTACCTGTGGTCTGACTGCTTTCAAGCCCTAGTGACCGAGTTGAGTGGTCGCCATAGAGACCCAATGGCTCAAAACCCCTTAAATATTGATCGTCTGGCCTTTTACAGAAGTTTGCTGACCCTGCAGTAAGACCATCAAAGACATAAAGGTCAATTTTTTGGAGATATTTTCTTCCCCCCCCTTTTCTTTGTTTCCTTTGGTTTATATTATAGAGCATTAGGTTCCTTATCTCGGTGTCTCCATTCTCATCCTGTGTTTTTAAACTTTCTTCTTTGTTTGTAACCTCATTGTGTGGCAAGCAGCCTCCCACCTTGGGAGATGGACCCCATTTCCTCCACTCATCTTTGTCCCTTATGGCCACTGTCCGCTCTCTTAACCCTACTGGGAGATGTAGATTTGGTAAGATCTGTCCACTAGATGGGGTTTTTTCTCTCTGCTCACATAATAAGACTTGAGAGAGTTGGGGGAGTCCATAAGGTATTTAGGACTGTGTTTGGACATATAGCGGTGTCCCAGGAGGGCCCAGAACCCTGCCCTAATAAGGGAGACTCTTGGTAGATTATCATTCCAGGTAGGTGCTGTGCCAAGAGGGAAGAAGAGACACAGCTCAGGGAGGACAGGTGGAAGGTTGGATGTCAGGTAGGAAAGTCAGCAAGAAGAAGAGATTGTTCAGGTATGAAGCGAAGACTTCCTGTGCTCCAACACTTGGGAATTTGGAGGAAGTCTTTGGAGACTGGAATGCCAACTCTCCAAATATCAACAGCACAGTCTGTTGATCAGGCAAAATGGCTTTATTACTTACCACTGGGGCCTTGTCCATGTCTCCGAGGGGGGAGAGCAAATTCCGAATTTGAGAATTTGAAGTTCGGTTTACAATACAGGGGCTTGATTAGGGTTAGGTACAGATCAAGATCCAACAGTTCAGGATTGGTATAAACAACTAGGCAAGGATTTTGAGGCAAGGCATTCAAAGGATTGTAGGGTACAAATTGTTGATGGTTTCCATTACAGAGTTGATGGATATTTCAGGAAGTTGCCTTAAAGAGCTGTCAAACCATTTTGGGGGTGGCAGGCTCTTGGAATATCAAAGTAATGCTAATGAGGGCAGCGGAATAGTAAATCTGTGTTAAGGGAGGCAGTAAGAGGGGTGTGTGTGTGTGTGTGTGTGTGTGTGTGTATTGCTTCTAAAGATCCTTGAAGCACGGCTTTTAAGCTTAGCTGAGGACTTTGGCCAAGTGAAGTGCCTAAGTCAGCCAAGGACTGACCCCTGACCCAGAGGGGCTTCTGGAAATGCTAAACCAAGGCCACCTTGATGCTGGCATCACATTGTTCGGTCTACTTGAAGCCTGACCTATTGAGCTACCGAAGGTGCCAGGAATCTGTGAGCCCAGGAGGCTCTGCCAACCAAGCAAGCTGCCCCAGTAACTTGAGGATAAGGAGTCCATGTCAGGAGGTGCCTGATGCTGATCCTTTGATTACTAGTAGATGAACTGGTATTCATTGATATCTGGCCTGTGAGGGACTGGACCTTTCAGGCGTCTCTCAAAATCTGCTCCGAGGTTTGCAGCTCTGAGAAGTCTGAAACAATCAGATGCAGGAAGCCCCTGGGCCCCTGCTTCCCCCTTCAGGTCTCTCCTTAGCCAGATCTGAGCTCGTTGAGCTGGATGACGTTAGGTTTTAGTCTCTTTATCATGGTTTCAGTTGTTGACCAAGAAAGAATTCATGAAAAATGTAAGCCAATGGGCATTTATTTGGGCAATGAGAATTGCAGCTGTGGGAGACAGTTCAGGTAGAAACCTGATTCTTGTTCAGAGGAGTTATAAAGGCAGAGGAATAACGTGCTGTTCTCTTTCAGATCCTCTAAGCAAAACAGGGATTGAAGCTAGGTTAACTGGGATTGCTTGGGTTAGTATACAGATGAAGGGTTGAAACTTGTCAAATCCATTGGCTCCTTTCAAAGTGAAGAACACCAGTGATTCAGGTCTCATCATGAGGAGAGAGTTAAGTCCAGGCTGAGGGCTTGCAACTGGCAAAAAGTTCATGGTTCCTAGGATGCACATAAATTCCTCCCCCGTGATGGCCTCCTGAGCCTATTTTAGAAGAGACTTTCTTCGCTAGCCTTGCTTACTCCTTTTTGAAATCTCCTTTTACACAGCTTTATTGAAATAAAGCAATAAAATGTGCTGCCACTGGTTTTATTAGCATTCACTCCTGTGATTTGATTTTGTAGTACATACACCATTCATTATTTGTGCTGTGAAAAATGGGCCGTAGGGTTTTTTTTTTCCCCTCCCTGTGACATTTGCTTATCTGTGAAGTTCAACGTGACCTACATATGGTTGATTTTATAACCTCAGAGTTGACATTTTCAGGGGTGGGTCTCTGAAATTTCATTTGGGGTCCCATTTTGTACCTGTGCTCTAAGATGGTGATGCCCCTGATTCTGGAATGCCAGGAAGAAATGAAACTTGGGCATTTTGTTCCTAAAGACCACAAATGATTGATGTTGATGTGCTTCAGAAAAAAGTGTTAAAGGCTCAGATGTGAAACTTACATAATTAAAGTAAGTGGTTCAACTTTTTCAAAGGCTGGTAGCAGTAGGTGAGCCTACTCGTTGATGCTTGTGCTTTGCTCTTCTCTTGCTAAGCCCATAGGAACCTCAAAGGAGGGGCACCTACCTGGGTGGCTCGGTGGGTTAAGCATCCAACTCTTGATCTCAGCTCAGGTCTTGATCTCAGGGTCATGAATTCAAGCCCCGCCTTGGGCTCTGTGTTGGGTTCCATACTGGGCATGGAGCCTACTTAAAGAAAGAAAGAAAGAAAGAAAGAGCCTTGAAAGGGAGAGAGAATGCTTTAAGGATTTGCTGTTGGTATTGTTGCATACAGCTTTTCAGTGCCATATTCATCTTCTCATAGGTGCTCTTAATTAAAATTAGTTGCGGAAGAAGCTAAAACGTGTTATTCCGAAGTCTGATGAAGACTCCTCATCTGTGCCTCCCAGTCTTAGAACTTTTGGAGCAGTAATAACTGTGACATACAGCTCCAAGGCTAGGAATCCTTCATCTCTTTGAGGGTTCCTTCAATCTCTTTTGGAGCTTGATGAAACTAATACGAAGTGAAGATGACATCAGTTGTGTTATTAAAGGCAGTAGTTCGGTTTTGTATCACATGGGAAAGGGGGAGAAAATGAATCTTTAGGGCATGTCTACTGTGTGTCAAGCCCTGTGCTAGACTCAGTTTACCCAGAAAGATGTTGGAATCCATCAGGTTCCTGGTTATCGATAAAACTCTAGCACAGAGTTACTTAATGGGGTGGTATTGGCATTTTGAGCAGTGGGGGACATGTTTTAGGAGGACTGTGCCCTGGCCTGTGAGGCATTTAGCATGTCCCCCCCTCCGCCACCACTCAGTGTCAAAGCATTGTAACTGTCAAATCGCCCCCACTGCCGGTTCAGGTGCTCCCCTACGCCCACCCCCAAGCAGGCCGTCCTGCCTCTGGCACTGGTGAGAGGCTCTCAATTAACGTTGAATACTTTTCAGAGAGCAGATATGTGGATTCCATTTCTGGGCATGCGTCTCTGTTGTAATGGAGTAGAAAATTCTGTAAGTCAATTCTGTGTTTTTATTACCTGAGATTTACATAATATTTTATGCTTGTGAAATAACGAGTATTTATTCTATATTATATAATTGGAATATAGTTCTTTTTATTGATTAAAAACAAGTGTATCCCATATGGTTAACGGATTGATTTTACTCACCTTTTCTCTTAAGCATTATGGTATCACCCATAATTCTCAAGAACAATGTATTACCTGTTTCTTCATTATGTTTTCTTCTTCCCTTTCAACACCTCATGTTTCTAAGACAAGATTTTATGGTGGGAATTTACAGAAATGTTGACTATGACAAATAGCTCAAAACCCACTTCTCTCTGTCAGTTCTATATATAGAACTGTCAAAGAACACACAAACATTTTGTCTTGTGCAAAGTTAAATTTAACCAGTTGGCAGTTTCTTGGTAAACCTAAACTGGTAATAGAGGTATTATCCTTTACTAAATCTTCAGCCATATTATGCTAATCGAGTATAATGATTTCTGTAGACTTTGTGTCAAAAAATCAGTTCCTTTGCACCTCAGAGAAGAATGAGACTGGGGATTCATTTATTCATTACACAGATATTTTTACTGTACTTGGGATATATCAGTGAACAGCACAGATAAGGATCCCTGCTTTCACACTAGCCCAAATGAACACAATAAGTAAATGACAAGTTAGGTTAGAAGGTGGTAAGTGCTATGCAGAAAAATTAGTAAGGAGGGTGGGGGGTGGTGCCAAGGGTTGGGCTGGAGATACAGGTTTTTTTTTTTTTTTTTAAGGATTTATTTTTTTTAAGTGATCTCTACACCTAAGGTGGGGCTCGAACTCACCACCCCGAGATCAAGAGTCGCATGCTCTACCGACAAAGCCAGCCAGCCGCCCCTGGAAATACAGTTTTAATTAATGTAGCTCAGGAAGCTTTGCTGAGAAGATGACTTTTAAGCAAAGACCTGAAGGCAGAAATGAATACTTATTGAGCCCCTGTTGTGCCCCCAGGTACTTTTTTAGGAGCCAGAAGAACCAGGTATAACCTTTATAATCTGCAAAAAATAATTTACATGGCCAAAGGATCAATGTGCACATTGAAGTGACAACTCCAAGCCATGTCGGTGCAATAGGCTTAACAGTGATTTTAAAAAATTCCTTTTTGAAGTAACAGCACCTATTTTGATAAGTAGGATTGCAATGGAAGAGCTTTTTTTTTTTTAAAAGCTGGTAACTACACAGAATGATAGAAAATAGCAGGTATCTGTTTTCAAAGAGAAATAGAAAAATAAGGCTGAGCATGGAATGAGTTTTGTGGCCCAAGTCCAGGGGTCCTTACGGAATTATTACTTCTTCCCACCTGGTGACATCGTGAGGATAACAAGATTCTTCTGGGGAAGACAGGGACAAAGTCATAGTTACGGCCTTAAATTAAGGATGGCTTTCATGTGGGCAGCTGAAAGAACAATGGACCAGAGTCTAGAAACCAAGAGTTGGCTGCAGCCTCTGATGCTGAGCAGCCCTGGGACCTCGGCGGGTTGCTTGGCCTCCTCCCCTTTCCCGGAATGACTGTTTGTTTGCTAGGCATGCACTTCATGTGCACGATCTTGTTTAGAAAGTTGTGGAACACGAGGGAGATCAAACTCACAAGCTAACCAGTCAAGTTCTTTTCTAGTTCTTGACTTCCTCTCTCCTTGATTTGTCAATTCCAAGATGTGAGTAGACTGTGGCTTATCTGCAGCTTATGGATTGAGTCCAGGACACAAAATATGGTTCTTTGGGGCCATCAGAGCTTCAACTGTGGCGCAGGGCTGGCTCTAGAGTTTCTGGGTTTTCTCTTCCTCCTGGCATCTTACATGGTGTTCAAGTCACAGCCGATTTAGCATTTTTAGGGTGGAATGGAATGGTTCATGGCTGGCTTCACTATGATCTCACTCATGCAAATGCCAGCCTGAAATTTCACTTCTGTTTCTTGAGCTTCAAAAAGACTGCCAAAGAGCTAGGCATTGGGGCTGGAGGAAAAGCAGGGAATTAGCCTCGCTCTGAGGCCAAGCCACAGTTCGTCCACTGTCTCCGATAACCTTTCAGAGTGAAAGAACCTTAACAACGGTCCCAAAGACTTCTACCTTTAACATATATATCATTGACTTGCCTTCAGAAGATCAGTAAAATGATACATGCAGATGGCCCTAATGGGCCCTTTTAACTCAGGGGCTTCTAAAATGCTCTTGTGATCAGAGCTGCACCTGTGCGCCTCTGGAGAGATTTACTTAGATGTCACCCAGGCCTGCACTGTCAAAGCGCTAACGTGTACCGAACACCCTCTGAGTGGACTCTCGCGCCACCTGTAGCCTGGGGGTAATGCTTCCTCTCCCACTTTCCTCTCTTGTTGGGCGCCCCGGGTGTCAGAGCTGCTCTGCAGCCTACTGAATGGAGGACTGTCCTCTCTCACCCCCTTGCTGTCTTCCCATTTTGTAGATGATGAACCAGGTGGAAGGACAGCAGAAGAACCTCGTGCACGCCATCGAGTCTCTGCCGGGTTCTGGCCCCCTCACTGCCTTGGACCAGGATCTGCTCCTCCTGAAAGCTACCTCTGCTGCCACCCTCAGCTGCCTCGGGGAGTGCCTCCATTTGCTGCAGCAGAGTGTGCAGCAGGTGGGCCAGCCCGGCCACAAGCCGGGGGCCTCAGGTAAGACCGCCTGGCGGGCGGGTTTGCCCATGAGTATCTGGGGTGCGTGTCTGTGTGTCTGTGTGGATCTCCCCCGTGGCCTTCCTCCTTTAAATCCATATCCACCTTCCACCTGTCTCTCCATTTATCCCATCTGTTTCTCCATTTGTCCCTCCCTCCTTCTCTACCCAGTTTGGGATATCTTTTTCTTTGACTGATTAGAACTATAACATCCCGTGAAAGATTTAACTGATGTGTTTACATGAGTACTTTGGAACTCCTTTCAGGCTTGCTGGCATCTTGTTCTATATCTCATTCCACTTGTGACTTGGCACTCCGTGCTGTGTTTCTGAGATACATTGCCATGCCATCCATTTTTCTAACTGCGCCTTGATGTGCGTCCACCATGATGCGTCACCACACTGTGGTGAAGGATTCCCACATTGCTTCCCTGCTTGGTCCTGCTCGCATGGCTCAGGGAGCATGCTCCTGCATGCCTCCTCCTGGACCTATGTGAGCCTTTCTCTTCAATACATGCCAGGAGTATTTCTAGCTCTTTATCAAGTAGCTAGAGATAATAATACACTCCCTGAAGATGCCTCAGTCCTTTTGGAGGAGGGCTTAATAAGCAGATTCAAAGATATTAGAGAAGATTAAATTCAGCGATGAAGGTGAACTTAGCTTGAGGTTGGCCATGTCGTATATAATTACAAAGGATTAGAATGAAGAGACCAATAGAAGCCTCCTTGAGCTTTGTTGCCCGGGGTTCACTTATTGAGGAAATGAGACAACTTGGATGATGAAAGCAAAGCTAGCTTATGAGTGACGGTCTGTATTTCATGCTTTTCTCAAGTCCTCTTTGCCCTCTGTTGCACTGAGTTTAAGAGGAATGTTGGTTTTCCAGAGAAGTTTCTTTCTGTCCTACCCACTCTCATTTACTGAGCTCCGATCCTGCCAGAGTTTGGCCTTTGCTACACCTTTTCTGAAACCTTCACAGACTAGATGATATTATGCCCGTCATTCAGATGAGATGCTGAGGTTCATAGTGGGTAAATGACTCGCCCGAGGCCACCCAGCCAAGTAGCCGAGCTGAGGCCAGAGACGGGTGCTTCCTGGTGTGGCAGACGCCTTCCTCTGCCTGGGGTTCCTTGTTAATCCAGAACAGACCACCAGTCGGCTCTGGGGACCCTTCCCGGGGGCCAGTGACGCTGTCTTGCTCACATCACAACTGTCTCACTGGCAGGTATTTATTTTCTTTACTTTTCTCCTTATTTTAAGAATTTCAGACTTCCAGAAGAGTTACAAGAATACTATGAAAAATTCTCGTATCTCCATCTCCAAGTTCCTCCAGTGGTAACATTTTATGACATTTGCTTCATCATCTCCCTTCTCTCTCTCTCTCTCTGTCTCTCTAAGCATATTATAACTTTCTTTTTTTTTTTTTT
>NC_138369.1:61507556-61537722 GCF_054177405.1 Leptonychotes weddellii
CATATTATAACTTTCTAACCACTTCAGAGTAAATTGCAGACATGCTATATCTTAACTCTTATATGCTTCAGTATGTATTTCCTTAAAAAGAAAAAGGACACTATATATAATGTCCTTTATATAATGTCTCCTATATAATGACTGCCCAGTCATCAAAATCAGTAAATGAACATGAGTACAATCCTATTCCCTAATCTGTAGACCTCACTAAATTTTGCCAATTACTCTCTTAATGTCCTTCATAACAAAAGAAAAAGGTTTTGGTGCAGGATCCAGCCTAGGGGATGTGTGCGTGTGTATTCAGGCACAAAGTGAAGGTGCCCAAACCTGCTTTTCTATCTTTCCTCTTCCTTCTCAGCTTGAAAAATGAAACTCTAATGTTGCAGCCCCCCATGGGACTCCTTGATATTTTCAGATCTGGACTGAGTCTCAATGACCCCATTGGGGCTTGAGCACAGATTCTGAGTTACACTGGGGAGCTGTTCAAGGCGTCCGTGATCTCTCCCACGGAATATCGTAACTTACAGCCTCTGCAACCTAATGGGTGCATTCAGGAATGTTTCACTGGTAAATATACACTTGGACCATTTTGTTATTCCTAAAATGACTCCCTTACATCTTTCTGCAGGGCTGGTTTCTAGCAGCTTTCTAATTTTTTCCCTGATTCTCATTGGGAAAAAAATGGTGTTTTTAAGAGCTTGGAAGGACAAAACTCAAGGTAGAATTTCAGATGTGATGACAGGTTGAAATGGAAGTTATCTGGGAGGACCAAGCAATATCCCTGAAACTGTGTGTACAGCGTTACCTCCTGTATTTCCCCTGCCCCTTCCTACACCCCTGCCCCATTTGACTGTCCTTCCTCCCTTGCTTTTAGTCACTTTTGTTGTTGTTTTTATACTATATTTACTATATTCAAATTAAAAACCTATTCATCCAGTGACAGCAAACTTATGAATCACTATTGTTTGCCACTTCTTTGGTCATTTTTATTTTTCACGGAAGTATAGTTAACCTGTAATAAATTAGTTTCAGGGGTCCAACATAGTGATTCAGCAATTATATATATATTACGAAATGCTCACCACAGTAAGTGTATTATAATATTATTTTTAAAAAAGATTTACTTATTTATTTGAGAAAGAGCAACAGAGAGCACGAGCAGGAGAGGCAGAGGGAAAGAGAGAGAGAATCTCAAGCAGACGCTGTGCTCAGTGCTGAGCTCGATGCAGGGCTTGATCTCATAACCCTGAGATCATGACCTGAGCCAAAACCAAGAGTTGGAAGCTTAACTGACTGCCCCTAAGTGTATTATAATATTATTGACTGTATTCCCTGGGCTATACTTTTCATCCCTGTGACTTATTTATTTATTTATTTATTTTTGTGACTTATTTATTTTATAACTGGAAGTTTGTACCTCTTCATCCCCTTCACCTACTTCACCCACTCCCCATCCCCTCCCCTCCTTTTAACCATTTTTATCAAGGAACTTGGCTGAAGGTTGGAGGATAGAAGGTGCTTGAAGCATCACAAAGGTTATTTTGTTTTCTTGTCTTCTTTTAACTTTTAACCCTCCTAAAAAATTTCATATAACAGCCCCTTAAGTTTTAAAACATTGTGCAGGTTCTTTTCAATCTCTGGCACACATTGGGGGAAGCAATTGAATTACTTCCTGCATCCAAAACATCATACTTGCCTGCAGTTAAAATGGAATTCCGGAATCTCAAGCTAATGGAAGAAGAAAATGTGGCAACCGGGGGAGTGTCAGCACAAAATTTCTTTGTTTGGAATCTCAGGGCTCTTGAACTTGACAATAGTTACAGCAGCCTGACTCCCACGGATAAAAGCATAATGCTTGTATCTAAGGAGTGCCATCCTGGTTTGATGGAAATCAAAATCTCATTACAGCGAAACTCCATCAGGGCTTCCTTTAAATGTTCGATGGGCAGGGAGGCACAGATTGCTTACAGCATACTAAATATCCACACGCATTGTTCTTGATTCTGGCTTCTTTGCTTTCTGACCCTCCCACTGTTGTATTTCTTCCTAAAGAAATTTTCTGAATCAGAAATTAATTTGTGGGCTTGTAGCATTTCATCTTCCATAGCATTTCATTGTATCTTCTGGGGAACCAGTTGGCTTTGGAGCCTTTGTAAATGTTGCTCCTTAACGCTCATTTCATCTCAAGCACACGGCAACTGACCTGAAATCCAAAAATGCTTCAGTATTCGTCTGCCCACCATTTACGCGTTTTGGGCTCCTAGACCTGTCTCTGATCTTATCTCTAAGATACAGTAGCCTGAAATGTTTCATTTAATTTCCATTTATGGAGAAGTTTGTAATTCATATTAATCAAGTAACTTGCCCTTTAGGCCACAGCTCCTGTAGTTCTGTTCCTGGGAACTACTAAATATACTTGAATAGCTTGATGGAGGCAAATGATGGATGGGGGCCGGTAGGCAGGCATCCGTTCTCCTCAGTCTAGATGTGTGCCTCCGTCTCTACTTGGAAAGGTGGGTAGGACTTCACTCACAGTTAGAAAAAGCTGAGAGCTGCTTGAGGGTCTGGGCTTTGGGTGGGTTGCCAGTGTGGGAGAGAAACTAGACCTTTGGAGTGGTTTGGAGTGCAGAGTACTCTGTTGGCATTGCTTCTGGTTAATTCCTTGCTTGCAGGTCTTGATCTGGGGAGCATGGTTCAGGAGTCAGAACAGACACCTGTAACCAGACAAATACATTCTAGTGCCAGGTAAGAGCTGGATGCTGACAGTGTGGTCAGTGCAAGGCATGTTGGGAAAAATGCTGAAGTCAGAACTGCCGGAGCAAGTGACAGCAGGGTGTTGGGGAATTGCAGCAGGTGACCCACGTGCCCTTGGACATAAATCAGGACAAGAGATTAAGAGATGTGTCATCGAAGAGGGGAGAACCAGAGCAGAGTTTAATGTGCTTTTCTTAACTTGTCCTTCCAATAACTTTTTCATTCTCTTATAAGGTTTGTGGGGCTTGTCAGTTAGAAGAAGCCAGTTGCGTTGGCCTTTCCGTTTGGGGGTTGGCAAAAAGGGTGAATAAGTGAGCCTCTCATAAGGCCTTTGTGGCCTCTCTGGCTGGGTGGCCTTCTTCCTTCTGCTGTGCTTCTCTTTTTTCCAGAGATGTCTTCAGACTGCCAGTGTTCCTCTCTTTCCACTTTGTTGTCTCTGTCTCTTACACCTTCTTTCTGGACACCTTCCGCTTCTGGTGAGGATGTGCCCCACACGAGTCACCTTCCCTCATTTTGTGGTTAAAAGCCAAGATGGAAACGTGATGATTCCTCCAGTAAATAGCATATTGGAGAAAAAAAAGAAAAACTAGCATTGTAGAATATTTCAGGTGGGTGGATTTTTTTGTTGTTGGAGCTATCCGAAGGGAGATTTTGAGTGGCACATTCTCCCTAAGGAAGGCATTAGATACTAACATCATAGCTTTCCATTGTAAATGTGCCTTCTGTTGTCTTCAGGTTTGTAAATATCCATCTTTCTCTGTCTTGGAAGACTTAGGTTTACTGAGCATAGGACGCATGAAGTCACTGTGTTGCAGGACGAGGGTTGGGTGCTGTCAGAGGCCTCTGGGCAGAGGTCTCTTAGCCCCGGCATGGAGACTGCAGCCCTCAGCACTCCAAGCAAGGCTGAAGCTAAGGCCAAGGACAGATGAAAGCAGTTCCACAGTCCAGTCTTAATGCCCACAGTTAAATCTTCTGTCGCTTTCTTTCTGCTTCTAGTTGGTTCAGGGAACTAAACCATATACAGTTGCTTTCCTTCCTCCCGATGTTGTCCTATCGACTATGGTGTGTCGTGTGAGGAGTTGCAGGTGTGTGTAAAAAGCCTCTTTTAAGGCCTGGATTTGCCATTCGGTGGACCACCCTCCGCCTTCCTGTTCTGTCATCTTCCATGATCTCCCCGCTCATGAGCGTCAGGGTGTTCCAGGAGGGAACGAAAGCCAGTGGATCTCCAGCTACTTGAGTTAACGGTTTGTCAGCAGCCACATGGTAATGTCTGTTCCTAGTTGTCCTTTCATTTGTACGTCTCGGTCTGTTTTTGACCTTCTTCCTACTTGAGACCTCCTTCCTACTGGAGAACCTACTTTTGACCATCTTCCTACTTGAGTCAATTTCTATAGGTGTGGCATATTTTCTCAACTGTCAGTAGTAGTAAAACACACCATTATCCTCAGTGCTCCTGAGAAGGAAAAAGCTGCAGATGAAATCTGACACGATACTGACTGTAGGACAAACTTGTTCCGGAGCGTTTGGGAAATGGGTGTGTCTTAGAATTAAGGAAGTGTATGGTCTAGACTTGCGTTTGTTTTAGAACACAGTCTTGAGAGTCTGCCTTTCAATAGAATAACGCAGTCCATTTATTTATTTAAACTGCTGTTTGTTTTCCTGGTAGGGTAATCCTTTATGCTTTTTGTTTTCCTGCTTCCCTGTGGCTTTTCTTGTTTTCTCTTTATTTTGCTACATAGGTTGTACTTCCTTGACTCATCATCTTTAGTGTTTCAGGAACAATATGTATATAAATTTTAGTAGCAGTTACTTTTTTTTTTTTTTAGTTTTTAATTTTTAGAATTTATTTATTTGAGAGAGAGAGAGAGAGATAGCGACAGAGATAGCAAGAGAGAGCACGAGCGGGGAGGAGAGGAAGAAGCAGGCTCCCCACGGAGCAGGAAGCCCGAGGTGGGGCTCAATCTCAGGACTCCGTGATTATGACCTGAACCAAAGGCAGATGCTTAACCTACTGAGCCACACAGGTGCCCGTTTTTTTTTAAAGATTTTACTTATTTATTTATTTTAGAGAGAATGCGCTCGTGAGCTGGGGAATTAGGAGAGGGAGAGGGACAAGTGGACTCCGTGCTGAGCACAGAGCCCAACGTGGGGCTTGATCCCATGACCCTGAGATCATGACCTGAGACAAAACCAAGAGTCAGATGCTTAACTGACTGAGCCACCTGGGCGCCCCGACATTATGTTTTTCATAAGCATTCTTTAACCTATATTTTCTCTTTTTTTTTTCTTTGCTTCTTTGTTTTGTTTCTTAAATTCCACATATGGGTGAAATCATACAGTACTTGTCTTTCTCTGACTGACTTATTTTACTTAGCATTATACTCTCTAGTTCCATCCATGTTGTTGCAAATGGTAAGATCTCATTCCTTTTTATGGCTAAGTAATATTCCAGTGTGTGTGTGTGTGTGTGTGTGTGTGTGTGTGTGTGTGTTGTCTTTCTCCATTCATCTATGGATGGGCACTTGGGCTGCTTCCATAATTTGGCTATTGTAAATAATGCTGTACTAAACATAAACTTAACCTGTATTTTTCTAATCATCAAAGTCAAGAATGACACTTCTTTTTGACTCTCTCCTTTAGTGATGAAAACTCAGCATACTTTAATTTCCTGTTTCTCTGATGTGCGTCCCTATTTTTGGTAATATAATATGGGGGCTATTGTTAATATCTTAATATTAATTTAATATTTAATGTGGTAATGATTAAATCTCTTTAAAATAATTTTGATTTAATACTCAGTCATGTAACCATGTTTAGAAAAATTATTTCAGTTCACTACCAGGCCTCGGACTGGGGTGAGGTGTATGAGGCACTCACCTTGAGCACAAATTTAAGGGGTGCCAAATAATTAAGATAATGATCCTTTAATGACATGTTTCTGAACCAAAATTAATGCAGAAATAATCCAGGATGAACGAAATATCAAAATTTTAAGTTAAGACAGGATTCAACGCAGCGAGGCAAGGGAGACTGAGTCTTGCAAGACTTTTTCCATTAATTTTGGTTTTAAAAATATTGTGTGAAAATGTCATTTATCCTGATTACTGAGTGTCTTGTTGGTGCCACTTTAAAATTTACACCCGAGGGGAGTGTCCTTCTTACTTCCCCTGACACTGCAGCTCTGCTCGGCTCTGTGTTTAATGGGGTTCAGTCCTTTTAATACACAATTTTCCAGCCTTGAGTTCCTGATTCTGCTTCTTTTCTTCATATGTTGGTACATGTCCTCAAGTAGTTTTTTCCCACAGAGGGTGGAAACTTAGTTCTGAGTCTCTGAGGTGCTCCGGGAAAGCATACAGTGTGTAAAGTTTAAGAGTCTGGGTGCTAGAACCAGGCTGCCTCGGTTTTAATCTTGATTCTACCACTTACCAGCTATTTGTGCCTCTATTTCTTTATCTGACAAATGGGCATAATAGTAAGACCTACCTCATGGGTCATTTTTAGGATTAGATGAGTTAACCCATGTAAGTTGCATACAGTAGTCCTTGCTACCTCGAAAGAGCTTCTTAGCAGAGGAAAGATCATTTGGCTGCAGACAGCATTATCCCCTGGCCCCTCACCCCGCCCCCAAATCTGTAGACTTTTGTTTGCATTCCTCTCTTCACCTGTTCACCTTCTGACATCTAGTGTTGAAGCAAAATTCAAAACTAGTTTATTTTCCTTTAAGGCAAGTCTAACTTTTCTGCCTTAAATGATTGGGAAAATAGTCTCTTGATTTTTATTATTCAAAAATATTGCCAAACTTCATGAGCTAGGCCATACATTGTAGTCTACTTTCATATGAGTTTGAAATTCCAGCAATGAAAAGCCAAAAAAAAAAAAAAGGATTTCCAAGCTGTGTGTAGATGTGTCCTTTCCCCATTGTCTTTGCTGGAAAGTGGTAGACTTTACCAGCGCACCCAAGCTCTCTCTTCTGCTCAGTCTGTTTCTTCTGCCATTATTTGTTGTTTCTGTCCCATTGACCTGATCTCTGTCCATCAGGGTCTCTTGGATCTCTGTTGTGTATTCTGCTTAAGATTCTCTCTCCCTCTCCCTCTGCTGGGGAGGGAGAGAGCATCTTAAGCAGGCTCCACAGTGGCCGACAAGGGGCTCAACCTCACGGCCCTGAGACATGACCTGAGCCAAAGGCCTTACATTAGAAATTTCAGAGATGGATTCTTCCTCTAAGCTTTCTGAGGAGTCCACTTCTTTTCCCAAGCTCTATATAATCTATCTCATTTACTCTGTTTTTTAATGTAATTTAATTTAATTTTCTTTATTTGAGAGAGAGCTAGCGGAGAGAGCACGAGTGGGGGGGGGCGCAGGGGGAGGGAAAAGCAGGCTCCCCGCTGAGCCGGGAGCCAGACATGGGGCTTGATCCCAGGACCCTGGGATTATGACCTGAGCTGAAGGCAGACGCTTAACTGACTGAGCCACCCAGGCGCCCCTATCTCATTTACTCTGTTAGAATTTTCCTCCTACATCCTCCAATGAGGCAGGCCTAGCCAGACTTCCAAACTAAGTGATCATTTAATAGAGCACCTGGATTGGCCTAGGATGGGCTTCTCTCTGGTCCTCACTCATTGATTCTTTGATATGCTGAATCCATAGAGTATCCAGAAGACTACATTCCCCAGCATGCATTGCTACCTTCTCTCTTCCTGTCCTGGTTTGTGTCTATTCCTGAATGCAGTGTGTCACTGCCTGTGGGACTCTACTTCCCGTCCCATTGTCTCCTGGATTATCATCTCTGAATGATGGTGGTATGGAGGGGAGGGAGGGACAGAGTTGAGGTGTAGAAGTAATGAAGGGAATATTGTCCCAATCACCTAGGCAAGCAGATCTTATTTTTCCTTAGTGCTTCTTAAGTTTTCCTAATTACTCTAGAGGAAATTTACTACTTGCATAAATTTTTTTTTTTTTTTTTAGAAAAAGTAGTACTCCTGTATTGATAAGACAGCTGCTCAGTACTTAAGATCTGAATCCAACTTGCAGTTGCTGATAAGGAGTTGGTCAGCAGGACAGGTGTAAGAAGTCTCTTCCTACCTTTCTCATGGCAGATTCTGGTGTCTTGAACCTTGGGTTGGTTTTCTTAGTCCAGCCCCATCCGCCTTATTATTTATGGGGATTCCTCCCAAGTCTGGTCTTAGCTCATCCTTCAGCCTTTGGTTTTTAGTATTGTGAGTTTCCACCTTTTTAAAAATGATATCAAGAGCTGCTAATATAGATGCTATTTTGCCATTAAAAAAGGTAAAACACCCATATTCAGAAATTTACCACCTTAACCATTTTTAAGTATATAGCTCAGTAGAGTGTTGAGTACATTCACATTGCTGTGTAACCAACCTCTAGAACTCTATCTTGTGAAACAAACTCCATACCCATTAAACACTAATTCCCCATTCCCCTACCCCCAGCCCCTAGCAACCACCATCCATTCTACTTTCTCTCTTTTTGCTGTTTCTTATTTCTTAACTTTTAGGAGGTTGTGAAATGCACATTCCTTTTGAAATTTACTGTCTGTGAAAATCTTAATAGTCATTCATTCATTTTGGCACATAGTTATTGAGTGCATACTCTTTGCCTGACCATATTCTAGGTTCTGGAGACCCAGCCCTGAGCAAGGGCAATATTGTCTCTGCTTTCAGGAGCTGCCGTTTTAGGGAGGAGAGAAACACAGTAGACCAACAAATGAGCAGGGTGAGTTCAGATAGTGCTAAGTGCTGTGAAGACAGTAAACTGACTGATGGGGCTGGGGGTGCCTTTGGGGCGATGCTTTGGCTGGGGAGGTCCCAGGGGGCTTCCCTGTGCAAGTGATATTTGAGTCAACCCCTGGATTTATGAAGGAGACCTCTCCCCCATGTAGAAGAACTGGAGGGGTGGCGTTTGGAGCAGATGGAAGGGTGTGCGCAAAGGCTCTTGACCTGAATGAACTTGGCTCACTTGAGGAATGGAAAAAATACCAGCGTGACTTGAGCACAGTGAGCACTGGGGAGAAAGTGAAATGAGACTGGGCAGTCTTGCAAGCCAGGCAGCTAGATTACGTTCCAGTTGCCATGAGAAGCCACTTGCGGTTTTTAAGCCACAGCTATGTGATCTAACACTTGACATTAAACAAAATTCTGCATAAAAATATGCTTGTGTTGGATAGTGGCACACACACTCAGCATGCATACAGCCATCTCGCTGGCTCTGTTATTTTGTTTCTATCAACCAGAGTCTCCCAAGGGATACTTGTCGATTTTTCTTTGAGTAACTCTAGCGAAAAGGCTAATTAACGGACAGGATTACTGATGGAACTTCAGAGACCCTGCGTGGTCGAGCTCTAGTTCATGTAGGGCAGTATCCACTTCAGCCTACCTTTTCTTCATCCCTTATCCTTGCTCTTAGACGGAGAACACAGTCTCCAGGGGGAGGGTCAGCTGAGTTTGAGACCTATTCTTATTCCAGTGGTAGAATTGATAAAGGAATCCCCTGTGTTTGCTCCTGTCCCCACTAATAAGCATACCTAGAGAGTCTATAATAACACTTGACTCCTAAATAAACAGTATTAGAATTAAAGAAGTCTTTTTTTGATTCCCCCCAGGGTTGAGGGAGGATTAGTAAAATGCCTTTGGTTTATCAGACTGGTGTTTATAAACGTGTTTCTTGCTAGAATGGAATGAACAAGAGTCCTTCGTGTTGGGGCTTCCGGACTTCTGCCCTAGCAGCCACATCTACCCGGGGTGGGGTGGGGGGGCGGTGAGGCACATGATGCCGGCAACTTTGCAGGTCATTATGCCGATTGGCAATTAAACCACAATTTGAGCAGCTCCTTTCTGATAAAATTTGCCTTGTTGTTTATTCTAATGTTTTAATGATAAATATCTTTATATAAATATTTTTTCTTAAAAAATTAAGAAAAACACTTTTGAGAAAATCTGACTTTGGTGAATGCGATTTTTTTTTTTTTTTTTTTTTTGCCCAAGGATGGGGAAAGAAACAGCCTATGGTAATAATTCTGGTACTGCCATCATGCAGAAACTAGTTTATAAATAGATCCAAATCCACACTTGGTACCTCGTTCAGAACAAGCCTGCTTAAATTTACCATAGTCCGCTTCAAATTGGGCCCATTTCAAGTCCGTCTCCTTATACAGTGGGGTACACATATTCTTGAGCTGTAAATGTTTAAGTTGGAACATACTTGGCATCATTCTCGGTGTTTATTGCAGAGAACATCCTGGGATGGCACGGGCCCAAGTCACATTCCACAGAGCAGCTGAAAAATGGGACCCTTGGCTCTTTGCCATCAACCAGTGCCAACATAACCTGGGCGATTTTACCAGACTCCGCTGCAGAAGAGCAAAGCTTGCCGCCAGAGCCCGAGGTAAGCGAGCCGTTAGTTCTCTCTCTGCACCCGTGTGGCTTGTGTTCTCGCTTGTTCAGAAATGTAGTAATTATATTTGTAACTTGCTCATCTCTTTGTTTGAAGAGGAGACAAATTATAAAATGGACACATTGCCTGGAGAGACAAAATCGGCTCTGGGCACGCCTGGCACTTCTGTTCTCGTGTCTGGCAGCTGCCGTGGCTGAAATGTGATCCTACCAATGAGGAATCTCCTATTTTCATTGAAATGGGAGTCATTTTAACTTCAAGTGGGAGAAATTCAAACGCACCCATTAAAATGATGCCTGTTGACATGCTGGGAGCAGTTACAATATATTATGTCGCTCCCCTGAATAATGGCTTCTTCATGTGGTTCGTGCTAACATCAGCGCCTGCCTCACACGCTCGACCCCTGCATGCGTCCCCGGGGCCATGGTTGAGACTCCTGGGCCTCCCCTCCAGCTGCGGGGACTCCTGCCCTGCCGGGTCAGGGGCGGGGGCGGGTGGGGGGGCGGTGGCCCCTGCAGAGCCTCCCGATGAGCCAGGCCTCGGCAGGCTCCGTGGACTGCCCCCTGCCCACAAGCTTCTCCCGACTAACCGTGCCTCCCAGTGACCACTGGAAGGGAGCCACACACAGCGCGTCCTCCTGTCGATTTCACTTTGTGTCGCAAGGGAACTTCTATATTTTCTTTTCTGTTTGATGCACGCATTCTCTCTGCGGGACCTTGTGAACTGGGCTGAGCCATACCTGACTCACGCATTAGAGGTTGTTCTTAATTCTAACTGAAATCCCCTTAGCCTGAAAAATGTAGGGTGCTCATAAAATCTGTTGGGGAAGGTCGAGAGCCCCAAGGCAGCTGCTTGGGTCCAATGGTCTTGGTTATCAATTGAAAGTTTTTTCCAAGCTTCACATGATCATATTCTGGGACAGGGACTTTGGTAGCTTGGCTCTTACAGAGGTAGGGTCAGCCTGCCTACAAGTGTTCCATTAGCATCTATAAGGTGCCTTCGCAGGGTATGAAACGAATAGGGGACGTGAGATTCTCAAAGGCACTTGCCTCTGCCTGTACCAGGAGTTTCAGTTTGAAACACTCGCAGCTGATGTGTAGGTGAACTGGCAGGTAAGTTGGTGACGGAATAAATGGTGGGAGCCCCACCGTCCTATTGCTCTTTTGAGAGCCTTGGCGGCTGGTGGGGGGCGGGGGGAGTTGGCATTTGAGGGTGAGGTGCTTAGCCGCTCAAGAGTTGAAAACTATGATAATATCCTTCATTCCCTTGGCAGAGAACCTTTGGGGTTCACGTCATAATAAATACATTTAAAATCTTGCTCTAGGGAAGAATTAAGAGTAGGGAAGTAAGTTATTAGATCTTCAGTAACAATTTTATAGGATCTCATTCCCAGCAGCATTCTTGGGCAAAACCCAACAGAAGCCATAACCTAAGAAGCTTACTTATTAGGACTGGTGTCCTCCCCCATTCTGGGAATCCTTCTGCGTGTTTTTTCTGCTTTTCCTCTAATGCTGAAGCTCGAGAGGCCAGGCCTGTCCTTTTTACTTAAAATTGTTGCTCTCTTTGCCTTTCCAGTCACTGGCATTGACAGAAGAGTATATAATTGTCCACAAGAAAGGACTAGCTTCCAGGTTCAACTTTTTAAAAATACTTTGAAAGAGAAGAACTAGGGAGAACTTTTTTCACCCTTACGTTATAAACAGCATCAATTTCTGGTTGTCGTATTACCTTTACTCCAGTCAGAGCGGTGTAAGGTATTGGTAGGTAAGTCCTCATAGCAGGGAGGACTTACGGGGACATGATGGTGTTTTGATGGTTTTCGGAGAAGGGAGAGTTTGAGACTCCTTCCATTTTTTCCAATGACTGCTGTGGTAGATGCTTCTCACAACCCCAACAGCTAGTGTTGGTTGGATACTATTTTTACTTTAGGCCATTGTGCTTTGTCACTTTTTTTTTTTGTTTTTCTTTTGAGAACTGAGGAAGCTAGCAATATTGACCCAATCATTTTCCTGTCAGAAAAAGGAAAATGTTTCCATTGCCTCCTTTTTGCACAATTTGGAGAGATAACCCAAGAAGGAGTGAAGTGAAATTCCTAGAGGCTGAAAATTCCTTGTGAATATGTTCCTTAACCCTTCAGTATAGAGAATGAGTTACTATGTGAGTGATCACCAGTGAAACTCAGGATTGTAGTTATTGTGGCACTTTAACTGAGTAAACTATTTTCTTCTGGTTTGCTGCTTGTTTTAAATCTTTAGAAGCAATAATTAGGGTATACAAGGTATACCTCCCTCCGATGGGTGTGTGCTTTTTTAATACCAGCAAGCAATTAATTTAATCCAGTTCTCACTGGACACAGACTTGGCATCATACAGTTCAGTTCAACTCTGACATGGTCTCCCTGGGGAGAGCTTCGCATCCCACAGGTGAAGGGCTCAGCCCCACAAGACTGTCCTGCCCCTCGACCCCCCCCCCCCACACACCTTCAGCCAATCATAAGTTCAGGTCACCTGTGCTTCTGCCAATGGGCTATAGATCAGAGGTTCTCATGACCCCCTCCTTGGGTTTTCATAATTTGCTTGAGTGGCTCACAGAACTCAGCGAAACACTTCCCAGTTTATTATAAAAGATTAGAATTCAGGAACAGATGGAAGAGATGCTTGGGGAAGGCACGTGAGCTGCCATGACCTCCCCAGCAACCCCCCCAGCACCTCCCCAAGTTCACCAACCCAGAAGCTCTCTGAACCTTGTTGTTTTGGGGTTTTATGGAAGCTTCATTCCAGAGGCAAGATTGATTAAATTGTTGGTGACAAAACTCCACCTCTCCCAGCCCCTCCCCGGAAGTCAGGGGGTGGGACTGGAAGTTGCACCCCTCTAATCATCGTGTTAGTTCCACTGGAGACAGTCACCATCCTTAGGTTCCCAAGGGGCTTTTAAAGGTCACTCATTAATGTAACAAAAGACACCTTCATCTCTCTCATCCCTTCAGGAATTCCAAGAGTTTTAGGAACGCTATGCCAGGAATGGGGACAAAACCAAATATATATATTTCTTGTTATAAATCACAGTGTCAAACTCCCTACCCTAGTGCTGGCTTTACTGTAAAACAGCTTACAGATACTGGGAAAATTAATGCATTTTCAAGCTTCATCTGTTTAATTCCCAGCAGAATAAAACTCAAAGACCAATGTGTATTTAATACATGAGTTAGAGCAGAACTGTAGTTGGCTCTATTATCAAGTGCAGTGATCTTAAAATTTTATTCTGCTGGGGCTAGAACTAACTATATGTGAAAATGAAATATTCTTCCATAATGAAATGAATTAGGATCTTGGTTTTACCCATTAGCAGAACAATTTTTCAAGTCTCTTAGCACCATTTGAAATTTAAATTTAGACAGAAAAAGGTTTTTGTTGTGCTATCTTTGGGGAAGAATGCCTTGTACCAGGACAGGGAGAACTGTGTTGGGGAGATACTGGGATTGGCTCTCTTGACCTTCATTTCCACCCTCCTGATGGGAAACCTAACAACTGCATGTCCAAAAATTCCTTACAGTTAGGTTTCTGAATGCAGGACAGGTCCCATAAATGCATTTGTGTGAGATTTGGAAGGCTGAGATGGAGACCAAGTTTCCTCTGCTGGTGCTGCTGGTGGGCAAGGTCATGGGGATGTGGGTGTTCCGAGGCACTTGCAGGGACCAGATGCATTGTCCTGGGGCCTTAGGCCCACCTATGCGGACGTGACAAGATGTTGGGTTGGCAGCAGCGGCCACTTCCCAACACTGGGATCATGACTACCTACCGTGGTGTGTCCTTGAAATAAAGAGTTGAAAGGGGACTTTGCTCCTCCATACCTTTCAGAGATTCTGTAAGCACCTAATTCCCATACCCAGTCCCTTTCTGATTGAAATACCTGGTGTGGTTTCTGTTTCCTGCTGTGGATCAAGACTGGGTGAGCCATTGGAATAGGAAAGCCGAGGGTGACATGGAGACAATCACAAATGTGACCGTGTATACCTACCTTTCTGAAGGGACAGAACCTTAAGATTTCTAAAAGTCAGTTTTATTGAGGCATAATTCAGGAATAATAAAAGTCACCCTTTTAAAATGCAATTTTATCACTTTTAAGCCCATTAAAATATGGAATAATTCTATCACTTTCCAAAATTCCCTAGTGTTCCTTTATACTTAAGCCCTTGGCAGTCCTCTTTTGTTTTCTGTCCATATAGCTTTGCCTTTTCTGGAATGGCATTTAAATGAAATCATATAGTATGTAGCCTTTTTAGTAGGGTTTCTTTTGTTTAGTGGAATGCATTTGTGATTCATCCATGTTGTTATATTAGTCAGTGGTTCATGCCTTCTTATTGCTGAATAGTATCCATTGGATTCAGAGTTTGTTTATCCTTTCACCAGATGAAGAACATTTGGTAAACTTAACTTACTCGAATCCCCCATGGATAAAATAGAAAAAGGGAAACGTTTAATATAGTGTTGTATTAATCATATAAGGCAGATATTTGGTGCCCATATACCTACCCCCTGGTCTGGAGGGAGAAGATGGAGGGTCAGTTCTATTTATCTCTCTATTGGAGACCCTGCACAGAGGGTTTTATTTATTTATTTATTTTTAAAAGATTTTATTTATTTATTTATTTGAGAGAGTGAGAATAAGAGAGAGAGAGAGAAAGAGAGCACATGAGGGGGGGAGGGTCAGAGGGAGAAGCAGACTCCCTGCTGAGCAGGGAGCCCGATGCGGGACTCGGTCCCAGGACTCCAGGATCATGACCTGACCCGAAGGCAGTTGCTTAACCAACTGAGGCACCCAGGCGCCCCTGAACAGAGGGGTTTTAAAGCTTGTGCCTCAAGAGCATGCTGTCAGTGGGGCATCCGGGTGGCTCAGTCAGTTAAACATCTGACTCTTGGTTTCAGCTCAGGTCATGATCTCATGGGTCATGAGATAAGAGCCCTGTGTCTGGCTCCACGCTCAGCTGGGAGTCTGCTTGAAGATTTTCTCCCTCTGCCCCTCCCCGCCAACAACAACAACAGCAGCAACAACAACAACAACAACACACTGTCAGTTCCTGGTGACCCTTGGGTTGATTGTTCTTTATAAGCATTGCCTAGTTAATTGTCTGAACTACAGTGGCAACAAAGCTATTAAGAGACCACAAACCCTACTCTCCCCCAAATTTAACAGATTCAGAAAGACTTCTCATAATGCCCCCAAGTACTGACCACTAGCATTTAGGCAAATGAGCTTCAGTTAGAAAATTGCAAAATTGAATTTTTAAGTAAGCATGTCATCATCTCTCCCACTCTTCCCCAAGGGAGGAGATTGTTTTACAAATAAAGGAGGGAGACACATACAAAAGATTCAGCTGAATTTTCCTCAAGAAGAATTTCCATGCCCTTGGTGGATTTGTCATTTTAACAATGAACTTTTGAACCACTTAACGACATAGGATGCTGGCAGTTTGAAATCCTCTGACATTCAAGTTGAAGCCTGGCCCTTATAATCCCCTCAACCCATTTTTATCATCTCTTCTTCATCTCCATGATATATAAATGTGTAAATAGATGTGACTGAGGGTGTTTATCAGGCATGGGATGGTGATAGATTTTGGAAGATAAGCTAATAGGTTGTTTTGCTCCTTTGGATAATTAACACAAATGTTGAGTCTTATGTGTTTGTTCAAAATATGTGACCCATATTTATTTGATTCCAACCGTTTAATGAAGGAGTGAGACAGCTGTCACTGACTTATAGCAATTGAAAATCACTTCATGGAATTCTGTGATAACCCCACAAAATTGAATTTCAAATGGTCGCTACACAGGAAATGTTGTTGATTACGTTTGTTAGAATTTGTTCCAAGGAAGTTTGTGGGTGATACGATTTCCCCTCCCTCCCCCACGCCCCGTCCTGTCACGAGTTTGATTGTATCTCCTTCCCAGTTTCTGTAGAACAGACTTTTTTCCTCTTTGAATCATGGCCTTTGAATCACTAAATCTTAGAAGCATTGTTAGGGGTCCAGTGGCTGCTCTCCAAACTGGAGTGGCTGACTAATTTGCCAGAAGTCCACACAGCTGGCCTGTGGGAGACAAGATGGATATCTGGACTTCCTGCCTCCCAAGCCAGTGCCTTTCCCGTACACCAGACCATCTCCTGTATCTAGTAGATACAGTAACTGAGAATCCAACAATTAGTGGCTCAAGCAATAAATGAAGTCTTCTCACACAAGAACTCTGCCAATAAGTACTTCCACGTTTGGTATAGCAACTCATGAGGGCCTCAAAGATATAGGCTTCTGGAAACCGTATGGAGGTTCCTCAAAAAATTAAAAATAGAATTACCGTATGATCCGGCAATCTCACCTTTGTGTATTTAGCCAAAACAGTATCAGGGAGGTGGTGTCTTTAGGACGCAGCTAAGGTTAAGCGAGGTCATAAGGTGGGGCCCTCATCCAGGACCCTAATCCAGTAGGACTGTAGTCTTGTAAGAGGAGAGAGGACACAGTGAGAGGAGGGCCTTCAGCAAGCCAGGAAGAGCACTTTCACAGAACCCAGCCATGCTGGTAGCCTGCTCCCTGTCTTCCAGCCTCTAGAACTGTGAGAAAATAAAGTCTCTTGTTTACACCTCCTCATTCATGGTATTTTGTGAGGGCAGCCTGAGTGGACTAAGATACCCAGCTTCTTAACTCCCTGCATATTTCACACTAGTTAGAATTATTTTTAAAAATATCTTGAGATGAGAAGCAGGAGAAATGGTTTTTAGCCAAGGGACATTTCCAGGTTAGTATGCCAAGACGATGTAGGTCCTGGGGGTATGTGGCTGCAAGTCTGTCTGTGGCCTGTAGCAATTAAGATGACCATCTGTAAGATGTGATGGAAGTTGAAGATGTGTTTTTATGGTATTCTAGAAGGCTGTGGTTGTTCTGCCTCCCATGGCTAAGAGCTCCTTTTGGTCTTGTAAAAAAACTCCACATTTTTCGGCCTTTTTTTTCTTAACAAATCAACAACAAATATAACCATCACACACAGACCTAAGCCCTGTGTGCATTTTTCAAGGGCTCCTTGAACTTGGTTTCTGGTGGCATTAATGAGCTCTCCTACTACAAGGCATGATGGTGTGATTCCCTCTGCAGCTTTGGGGGATTAATTTCAGTTTATGCTCCCTTTCCAAGGACTTGTTCCTTCTTCCATCCTACTTCTCTTTCTCTTCCTCTCTCCCTTTTTGTGGGTGGTAATTAAGGTTTTGTTTTCTTGATTGGGTGTTGTTGTTTTTGTTGTTGTTGGTTTTGTTTTTTTTTGTTTTTTTTAGAGAGGGAGAGATCGTGAAGGGGAGCAAGGGCAGAGGGAGAGGAAGAGAGAGAATCTCAAGCAAACTCCCCACTGAGCATAGAGCCCGATAATGGGGCTGGATCTCATGACTTGAGCCGAAATCAAGAGTCAGATGCTTAACTGATTGAGCCACCCAGGCGCCCTAGGGTGTTACTTTTATAAGAGAGGTGAAATGTAGCAGAAGGTCCCAGCTCTACTTTCTGGGGGGCCCGTAGGGTGTGTCTCAAGACTTTTATCGAGTTTCAACACTGGAATAAGCAGGTCTTTGGGGGTAGCCTTAGGAGTGGTCACCGTGTTGCCTCCCTTCTCTCCCCTCCCCCCCAAGTCCGTGTGGCTTTGTGACATAAACACTTGCGCCCAGACTGTTGGGGAGGCAGCCACCTTGGATTTGACAGCTGTGAGCTGGAGCCCTATGGAAAAAACCAGCCCTGAGTGGTATAATCTAATCTACTCTGCAGCAGTAGTCAGAGGATTAAGCGCTTTGAACCCGGTGAATGAATGGGCATAAAACCCTGCCGTGTTTAGTAGGGTTTTTTTCCTCTCTGCCTTCCTCTCACTGCTGGGGCCACGAAGGGAAGAAGTCAGATCTGAACCAGCGGTGAAGAGTTGAAGAGATTGTAGCGATGTGGTATGATAATTTTTAGTATTCTGGTTTTGGGGGTCTTTTCTCTCCTCCTATAAACGTGGCCCCAGATTTCACAACCCACTCCGCTTTTCCCCTTGCTGGCCTGCTCCCATGAAATTATACCAGGAGAAATGAGCTTTTCACCATCTGCCTGGCTTACATTTTTATTTGCCCACAGTGAATAACTATTCTCAAGGTGATTTATCCTCTGCCTCAGATGACGTTCACTTTCCTAAGATGGAAAGTCAACGCTCTGAGATTTATGATCTTGGGGAAAGAATGTTATGGAAGAAAAGAGTACAATCTTTTCTTGCATATACTCTGGGCTTTGCCTGAATTAATCAATGAGTTCTGTATCCCTTTTGCAATTTGAATGGGATTTTGTGGATGGCTGTGGATACCCTAGTACTACACAGTGTGCAGGGGCTTACTGGGTGCTAAATCAAGATTGTATATTTTTAAGTTTTTGGTAATGAAGATAGGTGTGAGCTACTGACCAGGCAGAATGTAGATTGCGTGTGTGTGTGCATGAATAAGAAAGCTGTAGCACTAAGTCCTGGTAGTGATTTTCAGACTCTGTGGATACAGGACTCCAACACTTGAACATACTTTACCAGTAACTAGTTGGCTGGCCACCCTGTCTCCAGTTCACCTCAGGACCTTAGCCCTTGAAGATATTAGAGCCACAAGGGTCACATGGTGGGCTCTGTGGGGTGAGAGCATGCTCAGGTGTCATGTGACACCCCGTCACCACCATCTTGTTTCTACTCTGACAGAGTGCACTCCCACCCCTCCCCCGACGCCCCGGCCCCTTTTCTCCGTCATTTCCATCCCCACCCCACCCCGCCCCTGCAGCCAGCTAAGTGGATGCTGGACTGTCCCGATGTCATATTTGGCTCTCTCTACTGGCTGTGCTTATCCCAGCAAATGATCTCATTGTGAAAAAGCATTAGAAGAGTGGCAGAAAGACAGACACATGGAGGAAAAGGAGACCATAACCTTTTTGGAAATGAAATTCAACATACTGGAGAACTGGATAGCCTTAAAACCATGGGAGTGTTCTTCAGAGTGTCCCACATCTCTCTTTACATTTTCCTCGATCTCACCCGAGTTTCTTTCCTTTCAAAAGAATAAGAAATGTATGTAACTTTGTTTTTTTTAGAGTTATTTTAAAATTTATATTGCGGAGGTATTAAATCTCAACTCCTTCTGGTGAACGTAGAGTACGTAAGCCACATTACGAGCTTCAAAGAGCTTTGTGGGTCACTCTGGAAATGGCCCTCTTCCATGAATGATGTTATATTTTGGAAAATGTGTTTCAGATTCCAAATCTTTCTTTTCAATGGCCTTTGTACTGAAATGCAGGGCAGCTTGTAGTTCTGACTTAAAAAAAAGAAATATATTATGTAATTCAGGGAGAAAAGGACTCCATCGGGGATTGTGAAGTTTTCTCATGGTAGACTGATACCAATTTCATGCTCTGAATTGAGAAAAAGACATGGAAGCAGGGGAAAGGGACCACTTTTACGTTTACCTGCCTTTTTGTATTTTGCTAGAATGCATTTTTAGAGCTAAAAACTTTATTTAGAATGAGCTCTTATATAGAAATTCCCATAATGGGAAAATAGGCACCCATTTTAGATGCTGCTCTGTGACATCATGGTTTGCACTTAGGTGAGTGGAGACCCCTGTGCCTTGCGGAGTGAGGGAGAGGTGTCACAGCGGTTCCTCCCAGAAAGCCTTTACAAACATCAGAGTGCCTGTGTCACAGAAGCAAGCTTTTGATTTATATCCTTTTTGAACACGATTCCTTGAAGAAGCAGTCAGTAGAACATAAAGTACAAAATAATAATAAAGACAATGAGGGGCGCCTGGGTGGCTCAGTTGGTTAAGCGTCTTTGTCTCAGCTCATGATCTCAGGGTCCTGGGAACGAGCCTCACCCCCCTCAGGCTCCCTGCTCAGTGGGGAGTCCGCTTGTCCCTCTCCCTCTGCCCCTCCCCCCTCTTTGCGCATGCGTGCTCTCTCTCAAATAAAATCTTAAAAAAAAAAAAAAAAGACGCGGCGCCTGGTTGGCGCCGTGGAGCATGCGACTCTTGATCTCAGGGTCTTGGGTTCAAGCCCTACATTGGGCATAGAGATTACTTAAAATATATATATAAAAATAAAGACAATGAGAGATTTTGTTCTAGATAATTTGGCTGAGATGAATAAAAAGTTTTTGAAAGTCTGAGGGGTATTTTGAGAGGAGGTATGTTAATGGTTGCATTTCTAGGACCATAGGAATAAAGCTAATATTCTCCTTCTTTTGAGCATTTTGGCATCAAGCAGATGTCAGTTTAAGCTGTCCCTGATGGGGGTAGCAGGCTGCCTCTCTAGGACGCCCACTGTGGAGGTGACAGGGCGATCTGAAACCTATCCCCTTCACTGACTGCCATGGGGGCGTGGGCAGTATCAGTGGTAATGATGGGAGTCCTTTCCTGATGGAAATGTTAGAATCAGATGAGATCACATATTTTCAGTGTTCAGCCCAATGCCTGGTACATAGTAGGTACTCAGTGGTAAGCCCTTATTCACATTGTTCTTTGCAAATCCCTGTCCGTGGATATGAGTGTCTCGAGAAACCCCTAAGAATATGTGTTCCTGTGCTATCCTGGGTTCCTCAAGGGAGATTCATTTCTCTTTTGTTAGTCTTTCAAAAGAGTAGTCTGCGTGTAAATGACAACAAGTATATTTGTATGGTGAGGCATGATTTACAAAGGGCTTTCATTAATAACTTATTCAAATATGGCTTCTCCCGATGTAGCTAATTTAATAACCATGAAGGCGGTTTTGTTGCTGGTGTCTTGTTTGGGTTCTCTCTGAGGAAGTCCTAAAATCAGCTAGCTGGGCCCCTGGGTGGGCCCAGGTCACTGGACATCTGTAGGGTGAGATGCCCAGGTGGGCTGATTTCCGCAGCGTAGCCCAGGCTTGCCCACCAGAGGAAGTCTGGGGTGTCGAGAAATAAAGGAAGTCTAGGCAGGTTGTTTTAGCTTCCCATTCCTGCTGTAACAAATTGCCACACATTTAAGAGCCTAGACAACACAAATTTATCATCTTCCGGTTCTGTAGATTAGAAGTCTGGGACACGAGACTCTCCCAGTGGGCTAAAATCAAGTTGTTGGCAGACTACATTCCTTTCTGGAGGTTCTAGGTGAGAACTCATTTCCTTGGCTCTTTCAGCTTCTAGAGGCTGTCTGCCTGTCTTGGCTCATGGTCCCTTCCTCTTCTGGGCCAAGAATATTGCTTCTCTTTGGCTCTTTCCATAGTCCTATCTACCTCTGACTTCCCTCCTCTGTCTCCCTCTTCCATTTTTAAAGACCCTTGTGGTTATGTTGGGCCCACCCAGATAATCCAAGATAATCTCCCAACTTTAAGTTCTGGTTTGGACCCTCTCTCTCCATCCAGGGTCTGACGTTGCTGGTTTTTAAGACAGTTTTATGCAGGATACTTATTAACTTGGAAAAAACAACAGTGGTTTATTTCTCAAAAATGAAGCACTTAATATCAGAAGTTAAACTTTTTTTTTTTTTTTTTTTTAGTTCTAAAGACTTTAGATTATGGATGGCATGATAAAGTAACCAGTTAAATATCAATTTCAAGCAAAACATCACATACCATGGGTTATTTTTAAACTTGCATGAGGGTTGTTTGTTTCATGAATGGGATGAAGACTTAGTGTACAAGAGTACAACATTTGTCAAAATGTCTACCCAAGTAACGGAAAACCTAGCTTCAAGAGCCCGCATAGCAGGCTAGGTTATGCTGGAGAAATGGAAACTGCATCAGGGTAATCATTAAAACAAAACAAAACAAAACAACCAGTGAAAACAGGAACTTAGTATTTAGAAGAGTGTAGGTCCCGCCAGAGTACATTTACACCTTAAAATTCACTGTCTTCTTTTTGTGCTAAACACAATAACCCATAGTTCTGATCATTAATAGCGCTCACCACACGTGTTCACGGTCCCCTAGGGTGACTACAGCTGTCTCACAAATTTGCCTTTGAAGTTTTCACTGAATGAAGCATTTGAAAATGGGGCAATGCAGAGTGTGATAAAGTGACAGTTTTTCAAGCAGAAGACATAGTAAGGCTCATTTGGATTTTATGGCAGTGGAATAATAGGGGGAAAATATGAATTGTTACAATTACCCTCTTAGATTCTAAGTATCAATTCACATTTGAATAAAAGTAGAAAGAAACCTCCTTTGAATACCCTCAGTCACAGTGGCTAGAAAAATGGACATACATAATGCAAATTAAGAAGCAGAGAAAATGCCTGCTATTTGAGCCAGAAGGTACTGAGTGGGATTTAGAGATTGTAGCTTTAATAGGGCCTTATTGGTGCTTCCCCATCGTAGAATGAAGAGCTGGAGGCGGTTTTGTTCTGGTTTCTTTCTTTTCTCCTACAAAACACTACTGCCTGTTTCTCCTGGATGCTTTCCCGTCCGTTAATATTTACAAAAATATGGATATAGTGGAAATATACCAGACCTCTTTTTAAGAAAAACGAAAAGTCCAAAATCGCCCGAGCATTGCGTTGTTTCTAAAATTCCTAGCTCTTGATGTGCTTCTAGCACTAAATCATTGGCTCTTTTGAGAGTCAGGAAATAGTAATCCAGAAACTCGACCTTTTGGAGTGAAATGGTGTAGACTTGGCACGATTTAGATCCTGGAAGGCCGGGGTGCACTGGTGTATTTTCTGATATGTGCCTCGGGTCCCAGGAAATCCTCAGTGTGGGCTGGAGAGAACAGTATCTGCGGAGGAGTCCTTAATGCCCTTTGCTTTTTCCATTATTCATGATGCAGTCCCTTTTTGCCTGCAAAGAACAGTAAATGCCTCGTGCTTTTAATGACTTGTAAATCAAAACTATTCTGTGGTTTGCAGTGCCCCTGGTTATTTCCTTTGTGTTATCATACCCTTCCAGGATTTCCGTCGGAAAGAAGCAGTTGGGAATTTCTAAATGAGAGGCATAAATGATTAAAATGGACGGATGAAATTCAGAGTCAGAATGAAAGGACCGCCTGGTGGGGCCACTGATGAAAATATAATCACCCTCTTCCAATCAAAGTTTATAGCTTTCCATTTCCGTTTTGGGGCTGTCAAGTGGAATTTCCAGAACCTGAGAGAACATTGAGAAAGACGGTTTGTTTCTTCAGCGTGTGCCTACGCAGTTTTTTGAGAACAGTTGTCCATTTGTCCATGTTTGGGTCCCCTTGCGCCTCAGGCGGTGCCGTGTGCTCAGGAGGCGCTCGGGGTTGGGTTTGGAGAACCAGAGGGGCCAATAGTCCATCTCCTGCTAGTCTTTCCTGGGGCCTGCTTGCTTGTCTCTGCTGCCCCCTGTGGCCTGCAGTGGTTAGAGCAGTGCTTCTCAACCGCTAGAACGTACCAGAAGCGCCTGGAGGGCTTGGCAGAACACAGGTTCTGCAGGGCCATGGGAGAGGAAATGGGAAGTTATCCGGTGGGTGTAGGGTTTCAGTTTGGAAGCTGAAAAAATTCTAGAAAGCTGTTGCACGACAGCGTCCATACAGATAACACTGTTAATACTTAAAAATAGTTAAGATGGTAAAAAAAAAATGAATTGGGTATAAAATGATACATTTGTCATAAGCCATGTTATACTGTACACTAAGGTCTCTCATTGCACCATATATAAATCATACTTCAACTAAAAAATAGAAGCCAAAAAACCCCAAACATCCACAGTTCTGGACTCCTTGGCCTCAGAGTTTGATTCCACAGGTCTGGGATGGGCCCCTAGCCCGGGTTATCTCTGATGGTTTTCTTGATCGTCTTTGTTGTCAAGTTCCCAGTGATGCCGAGGCTGCAGGTCCGGAAACCACACATTATGTAGGCCTGATTCGGAGCTTCTCCTACAGCTGCTCTGCACATCCTCGTTGCTTTGTGTCTTTTTTTCCTGTCTCTTTCAAGAGTTCCGGCCATTAACTGTGTATAACTTGTGGAAAAAACTAGGCAGTCTAGCAATTGGTGGCGTCAAGTGTGGAGTCTGAAAGCATCGCTAACGTGGTGCCATCGACCTGAGTTTCATTGTGTTTACTGTGAATAAAGGTATTTACCATCTGCAGAATCAGAAGAAATCCATCACCCAGCACAAAGCATAAATCAATAATAATTTAAACCATGGATATAGAAAGTCAGAGTTGTATTCTTGGTGTGCATCCATGGTTACAAAAGAAGCAAATCATAGATAGTAGAATTCCTTTAAGTTTTTAGGTCCAGAGTCCTTTTAATACTATTGGTTACCCCCAGTACATCACTCCTTCATCATGTTGTTTCCGAGGCGACTGTATTTGTAAAATTGTCCTTGTGCGCTTTATTAGGAATGTCAGATTTTCAAAATGACCTCTTCTCCGTGAGCTTTGGATTACCAAGAAGTTAAGGAAAGATAGGCCTGGCAGTGGCCTGTGAGTGACCGTGGCAAAGCTTACCCAAAGGGCTGTAGAGGAGGGAGAGACTGTTAACGACCTGGGGTCATTGGAGTCCATATCATGGCATGGGGCTGTGTTTGCAGAGAAAGAACAAATGGTAGAAAGCAGAGAAATGAACGGGGAGGGCGTGAAAAGCATAGAGCAGCCTATCCGATACAACACGCTGCGATGATGGGAATGTTTGTACTCTGACCAATATGGTAGCCACTAGCCACATGTGACTGGTGAATACTTAAAATGTGGCTAGTGCCATTGGGGAACCGTACTTTAAATTTTACTTATTTTTAATGGATTTGCATAGCTCCATGTGGCCAGTGGCTGTTGTGCTGGGCAGTATGAGGTTAGGGGGTGCTGTGAGGGTGCCGTCAAACTGTCTAGGCGGGAGGGAGTTCGGGTGAGGAGCAGGAGGGAAAGGGAGAAAGGGGTAGGTGGAGGAGAGCCTTACAGGTTGGGCTGACTGGATAGCAGTTCTCTCTGAGCCGTGGAACGGCACTGAAGACTTTCCAACGGAGAAGAGGGTATTTGGGGAAGAACATTCTAGTGGTGCAACACAAGGCAATGTGTAAGAGGGGAATGTTTGGAGCAGAAGGAGAATCTGCACACTGGTAGGATCATACAGTTAGGTGTCTAAGATCTAGGGTGTGGTGGCAGAAATGCGAGCAGGAAGGGATGTGTTGACCAGCTAGATGTCTAGATGGTGTGGTGCTGGGAGGTGTCCGAGCACCTGCGGGGGCCTCAAGTCTGGACGACTAGGCAGGAGTGCGGAGAGCAAAATGGAGATGTCAGGATGCTGATGGGGCTCTTCCAAGGTCTGTCTTGGATCTGAGAGGAGGGAAGGTGAGATCATGTTGGCTTTCTCCCCTGTGAATGCTTCCCGCCTGCATGAATCTTCTGTGCTGTGTTATGTTGCCCACGGCCTACTAGTAACTCCATCTGCAGACATTTCTGGCAGGTCCAGTTTCGCTTCTGGCTCCACCTGCTGCCTTCCGTGCTTGCTCGCTTCCTTATCCGCCTGCCACCATCTTACTACTTTCCCTGGGCCCCTGTCATAGCTCACTGTGTGATCCCCCAAGGGGAACCCCAAAACCAAACCACAGTCTGCCCAGCAAGGCCTCAGGTTCCAAGAGGACTAAGATCTTTTCCGTATTCCTCTACTGTGCCTCACGGAGAGCCTGACATGCCTATTTACTGCACGAAGGAAGAGGAGGGACCCTTCCTGGAGGCTATAGGGGAGAATCTGTTCCCTTGCCTTTTCTGGCTTCTAGAGGCTGCCTGCTTTCTTTGGCTTGTGGCCCCTTCCTCTGTCTTCAAAGCCAGCAGTTGTCACATCTCGCTGACCATGCTCACCTTCTGACCACAGCCAGGGAAGGGTTTCCAATTTCCGGGATTCCTGTGATTATACTGGATAATCCAGGACTCTGTTCCTGTTTCGAGGCCCTTAACAACCTCTAGAAGGCCTATTTTGTCACAGAAGGTAACATTCACAGGCCCCTTAGGACATGGACCTCCAGGGGAAACTGTTAATTCTGCCTACCCGCAGATGGCTGTGGGGGGGTGGGGAGATGGTGAGCAGGCGGGTGATGCACGAAGCTAGAGTTTCGGGAGAAGGCTGAGCTTGAGGTAGAAATTTAGAGGTCATTGGTGAATAAATGGTGGAAAGCCATGGCGTCAGGTGGGCTCCCCAAGGGAATGAGTCTGAGCCATAAGTTTAAACCATGTGCTGTCCCGCTCAGCCAAACTGTCCAGACGTCATGCCGCTCCTTCTCTTGGAATGTCCCCTCCTTCCTCTGGCTGCCCTAAGCACTGCCCTTTGGTGACACTCAGCTCAGAGTCTACCCCTCTGCTTACCCAGGCCACAACCTTCCTCCTGCCCTTGTTGTTTGGCTTTCCATTTTGTGTCCTTTTATTTCTATTTTTATTCTCATTTTTTAAATAACAGCTTTATGAGATATAATTCACATGCCATGCCATTCACTCATTTAAAATGTACCATTCCATGGGTTTTAGTGTTTTTGCAGGTAAGTCCCACTATCACCACAGTCAATTTTAGAACATTTTCATCACCCCTAGGCACCTGGGTGGCTCAGTGAGTTAAGCGTCTGCCTTTGGCTCAGGTCATGATCCCAGGGTCCTGGGATCGAGCCCCGCATCGGGCTCCCTGCTCCTGTGGGAAGCCTGCTTCTCCCTCTCCCCGCCTCTCTCTCTCTCTGTCAAATAAATAAAATCTTTAAAAAAAATTTTTTTTCACCACCCCCAAAAGAACCCCTGTAGCCTTTAGCTATCACCCCTTATTCTGCCCATCCTCCCAGCCCCTGCCCAACTGCTAACCTGCTTTCTGTCTTCATCCATCTGCCTGTTCTGGACGTCTCCTATAAGTGGAACCATGTCATATGTGATCTTTTACGACTGGCTGTCTTTTCCATTTTAAAGTTTTTTTTTTGTTTTTTTTGTTTTTTGTTTTGAGAGAGAGAGAGGGAGGGAGAGAGGGAGAGCATGAGTGGGCGAGCAGCAGAGGGAGAGGGAGAAACAGACTCCCCGCTGAGCAAGGAGCCCAATGCGAGGCTCCACTCCAGGACCATGACCCGAGCTGAAGGCAGACGTTTAACCAACTGAGCGCCCCCGGCGCCCCTGTCATTTTCATTTTAAATCTGGATTTTGTCCTTGCATGCTCAAGTTGTCTCCATTGTTTCTTTAGTTTTATTCACTTACTCCTTAACACATTTTTTTTATTGAGCATGTGTTATAAAAACCAGCCTTTGTCTTGAGATTCTACAACTGAAAACCTGAATCAGACAGGAGTTCTAATGGGAGACTGTCACGAAGCAGCTTCAAAACACTAGGGTAAGGCCACTGCAAGGCCACTACTGTCCACTCCTCAATTCCTGGCCAATGGTACTAACTGATCACAGCATTCTTTCTCCCGGATCCCAGAGGTGGCTTCCAGGTCCGGATCAACCCGGAGCGCTAAGTAGCCAGCCCGAATAATCAATGTTCTCTACTGAGAGAGATCTGGCATTCCAGTTCCAATGGGAAAGCAGATGTGCAGTTGCATAAATCCAGTCGATGAGTGCCAGATGGGGCGCCTACAGGGAGCTAAGGAGTTCCTTGTTAGGATGGAGGTACCACCTCTTGCTGCTGCAAAGCGTGGTTGAAATAAGTCTCCAAGGAGGAGGTGGAGCTTACGGGTTCCCCCCAGGGCCGGGGGGGAAAAAAAGATCTGTGCACTCCTCAAGCAGTTTACCAGCTTGTCAAATGCAGACACCAGGTCTTAAGCATCCTTCTATCTTCAATAACTAATGGGGGTGTTCGAGGCAGTCGGGGTGATGGTAACTCTTGCAACTCGGGTGCCTGCTCCCCATTCAGCCCATCTGCAGGAGGTCTTTTATGTCTTAAACTGCGTTTCCTCATACCAGAACCTAGGGAGGCTGGAATGGGCCTGGCACGCGTTTCGTCCCTCCCTTTCCTGGGTCTTTCAGAGAGCTCAGGTACCTGCGATGGCAGCCCACTGCTCACGCGTGCTCTGCTTTGTTGCCCTTGCTGCTTGGTATTTGTCTCCTGTGGTTCTCCGATCTGCATGTGGCCCGTGGCTGAGATTTGTTTTGGAATTTCTACGGATCCCTTCCGGGGGCAGCCCTAGATTCTAGGAGTACTGCTCCCTCATGGGCAGGGCCATGGGCTCTGTGGGGGACCTGGACCTTTACAGCCCCAGAGCCCTCTGGGTCCTTGTTGCGGGGGATGACCTGGCAAAGGAGCTTGAGCAGCATCACCCAGCTTCTGGAGGGCTGGCTCGGAGGACGCGGGTGCTGTGGCAGAGGCTTCTAGATCACCGCGCCCACCGGTGCCCCCAGGCCCCAGTGGGTCAGCCACGGGCTCCCGAGCGCAGTGGCTGCTTACTGGGCTTGACCCGGGGACCCAGCTCCGGGCTCAGCGCTCTCTGTGCTTTGTCTTCTGTAGGCCCGTGAGCGGCCGCCTGAGGTGTGGGTAGTCCCGTCACCATTTCAGAGATGAGCAGACGGAGCCTGACAGGTGGAAGGTAGTGGACTCAGGATTTATATCGGGGCCATCTCTCCGGCTTCGCTGCCTCCCAGAGCTGTGGCGATTATGTTCTCGGCTTCCCTGCTCTCTTCCTTTTCCTTCTCGAGCCTTTGACCCCGGTGCTCACAAGCTGTCCGTGGGCTTGGAAATGGGCCTGTGCTGCTTGCGTGGCTTGGGCCGTGTGGACTGGCGCCCCACAACCCGGCGCGACCTCGCTGTCACCCCAGGCTTGGCGAGCTCTTGGCCGGGCCGGTAACTCAGTGCTGGACTGGGTTGCAAAGCGCCCAACTTCTGCTGATTGAGATCGTGTCATAAAAGCACGCGACACAGCGCTTGGCTCTTGGGCGTTCTCGTCACGCGTGTGCCCTTCCCGCTGTTCCCGGTGGCCGCTGGGGCTGGAGGAGCCGAGGCGTGGTGTGTGGCCTCGGGATGCCTGCATGTGGTCGCCAGGATGGTCACTGGCATGCTTGCTTCCGGTGCCCCAGCTGCGAGATAATCACCTCCCCCTTCACAGCTGCGGCTGCTTCCTTACGTGGTGGTGTGCGGTTTGGTTTTTTGTTTCTTTGTACTTTTAAAGGTTCGCTTTGCACCCTTCCCAATTCCTTTCTTTTTCGCTTTCATTTAAAAATGGTTTACGAGCAGCTACATGGAAATGAGAAAAGGGCCGATGTTTGTGTTGAACGCTTCTCGCCGGTATTTTTTAAAGGAACACCTGTTGCATCCTCTTGGCATAATCGTGCCTGATCATGCTGGCTGACGATGAATGTCTCCCCCGGCCCCCCCACCCATCCTCTCCCCCTCCCCAGAAGTGACTTCCTTCTACTTTCCAGGCTGTGTTTTATTGAAAATGAACCTTTCTGCAGGTCGGCCCCTTTGCTCAGGAAGAGCATCTGTCCTTCCAGTCTGTGCGAGCCAAGTGTGGCAAATGTGTGTGTATGTGTGGTTAGAGCCAGAAAGCCAGCGCGTCCCCTGGGAGGCGGCCGAAGGATTGTGATGTCAGTGGCAACCAACTCAGCATCTCCAAAACGGCAGCTGGGACCAGCCTGCTGTGTGGACGTGCTTGTACTTGAACCTGTTAAGGATCAGAGCCAACTCGTCCGTCGGGCTCCCCCTCCTCGCCCAGTGGCCTCATTGTACCTACCTCCGAATGGCAAGATAAGGTCCCCTAATTACAGTGGTGGCCTTCAAGGCACGGTTGGTCACCTGGCTTTGGATGTGGCTCCACATAGAAGATCGTACATGCGAGGAGCCTAGCCTTCAGCAGCCGCCCTGCGTCATGGCCAAGGGGCGTCAGGTGTACAAGACATCATCTGAAGACGTATGTCTGACATCAAGCTCTTTGGCATGACTTCTGACCAGAGGAGAGCGTCCGTCCATTCAACTGAGAGACCCTCTGCTCAGCAAAGATGGCCTGCTTTTTGGGAATTGGAGACAGGCACAAAAGAGACTCTTCCGGGGAAGAAATCCCACCTGTGCTGAGTGTGGGAAGGACAGTAGGTCATTAGGAGCAGCCA
>NC_138369.1:61538222-61553522 GCF_054177405.1 Leptonychotes weddellii
GGGAAGAAGTAGAGGTCTGTGCCTAAAGGCAGGAGCACGTCTGCAGATGCTGGGACTGTCTGACTAGAACACATTCCATCCTGAGAGCCCATCTCTCTTACGTGGTCTCAGACCCTTTGGTCCTTGAGAGGCCCAGGGTCAGCCCAGGGACAGATCTTCTTCCAAGAATCCAAAGAGAGCATGGACCTCCTCTCCAGAAAATGCCCAGACACACAATTTTTGTATCAAATATGAAGGGTAGGGGTAGTACCTTTAGGGGGGTGTCCATAGTGCCCAGATTCAGAACCCGTGCTCTGGGGCAAAAAGTCCTTGTTGTGGACACACGGAGGAGTGTCCCTAAGCCCCAGCCTGCCATGAAGCTTTTTCCTGTCCATCAAATGTACTTGTCCTTACCCCTATTTGCTCATAGGTATGAGTCACTTGATTTTTAGTAGCACCATACGCCCTGAGGTGCTCATGTGGTAGAAATATTGACTTATAATTTTTGTTTTTATTAAAAACCTCATTTTTCCAAGGCCTGCTTCTCTTTAAAACATATTCTGATTCCATTTTATCTTCAAGTTGGCATACCTTTTTTATGGCTGGGCTGGCTCATTTGCAGAGATCTCTGGGGGATGGGGGAATTTGATGATTCTTCTTGCTTAGTAAGTCGTGTGAACTTTCTCAGCGTTTATAAAACCATTTCTCATTTTCCGTTTTCTTCTGAGATTGAGAAACACTGTTCTGCCACCTTGGAGCACCTCGAGGCAGTGGTCACAGCTTTACAAGCAGAAATCCAGAGGGATTGGAGGGTTTCGGGCATGCAGGGGCCCCCAGGAGAGAAGTAGAGCGCTGCGAGTGGGAGGGTGAGGATCTGGAAGGGGCACATGGGTCTGATTATGGAATATAGATCCCGTGACCTTATTGATGTTTTGGATTTCACAGTAGACCAGTAGAATCGACAAACTCTTGACCCTAACAGGGAATGGGTTTTTCTGCCTTTAAAAGGCCAACAAAGCCTTGTTCTTCAAATTCTGAGTTTCTTGCAGCGCCAGTTAATAGTGGGTGCTTTGTGGATGCTGATGGAGCTGTCTTTATGTTGTCAGTTGACCTCTTTCTCACGGGGTTGACCAGTTCAATCCTCCTGTCTTCTCTCCTCTTGCCCTCCTTTTTGACCCACAACGGAGGGTGATCTCACCTTTCTGCAAAAGACTGAGTTCCAGTGTGGGTGGAATTGGGGGTGTCCTCTAAGACATTCACTAACAACGTGATGAATGAAACCACCTTTGTTTTTTTCTTTTTTTAAGATTTTATATATTTGAGAGAGAGAGGGAGCATGAGCAGGGGGAGGGGCAGCAGGAGAGGGAGAAGTAGACTCCCTGCTGAGCAGGGAGCCTGACGACACAGGACTCACTCGATCCCAGGACCCCGAGATCATGACCTGAGCCAAAGTCAGATGCCCAACCGACTGAGCCACCCAGGTGCCCCCCTCCCTTTTTTAACCCTGATTATTCACTTGAGTTTGGGTAGGAGGGGTTTTTGCAAATCATACTGTAAGAAGAAGGGCACATTCTCAGAAGCTCTGGGAGAGAGAAATACTGCGATCCTTGATTACGCTTAGCCAGTTTGCTGGGGACCCAAGCCAGTGATGTGTGTTGGGCTCCTCCCGGCCTTTCTTCCGCTGGCAGGACTTCAGGCCCCCACGAGCTCTGGCCTCCGGTCGCCTTGGAGTGAGTCAGCTTCTGGGGTCCATGCACCAGCTTTAATTCTCTCTGCTCGAGCCAGCGTCTCTGAGAGGCATCACCAGACACAGAGGAAATGTAATGTTGGATCGAAGAGGAAGACCTGGGGAGGTTTGTGTGCACACTGATGTGTGTACTTAGTATCACGTGGCAGGATCTTGCAGAAAGACTTCCTGGCTACCCAAAGTCCGGGACAAGCTGGGTTTAATTTCCAAGTGAGGCAGACAGCAGGAGGAAGTGTGGTCCCGGGGGGTCCTGTAAACATGTTGCAGCAGGTGTGACAGTTGAGTGGGGAGGATGGAGATTTCCCTGTGTGCTGCTGTGTGGACAAATGGGAAATCATGTTTTCAGAAGAAAGGGTCGTTCTGCTTCATAAAGCTTATGGCAGCCTCACTTGAGCAATTGATTTGTTTAGTCTGCTTTTGGTACTCGGTGAGAACAACTAATTTCAAGCAGGAATAATTGCACTCAAGATGGCGGCTCCCTTTCCTGTGGAGACGGCCAAGGACTTTGCACACCACCATCCCCTCTTCTCCCAGTGTGGGTGAATGCTGATAGCTTGATTTGTTTTTGATTGTCCTTTTTCCTCCCAAAGCAAGATGCCCAGGGCATTGTCCTCTCCTCCCCCAGCTGCCCACCCCTGCGTTGAGGGGAAGTCTACTAACACAGAGTCCTACCCACCAGGTCACTACAAAAGAAGTGGTAAGAGCAGCACCTTTGGCATTGGAAGGGACTGGGTCTGAGCTTTCTTACTTTGGTGGTGTCTGGTTGGAACTATAAACTCCCAGTGAAATGAGACCACCATACTCTTCAACACTGAAATCCAGAGGAGGGAGAAGGAAGAGTCAGGAGGGACAGGTTGGTGGGAAGATGACCCTGCTATTCCTAGCCTTTCAGCCATTCCGGCTCAGTGGCCTTGGTAGCAGCACTGATACGCGGCAGGTGGGTGTTGAAGAGGTGAAGCTGGAGGAGAGGCAGGGTGGCCTTCAGAGCCCCTCCTTCTCCAGCGTCCCAGCACAGAATCAGTGCAGTCCACTCCCCCAATCCAGATTCATCTGGTGAGTCTCCCATGGAACAGGATGGGGTTCAGGTCCTCAGTTATTTCAGTGTATCCTGGCAACACAATTTTCTAATGATGTCAAACAACACACATTACGATGAGGCTGGAAATGAGGCGCACAATGGGGGAACACGCAACTCTTGGCTGGGGGGGAAGCCTACTCCTGTGGGCTTCACTGAGGTCTTCCCAACTATCTCTCCCGAATTGGGGTTATTCAGAGGTGATTGAGAATAATTTGAGAAGTATGTCCATGGAAAATGTCTATCTTGATGGAAATTTTTAAATGCCTACCCCAGGGAAGAAGAGCATCTTATTTTCTCTGCAGAGTGTTGGTAAGGAATGGCCAGCACGTGTATATTAGGCTGGTCAGTCACAACCACCTTAATCACTAAAATAACCTTGGGGTGTTGGAAGTTGGAAGTACCTTTAGATAAAATGAGATGATTCTGCCTAACGGGGTTTATAAATCATTAGTTTTTGCATAGACATATGGGCAAGTCTGTATCCTTTTCGTACTAATACCTCAAGCTCCTGCTTTTCTGTATATCAAGTTCATTGGTCTGACCTGTCATTGGTAATTAGAAACCATTGTGTAATGTTTTTGCAGAGTGCTTGGGCTTACCTGTAAACAAGTACCATAAGAACACAGGTAAATGTGGAGTGGGGAATAGGGTTACTTCTTTCAGTAGAATCCCAAGGACAACGTTACATGATAGCCAGAGTTCTTGATACTGGGGTCTTGGAAAATGCTGTGCTCCATAATCCCTCTTGTACATTCTGCTCATTAACTTGCTTGTTAACTATGTAATTGAAAAAATCAGAATCAAGCAATTGAATTAATAAACTTGCATTGACGAAAGCAGGGTCTGTTGGCTAGCATGAGTTTCAGCATTATAAAATTTCTGTGTTTTTCCTTAAATTTTTATTTTTGTCTCCCTTCCTAAATTAATGCCAGCTCTGAGACTTTTTTTTACGCTTGCTGTAGTGATATTAATTGATGTGAGTAGAAAGAGTCTCAGAGTAAATCTTCTCATAACCAAGGTAATTTCAGTCTGTCCTGGGGGTATCTGACTTTTGCTTATTAACAGAAAAGTTTACATTAGATATAAAGTGTTCCCGGTTGTGTAAATTAAAAGGAAAATATTGTATGGGAATAGTCCAGATAAGGGAGCTCATACCCATATAGTTTTTTGAAGGGCGGGAAACTTTTTTTGTTGTTGGGGGAAGTCTTTAGGCCAGAAAGTTCACTAATAGGGGATGATGAGGAAAATGAATGGGCATGCACAATAGCTAAAGCATCCCAAAAAGGGCCTACACCCCGAAAGAGTCCTCTTTCACCCTGTGGCTAATAGGGCTGGCTTCCAGAGAAACTCTTTGTGGGGCAGGATTGGGCCCCTTCCATCATTGCTAAGTGTATAGGTCCCTACGCTGTGCTTCTAACTTCTGCTGGACCAGCTGGTGATTTTTATCAATGATCTAATTTTAGCCAAACTCAGGCCCTGAACTGGTTTTGTCCGAAGATGAAAAAAGTGACACTGAAGATAAGGAAGAGACAGAATTGGGCGTCATGGAGGATCAACGGAGTATAATTCTCCATCTCATTTCACAGCTCAAACTAGGAATGGATTTGACCAAGGTAGGTTGGCATGTCCCATTGGGTGTGCAGCCAATGGCTTGGGTTCTGTCTCCCCTCACCCCCCCCACCCCCAAGCCTCCTCTCCTCACATTCTCTTCGCCGTGGTGAGACTGGGGAAGGAGAGTGGGAAAAAGGCCAGAATGGCACTCGAGCATGGATATTCCAAGGGATAATTTGAAAGGATGTTTGTACGTAACTGCCCCTCTCGGAGCATTAAGCGTCACATTTGACCCTCTAGGGAAGCTGCTAGTCTAGCATCAGAAGAAGCACAGGAGATGATAGGGAAAATTCAAGATAAGATTTCTTTGTTTCCTGCTGTGTTCTAGAGAAGATTGAAGATGTAGAGACAGATGAGGCATATTGGCATTTCTCTCCCAGAGAGAAAAACGGGAGGAAGGAAAATGGCGGCCCCGGGAGTGATGCCACTGTGTGCCTGGCCACAACCTGCTGCCAGTTGGTATTAGCTTTAACAGCTAGTCCCCAAAGGGCAGCCTTGTTGGGAACTCAGATCCCATTACCCACCTGCAAGGAAACAGACCTGCTCTTTGGTGGAAGTGCAGCTGACTCTTCCTGGGGGACAGCATCAAGAGAACCCGGTGTCCTGACTACTAAAGGTGAGTTGTTGGGCCCATAGAGATCCTCCCTCACCCTGAGCGGTGGCTTCATTCTGGAGGCAAGCAGAGAAAGCAATTTTGTATGTAGCTGAAGGGTTGTATGGTGGCATTGGGGGACGGTGCCCACCTGGTTACATTTCTAGCCAGATACTGAATCCTGATGCCTCCCTGGAAGGGTGTGGTGAGATTAAAGGGAGCAAGCAGGGCCCCAGCCCCGTGCTGGACTCATAATAGGCGCGACATCACTCTTAACCATACCAAACGCTTCCTGTGTGATGAGACTGTGTGCTGTGGTAGAGGGACGACTACTCGGGAGAGACCCTGTGGGGAGGGTTCTAGAACCTGAAGGCCAGCCAGAAAAATGTGGACATGCTTGAGATGGTCCACGCCACTGAAGGCACCCCCTGTGGAAGCCGCCTTGAGGGTGGTTGGGTTGTATGGCTGCCGTGACAGGTCTGGAGACCACAGGTTCACCTCAGACTGTGCCAGAGGCCAGAGAACCTGGCGGGAAGGGGCGGGTGTGAGAGATTCTTTGAAGAGGAAGATGACAAGATGGTTCTTACGGGGGACTGAGGAGTTGGGAGCCTCAAAGAAGACAGAAAAGCCTTTTCCGCAGAATGTTTTCTGTGTTTGAATGTGAGCGTGTCTGATATTCTGGGAGACTGTGGCACTTTAAAGAAAATGGTGGCCCCATGCTGGGGAGGCCTGACCTCAGAAGGTTTCCTGCCTTCACCACTCTCTGCACTCTGCTTGGATCTGTTCACCACACCCTGAAGACCCGCTTTGTGTTATCTTGCCTAATTCCCTTCATTTCAGCCTTCTAGCTCTAGAATGGTCCTGTCCTTTTTGCTAGAGGAATCATTTAAGCGCTCGCCTTTTTATTTATATGTTTATTTTAAAGATTTATTTATTTATTTTAGAGAGCGAGAGAGAGAGAGAGAGCAGGGGAGGGGAGAGGCAGAGGTAGAGGGAAAGAGTCTCAAGTACACTTCCCACTGAGTGTGGAGCCCGATGCAGGGCTCAATCCCACGACCCTGAGATCATGACCTGAGCTAAAATCAAGAGTCGGATGTTTAACCGACTGAGCCACCCAGGCACCCCTAAATGCTTGCCTTTTTAAAAGCCACTTATTTTTTATTCTTGTGGATTCGTGGACACTTCAGATAGAGCTTGAGTTAAGATCCGGTGGAAGGAATGTGGGTAATAATATATGCTAGTATGATCTAAAACCACATTTCCAAACTGTGGGTCATGACCCATTTAGTAGGTTGTAAAACCAATGTGTGGGTCAGATGATCATTTCTAAAAAATGAAGTAAAACCCAATGGAAAATCTCAGTGTGTACTGCTGATAAAATTTTTATTTCAGTTCTGTTGATGCATGTGTACTGGGTCACAATGTAAAACATATTCTCGTTGCGGATCGTATTAAAAAATATTTGTGAAACATTGATGTAGAATCATGAATGACATAGGAGAGAATGTCAGAGGCACTGAAATTGTCCAGGTCAGGTGTGGAGGAACACAATAAAATACCGAGAGGGTTCTATTACGCAGGTTGAATGTCTTGGAGACCTCACATTATGGCTCTCTTGTTTTAAAATAAATCCTAGGAACCGTGCATCTCCTGTTATTATTTTGTTGGGATATAATTGCTTTGCATTTTGGGAGCCACGGTCTATTCCTAAAAGAGCAACTGTTATGTTTATCCAATACTCAGTTGGCTCTTTGAAAGGAAAGCTTTTCTAGTCTGTAGTTCATTAACTTATTTACTGGGAAGAAGCTATTATTCGAAAACCAAGGGAAGAGTTAATGAGCTGAAATGCTTGTGAGAGGAAGAGGTAAACCTTCTGTTGCATCATAGAAAGGTTGATGAAAGTCTCTTTGCTTACTGTCTCCTTTTCTCTTCTTGGCGTTTGCCCATATCATGGTGTTAAGCTTGTGCCAGATTGGCAGTGTATGAACTTAGCCCGATTACAGCATCTGATGAGCAGGCACCCTGGGTATTCTTTGACTGAAGAATGGAGCTCTGGTCACTCTCCATGAAACAAGTCTACCGCCCCATCTTTGAGGAGGTGGCCAGTATTGACACATCCACAAGTCACCAGCATGGCTGGGCGTCCAATGCGACATTTTGCCTGAGTTGATTAACTGTGGTCACCAGACAGGGCCGGTTTCATGGGCGTGTGACTAGTGGAGTCACACAGCCCCCCGTGTTCAGAGGCTCCCATGCTGGATAGAATGTTCTACTGTTGCTCTCTTGAAATTCTTTTTTTTTTTTTTTTTAACTCATTTGTTTACCTGAGAGAGAGCGTGAGCACGACCTGGGGAGGGAGAGGGGCAGAGGAAGAAGCAGACTCCCTGCTGAGCAGGGAGCCCAACACAGGGCTCGATCGTAGGACCCTGGGATCATGACCCGAGCCGAAGGCAGACGCTTAACTGACCAAGCCACCCAGGCGTCCTCTCTTGAAGTTCTTAATAACTTTGAATAAGGGGATTTTCATTTTCATTTTTCACTTTGCCCCCACAAAATATGCAGCTGGTCCTCCCACTAAAAGCACCCCTGGCTGCCCTCCTCCCTCAGCTATGCTTCCGCAACCCCAAGTTGCTGGTGAATACCTCCGCTGGGTGACCTGCTCCATTTCCACAAATTGTGGGTAGCCTAGAAAGGAAAAGGAAAGACAAAGAAGGAACCACAGAAAGATGGTGGGCCACAGAAGGCCTCTTTGAGGAGGGGCCATTTAGGTTGAGGCCGAAGGATGATGGGCAGTAGTGGAAGGAGCGAGAGGGCATTCCTGGCAGAAGGAACAGCATGGGCAAAGCTGGAGAGCACAGGCAGTGTGACTGGAGTCCCGCATGTGCTGACCAGTGGCACGCTTGAACCGGACCTGGAGTGGGTAGCAGTGTCAGATCCTGTGGACCCTTGTGGGTCACGTGAAGGAGGGCAAACCTGATCCTGAGGGCAACAAGAAAGCTTTGGAGGGTTTGATGTAGGTGAGAAACACGAAGAGGAGGTGCTGTGCTCCGCCTGGCCTCCAGGGAGCGGGGCCACAGAATGCCGGGTGGAGCTAGGAGATCTGTGACCTTCTTAACCTGCTCTCCAGGGATATAAAAGATGACCACGAGTAATGCATACGTTCACATACTTATGGAGCTGCACACACACCTGCCAAATAGTGTTCTAGACACTGGGAGTGCACCAGTGAGCAAAACCTCCAGCATCCACACCCTCCCAGAGCTCGTGGGATGACGGAAGGAGGCAGACAGTACACGAGAGAGGAGAGTCCAGAGCTGAGAACAGTGCAAAGAAGCAGAGCCTGGCGGGAGGGTGAAAGGTGAAGTTCAGGGGAGGGGGACAGGCCCTCTTCGAGGTGCTGCTCAGGGTGGGTGCTCCCGGCCACCGTTGGACCAGAGACAAGGTTCAGATGAGGGGTTCAGCCAGGTGACTGTGCAGTGGAGGCGTCCGAGGGCCCTTGTTTGGTGTTTTGAGGGTGAGCAGGGATGACTCAAGAATGAACTGGGTGGGTTGGCAGGAAATGGAGTTGGCAAGACAGAAGTGGGGGGGTACTCCTAGGACACCGTAAGGACTTGGTATATTACCCTGAGTGACGTGGCGGCCACTGGAGAGTTTTGAACAAAAAGCACAGTGGCCCTTCTTGTAAAGGATTATTTTGCCTCTCGTGGAAGGTAAACTGGGGTGCGGGTGAGTGGGCTGCAGGCAGCGGGGGAAAGGGTAGACGCAGGGAGGAGGTGAGAAATGATGGCAGAGTGACAGTGACAGAGTTCGCATGTCCCCACAGGATACGGGTGTCCTGATTGCGTATGGATTGGATGTGGAGCGTAAGGGAAAGATGGGTAAGGAGTGACTCTGGGATTCTGACCTGAGCCACTGGAAGACTAAACACTAGATTCAGCCACATTTGTTTCTGTGACCTATTGCTGAGGAATTAACCACCTCAAATGTCGTGGCTTCGAATAGCCATTTTGTTTGTTCTCAGCTGTGCAGTCTGGGCGGGGCTCGGCTGGGCGGTCCTGCTGTTGGTCTTGTCCATGGTCACTCGCGGGTCTCTGGTCTGCTGGTGGGTCGGTGGGGGGCTGGACGTGGCTGAGACAGCTGGTCCCCTCTCTATCTCTATGAAGTCTTAGGATCTCTATCCGTGTATCCTTCCCACATGGTCTGTCCAGCTGGGGAGCCAGGCATCTTACAGGGTGTCTGCAAGTTCCCATGAGGACAAGAGTGAAGCGGAGAAGCGTTTTTAAAACTTAGGCTCCGGAGTGGTACAGTGTCACTTGCTCTGTATTGATTAAAACAAGTGTGCTCTGCAGGAGCTGGGGTTCATTGGAGTCCACCAGTGCCCCAGAAGGCCACCGCCCTTATGGAGACGGGGAAGACCACAGGAAGAGCAGGCTGGGGGCTATCACGAATTCGTCATGGATCTCTTAGGTCTGAGGTAGCTGTTCGTTAGGCATCCAGGTAGGGAGGGTGTGGAGGCAGTTGGTATAGAGTCTGAGGGGTATGAGTGAGGTTCAGCTACAAGGTCGAGAACCAACAAGGAACAGAGGGTGTTTGAAGCCAGGAGATGGGAATGAGTTCCTCTGGGGAGTGAGTGGAGATGTAGGGGATGTCCAAGGCCTGAGTCTTGTGATTCTGCAATATGTGGAGGTTGGGGGCATGAGAAGGATCCAGGAAAGGAGGTTGAGAAGGGCCAGGCAGGGAGGTAGAACAGAAACCAGAGGAGTGTGAGGTCCTGGAGCCACGGGAAGAGAGTGCTTCCAGGAGAGAGGAGCCATCAGCTGTGAGCAAGTGCTGGGGAGGTGTCCAGAAAGATCAGGCCTGGAAATAGACCATTGCGTTTGTTTCTGTTGAGGCCTGATGGGGGGTGGGCTCCAGGGAGATCGGGAAGACCAGTGGTGGCAGAGAGGAGAAATGGCTGTTTCAAGAGCTCAGAATATAGTAAAGGGAGAGCAGAGGGTTGGGTGGAACCTGGAGGCGGGCCTGGACTTTGGGAGGCTTGGTTTCTGAAGGTGTCTGGGTGCCAGTGGGAACAGAGAGGGGAGGGGTGGTGGCTGCAGGAACCCGAGTAGTAGGAGGGCGTGGGGCCCAGAGCACAGGCGGAGGGTCACCCTTCAATGGGACAGCGCGGCCGTTGCCTCCGGGGAGCAGGCAAAGCCCAGGACGTTGGCTGGAGAGCCGGACTGTCAGGGTGGCAGCCTAGCTGAGTTCCCTAGGTTGAGTGCCTCAGTTTCCTTACTGTGAACCTGGGAGAGGTGTACCTTCTGTGGGGCTGCTCTGCATGCACCCGGCATCTGAGGGCGTCCGAGCGGGGCCTGGTGAGTGCCGCAGGAGGGTTGGCTCAGGATGATGGTGTGCACACGGTCATCACGCTTGTCCCCGTGCCCACAGAAGCAGCGGGCTCATGTGAGAGATTGGAGGAGGGAGGAGATAGCAGCAGGAAAGGAGTGATGGTCTCAGGGTGACCTGGGAGGTAGGAGGATGGCTACACCCTCCCACAGGGGCACTTAAGTTTGCTGTCGGTCACGGATGTAAAAGGTGCCTCTTTCCCTCCAGGGAGGTTGAGCCGCAGGTTGAGGCATGGAGAATGAGAGGAGCTGGATTATGGCAGAGTTGAGGTTCACCCGGTTTGTACCCGAGTGGGAGAAAGTGGCAGATCCACAGGGCAAGGGGGGGGTGCGGCAGGGATCAGAGGGGTAAGTGTAAGGTGGGGCCATGGACTCCACACCCGTGTGGTGGAAAACGAGGCTGTGAGGAGGTGGGGGACAGAACAGGGTCAACAGGCTGTCGTTCTTGGTGGGGCTGGGATGAGGCAGAGTGGAGTGGGACCTCAGGGGGACTGGGTGGAGAGTGGCATGCTTGGAACTGAGATTATGGAGGATGGTGGTAGTTATGGGTAGCAAGGTGACCCACATGGATTCCTTGGGGGCGGGGGGTTAGCCTAAACTCCAATTTTATGGGATCAAGTGAGAGGGAGATCTTCTAGAACAGTGGATTTTGTGTAGTTCCAGATGGCACAGCTGATTCCACAGAGTAGGTGGGAGTTTTGGGGATAGAGATTGTGGTTAAAACTAGTACAAGACAAAGGGAGGGGGGATCGGCTCTCCTCAGGTGAGGAGTTCCCTGACCCTGAAGGTACATAGTGCCTATCCCATTGTTACCGAAACGGGGTTCCCTTCTTGGTGAGTGTCAAGCCAAAGAATAGGAAAAAGAAGGATTTTACTTGCCACAAATAAAGGAGAACACCAGGGATCTTTCCCAAAGCAGTGTCTCCCTGAACAATGAAATTGGGGCAGTTTTAAGCTAAGGGGGGCATACACATTCACGAAGGGACTTGCACAGTGGTAAAGACAGTGGGATTGGGGCAGAAGTCCCCTTAAGATGACCGAGTTTAGGTCAAAGTCAAGAGGGCGGACAGGGTCATCATCACCAAATCTCTGGCTCCTCTTGGGCTGGCGTCTGAGTGCTCAGGGGACTTTAGATCCTGCAAAGAGAACTCAAGAATGTGTGTCCAGTCCACCTTTACCTCTGAACCTGGCCTGGGAGTTTTACCACTGATTTATCGTCTCCGATAAGGCTATCTCCTGGCCCAAGAGTGGCCGTTCTTACCTTCTTTCACAAGGTGGCAGGGTTGGGGGGGGGCACCTCAAATGACTTTCTTATGTCAAGAAAGCTAGGTCTCCCTCTTTCTTTTCCCAGGGACCCCTAACTCTTTCTGCAATTAGTAATTACGTAAGACAAGATTCTCACTTTGCGAGAGAGGCTTGCTGAGATAATTCGTAAATTTCTACGATTCCTAAAGAATCGCTTGAATGGTTACGGTAGCACTATTTGTAAAACCAGGTGGAGATCCCGTGCGTGGTTGGGGTTTGTTGACCCACAAATCCCACTACAGCAAACAGCCGTGTCCTCACCCGCGGGCTTGAGGAAGAGAACACTGTCCTTCCCTGTGTACTCTTGACTGGCCGCATAACCTTCCACCAAGTTGCTACATGGTCTTGGACATCCTCAGCAACTAGTGGTGAAGGGTCCTGTGTGTCTCTGTGGCTTCTTGATCCTGGCATGAGGTCGCAGATGTCTTGGGCATATGAGTTTTCTCCTTTGATGGTTTTAGTAGGCTAAATTTCCAGGTTTAGTCATGGTATGCCAAAGATCGGTGTTGCTAGATTCAGCTCCTCCTTCCAAGGGGGAAGTTTTTATGAGGAAGGTCAGAAGAGCCAGGGAAATGAACCCTGGAAATGAACCCCCCACAAGCACAACTGTGGGTACACAGTGTCCCGTTCGCCCAAGTATTGTGTCTGCTTCCCTTCCCGATGCCTTTGGCTCTTCTCACCAAATCTTGTTGTTGATGTTGTTGTTGTTTTAAGATTTTATTTATTTATTTGAGAAAGAGAGAGAGAACACAAGTCCCACGGGTAGGAGGTGGGGAGGCAGAGGGAGAAGCAGGATCCCCGCTGAGCAGGGAGCCTGACGTGGGGCTCGAGCCCAGGACCCTGGGATCATGATCTGAGCTGAAGGCAAACATTTAACCGACTGAACCACCCAGGCACCCCTCCAAAGCTTGTTTTTAATATACTGTCAAGTAAAGCCCACTCCTTCTCCTGAAATGCTTGCCTTTTAGTAGAAAACCCAGTAGTAAACTGGCTTCCTGAAGCTTGTCTGGATGCATCTATATTGTGGAGGGGCTGGTGTGTGTCATTCCCATCCTCCTTCCCTGTGCTGTTGGCAGGAGCTCTTCAATCCTGCTTTTCCAGGGAGATTCCCAGTGAGTGATGGTGCATCTTTGGGCCTGCGGGCAGTGAGGGATCCAGCCTAGGCCTCAACCGAGCAGAATTGGTTCACATTCCAGCTCTCTACTTATGTAGCCTTTCGGGGCCTCCGTTTTCTCATCTGTAAAATGGAATTGTCCTATCTGCTGACAGGGGATTCAGAAGACCAAACAAGATAATGTGAAGCCCAAAGCACTGAGCCTGGCTTGAGTTCTACCATCTTGTTTAAGTTTGAAACATTCATGCCTCTTACCACACTTTCCTTGTTTTATACAACTATTTCTCCTTTTTCTCAAATAATCTAGTATTTACAGACACACCAGAGGTGGTCCCAGGGGTTGCTCTGGTCATTGAGACTTACTTTTAGTCTTCAGCTTTGTCACTGAAAAATTTTTGACAGGTTCGTGTCTGATCTACCCTGTTCTTAGCTTGCCCGAGTCTTCAGGTGAAGATGCAGATCCCTGATGATAACAGCCACCAGCCGCATGAGCACGTACTGTGTGGGCACAGGGCTGATTCTGCACTCATTTAATACTCACAAAACCCCTACAAGGTTGCTCTTCTTATTTTCCCTGTTTTAGAGCAGAGGAATTGAGCCTTAGAGAGATGAGCCTGCCCAAGTACACAAGGCCATAGCCGCCAAGAGATGAATGTCAGCCCTCAGCTTCCGCTTCCCTTCTGCAAGCCCACATCTGGGACTCTGAGGGAACCCGGGAGTTGATTTTCACAGCTGTAGCTCTCTTTATGTAGTACACATCTTCTTGGAAGAAGTAACATCTTATTTCAGACTCTTCCCACCCAACGAAAGTTTCAGTGAATGCCTTTCATGATGTTCCAAGCACTGTGAAGTCATGTGAAGGGGGCTGGCACCTTTTTTTTTTTTTTTTAAAGATTTTATTTATTTATTTGAGAGCGAGAGAATGAGAGACAGCATGAGAGGGAGGAGGGTCAGAGGGAGAAGCAGACTCCCTGCCGAGCAGGGAGCCCGATGCGGAACTCGATCCCGGGACTCCAGGATCATGACCTGAGCTGAAGGCAGTCGCTCAACCAACTGAGCCACCCAGGCGCCCACCTTTTTTTTTTTTTTAAAGATTTTATTTATGAGAGAGCAGCGAGAGAGAGCACGAGCGGGGGGAGGGGCAGACTCCCCGCAGAGCAGGGAGCCTGACGCAGGACTCCATCCCTCGACCCTGGGATCATGACCTGAGCTGAAGGCAGCTGCTTAACGGACTGAGCCACCCAGGCGCCCCGGAAGCTGGCATTTAAGGAAAGCCAAGGGAGCATCCTGTTGGCTAAGGAAAGAACCCTTTGGCAGCTGGATTATCTACCCTTTATTTTGTAAGGTTGGAGTTTTGTGTACTTCCCCTGGTTTCCTTAAAGGAAACCAGTCTTGGTGGATGGTTTCAGCCTCTCTGTGCCGCCTCCTTGGCCCTGGGTGGGTCCGCCTGTCTCAGGACAGAGTTCTAGAGATGATTCTCAGGGTTATTAAGTTAATGGATGTTTCTTTGGAGAAAATTGCACCTGCTCTTGGCCTTTCTTTGCAGAAGCCTGCTGTGTTCCCTGTTTTGGGGGAAGAGACTCTAACTCTTTCTTTGGACCTTCTCATTGTCTTGGTGGGTGATTGATTATTTCAGAGTTCTAAGAGCCCAGCCTGGAGATTAGTTACTTCTAGAGTGATGCAACTTTAAATGTAATTAATTGTTCTCTGAGTCCTGAATGCAGATCTTCTTTTTTTTTTTTTCTTTCCCCAAAGTAGTCCATTGTCTTAATTATGTTAATGGGAGAAAAGGCAGCCCTTATTGATGGCTCAATTAATCTGCAGTAGGGATCCCAGCCATTTGGATGCTGTTGGTCTGCACGGCTGGGCCATCACTCATGTCCCTATTGGAGGCAGACAGCCCAATTAGCATTCGCCACTTCTTGGCTCTGTGTCCCCAGTGTCCACTGCCCACGGAACAGATGATGAAGTGACTTATTTGCAAAGGCACGCACACACACGCACAAAAGGCAGGGAGATCGTATGAGAGAGAGAAATCTGCTTTAGTGAAAAGCATGTTATCTTGCCTGAAATGTTCAGGGTGCTGGTTTTGAAAGGCATTGATGTGGCATTCCGCACAAACACCAACAAGACAGATCCGACAAGGGATGAAAGAAGAAATCGTTCTTCCACTCCCAATCTATCCTCCTCCGTCTCTCCGGGTATCCCACTTTTTCCAGCTCTGACAAAGCTGAAGTCTCATTTTCAACTGTAGAATATATATCCAAGGGGCGCCTGGGTGGCTCAGTCATTAAGTGTCTGCCTTCGGCTCAGGTGATGATCCCAGGGTCCTGGGATTGAGCCCCGCATCGGGCTCCCTGCTCAGTGGGAACCCTGCTCTCCCTCTCCCACTCCCCTGCTTATGTTCCTGCTCTCGCCATATCTCTCTCTGTCAAATAAATAAATAAAAATCTTAAAAAAAAAAAAAGAATATATATCCAAGTGGGTTGG